>NC_090761.1:33869444-33874444 GCF_036898095.1 Palaemon carinicauda
AAATTTGAAGATACTAAATTGTGCATAAATGCTGCGTACTCAGAAGACGTTGAAGACTTAAGAGAGGATCTAATGAAGCTATGAGAATGATCCAGAAAATGCCAAATGCCTTTCAACTGTGGGAAATGTTAAGTCATGTATGCTCATAGGCTATAGTAACCCACAATCAGATTACTCGCTGCTGGGTAATGAAATGTAAAGTGTGGACCAGGAGAAAGATCTCGGTTTTATTATCAGCAAGGATTTGAAGTTCAACAAACAGAGTACAAAGGCTGAAAAGAAAGCACAGAAACTAATAGGGTACATATAGAGACAATTCAGATACAGAAACAAAGACACGGTACTACAGCTGTACACATCACTAGTAAGACCCATCTAGAATACGGAGTCTAATTCTGGGCTCCAAGTATTCAGAAGGATATAGATAGACTGGAAGCAATAGAAGCTAGGGTCACCAAACTAGTTCCAACACTAAGGCAATTCGGATATAGACGGAGGATGGAACGTTTGAACTTATTTGATCTACAAACTTGACGAATAAGGGGACAGTTAATAGAGGCGTTCAAAATTCTTAAATGTAGAATACAACAATCTATTCACGCTTAGCACAAATCAGTCCAGAAGTAACGGATACAAACTGGAGTTGAAGATACAACACCACTCAATGTGGCCATTTCTTTACATACAAAATAGCAAAGTCTTGGAATAGACTTCCTGCAGATTTGTAAACAGTAACACGGTAAACGAGTCCAAGAATAAGTTAGACAAGATCAAAAGAACTCTCTAAATGCTTGAACTAAATCACTCTACCAAAGAGCAAATGGAGTCTCCGCGGATGGAATAGAAAAAGTCTTTGACATCCAAAATCCATGTAACTCCTTGTAACACACACACACTCTCTCTCTCTCTCTCTCTCTCTCTCTCTCTCTCTCTCTCTCTCTCTCTCTCTCTCTCTCTTTCTTAAAGGAATGCGAACATTTTGTTTTGTCAGTAAATAGACGAGGAGGATGTATTATTTTAGAGATTAATAAGTTTGTTATCATAATCATTCGTATGAGAATATTTGAATATTACTCTATATCTCAAAAGATCTTTTTTTATATGAGAAGATATATATATATATATATATATATATATATATATATATATATACATTTTTTTTTGTTAGATATTACTCAAAAAGATGGCTACATATTATTCTTTTGGAAACGTATAGCCATTGTCTTTCCTCAAAGTAAAGGTCGCATTGATTATCTATTGTGCTCGGAGAAGAATTTTAAAAGAAATTTCCGTCGTGTTTTATTTGTTCATATTTTGAATTTATCTATTGTTTTAGCATTGGGATTTCCCCCTTAGAATAAAAGAGTCACATTTGGATAGAGAATTAATTATCTAAAAAGGTTTAAGTGTGTACTTTTCAATAAACTAAAATATACAATAGCTAGACAAAGGTATGACTGTATTCCAGACTTCGACATAACCTTCGAATATACAGCATATCATATAAGAAGATTATTTCCCATAGAAACCCAAACAAATATCGATGTAAATGTTTGGAATTTAATGAAAATGAAGAACAACGATCTTTTTAGAGCATAAAGAAACGAGCTATAAGAGCAGTGTAGACGAGAAGGTGACATTTTAAACACGTACTTTATCTGTATTTAATCTGAAGATCCTATCTTGAGTTTTATCAGGTGTGGGCGTATTCAATTGTAAAAGTAAAATACTATGGGAAGGCTGCTAAGAAGGTCTTGGACGTCACATTTATTTTGTTAATAAGCAGTGCATTTGCCATTCTCATCTTTATGGTAATCTTTTTTTGAATAATAGGATTAACTGTTCAGTAATTGTCCTTATCAGAAATTAAAGGTTTTACCGTTGCTCCTTGCAGCATACCTGTTATTCATGATAATAGTATGATAGTAACAATGTTTTATGTATATATATATATATATATATATATATATATATATATATATATATATAGTATATATATATGTGTATATATATGAATATATGTATGAATATATATTATATATATATAAATATAATATATATATATATTATATATATGTGTATATATATATATATATATATATATATATATATATATATACAGACACACACATACACACACATATATATACACAGTATATATATATATATATATATATATATATATATATATATATATATATATATAGTCATTTTCCTTGCGGAGACTTCTCTTCCAATAGATGAAAATCTTGTGTGCATGCATCCTCATAAAGGGGATAGCGCTGAAAAGCACATGTTATCATCATGCTCGCAGGTACAGAGGAATGGTCAACCTTTACTAGTATTTTCTTATTTCGCAAAATATGTGAAGTTGCGGACATGGTTTACTGAATCTATCTCTCTCTATGAAAATGGTTTTATTATTATTATTATTATTATTATTATTATTATTATTATTATTATTATTATTATTATTATACACTGTAGTCCACCTTATTGACGTAGGAATGTTAAAAATTTGAAACAGATTTTATGGTAGGCCAATGTTGGCTGTTTATTTTTAACAGTCCTGAATTTTATTAATTTATAGGTGAAATGTGAATAGTTTTGCTTTGGGGAAAAATTCGTGTAGGAATGCCAGGGCCATCGTTGCGGATTATTATTAATATTATTATTATTATTATTATTATTATTATTATTATTACTCGCTAAGCTACAACACTAGTTGAATAAGCAGGATGTCTGAAAATGTGGGCAAATTTGATTGAATCTTTAAAAAGGAAAAGGAATCATATTTTTGTAAGCAGTAATAAAAACGAATCATATGTAATAATCGAAGTCACCTTCGAAATCATTAGGAAAAGACATGCTTAACCCATCTTATAATGTTATTGCCATTACACGCCCCCCCCCTTAGAAAAAGGCAAGACATTTACTGAAGATATTGTCCTATAATTCTATTGAAATAGTTTACTCTTAACATGTAAACAGCCTGACTAGGTAAGCGTATCCGGTTTGATAAATTGTATTCGAAATTCTTCAAAATCAAGTATGAATTTGAACTTGGATAAGTCTGTGGAGCTTGAAGCGCTTTCAAATAGTTGAGATAATTTTCTGATTACTTGAAACAATTCCCAGTCACGAGTTAAAAAGTTTAACGCAACCTACTTGTCTTTCTAGCGTCTTTTAACTTGTCGCTCCTAACAAGATAACAAACTCTTCTTTATAAAATATATATATATATATATATATATATATATATATATATATATATATATATATATATATATATATATATGTATATATATATGTATGTAAATATCACCCACGAAATGCATTTAATACCGAATTCTATCTTGGGAAATACATATCCACTTGGAATTCATTTTATGGTAACAGCTTCTGGCCGGGTGGTGATTCGAACCACCACCTGTACGGCTAGAAACTATGCTTGGCAGGGACCCTACCGAATCAGCTATTCGGTAGGGTCCCTGCCAAGCATAGTTTCTAGCCGTACAGGTGGTGGTTCGAATCACCACCCGGCCAGAAGCTGTTACCATAAAATGAATTCCAAGGCCCATAGAATCTATTCTATGGGCCTTGATGAATTCCAAGTGGATATGTATTTCCCAAGATAGAATTCGGTATTAAATGCATTTCGTGGGTGATATTTACATTAATTAAAATCACGTGTGCTTGTGATATATGTTCATATATATGTATATATATGTATATGTGTATATATATGTATATATATATATATATATATATATATATATATATATATATATATATATATATATATATATAGTCACGCTTACTTCTCTCCGTCCCTCGGGTAGGTGGAAGAGGGAGTACTCACACTTTGGTGGGAGGGGGTTGCATGTGTGTGCATATCTATCAAAATATTTGGCCGTAACATTAACGGGTTACATACAATAGATGTAAATATTTGGCAGTGGGACGTGTAATTGTAACGCCAAAGGGCGTGGTCCGTGTCTTAGCTTGAAACGAAAAGCGAGGATAAGAACTTTAGCATTAATTTGATCGTCAAAAAACTTTTTCTCCCAAGTACATCTGGCAAGATCGAAAACTCTGGAAAATTAGAATTTTCTTTCAGAACTCAAATAAATCCGCTGATGCGGAATCTACAGATAGGGCTAACGAACACTAAACTAATGAGTCTCTCTCTCTCTCTCTCTCTCTCTCTCTCTCTCTCTCTCTCTCTCTGGTTTATCGACCTTAGCTGAAGTATTTCCATTCTGTCCTAATGAAAAGGAAGAGGTGTCCCGAAGGAGACATGTCCTAAAGGAGATGTCCTTTACTCCTTTAATATAAAGGCTAAAAGGATTATCATCTCCCTGTACTTCCTTAATATCTAAAGGAGCTATTGTAGGAAATAGGGTAAATATTAGTAGGGAAAAAATCAACAAAAGTGATATTCATATGGAAACTTTTCTCTCCAAATTAGTTCACGGACACTTGGGATTTCAAAGACGTCTATATTATTTCCTCATATTTCATCTTTCATAATTTTCATTCATTTAGAATTGTGAAAAAAACCACCCATGATGAAGTGTTTGTTTCCTATTTCGCTCTCTAAAACAAACACACATTTGGGAGATTCTAGTTGCCGGTGATAGCGAAGGTCCGGAAGAGATGACGGCCAGTGATACGTCACGCACTGTTATCTTCGAGTAGACTTCTGAGGAGGAGGAGGAAGGAGGAAGTGGAGGGAGGTAGGTGAAGTAGGAGGCGGTATTTGGCGAGGGAGGGACTGACCTAAAGAGAGTAAAAGGTGGTGTGAAAGTAGTCACCATGGTGGAGGATGACCCCTGGAAAGGGGTGGGGAGGTGGCAGAGTGACTAGCGGATATCAGAAGGACAGGTGGTATTGAGAGAGAGAGAGAGAGAGAGAGAGAGAGAGAGAGATTCTCAGAATCGGTGGGTGCTGCTGGGTGGGGTTAGTTAGTTGGCCGCCAGACGCGACTCAAGCAACGT
>NC_090761.1:33879444-33889444 GCF_036898095.1 Palaemon carinicauda
AACGCCTTCTAGTAATCTTATTTGCTATTAGTTGTTATTATTTAGACCAACGCCTTTTAGTAATCTTATTTGCTATTAGTTGTTATTACTTAGACCAACGTCATGTAGTAATCTTATTTGCTATTAGTTGTTATTTCTCAGACTCAAATGGTATTTTCCCTTTGTTTTTTATAGATTGTAGATTTCTTAGCTCCAAAGTTATCTATTATTTTGCACAAGTTAGCAAGAAGAGGAGGTTTTAGCACTTGTTGGAGAATTGGTAATGTTACTCCACTAAGTAAATATGTTTGTGGTAGCTCAAATCCAACTGATTACCGCCCAATTTCTATAACTCCCATATCTAAAGTTTTTGAACGTCTTTTGACAAAACGTCTTCATAGGTTTGCTGAAGGAAATCCTCTGTTCCCTAGGTTAAAATTTGGTTTTCGTAAGGGCCTTGGAGCATGTGATGCCCTTCTTACAATCTCCAATGCTCTACAGAAATCCCTTGATTGTGGGCAGGAAGTTCGTATGATTGGCCTTGATTTTACTTCTGCCTTTGACCGTGTTAATCATGAGGCCCTTGTTTTCAAACTCGAACTGTTGAGTGATCGTTTCTTAGCATTATTATTGAATCTTTAAGTAACAGATCGTAGAGAGTTGTTTTTGATGGGCACCATAGTGACTATAGGAATGGGATATCTGGTGTTCCTCAGGGTGGTGTTCTTGGTCCATTACTTTTCATGCTATATACACTGGACATGTGGTTTGGCCCAGAAAACAAGCTTGTTGCATATGCAGATGATGCTACTCTCTTTGCATCAATTTCATCTCCTGAATGTAGATCTGGGATTGCTGAATCCCTAAATAGAGATCTGACTAAAATTGGTGCGTGGTGCAAATTATGGGGTATGAAGTTGAATCCTAACAAAACTTAAAGTATGATTGTAAGTAGGTTAAAGACATAGATCTTCAACATTCGGATCTCAGGATTAATAATGTTTCTTTAACTGTGTAGTCTTAAACTTTTAGGTGTGATTCTTGACAGCAAATTTACTTTTAAGAAATACATTAGGTCTAAGTCTTCTTCAGTTGCACAAAATATTGGCTTATTGAGAAAGTCTTTTAAGATTTTGCTGATTCTCATCTTAATTTGTTGGACAGGAACTTACGGTCTATTAAATGTTTTATTCCTGATCTAGATAGTAATCTTTGGCACCGTCATTCAATTGGTACGATATTTATGTGGCAAAAGATTTTTCATAATTTTGATCTTTCCGGACAGTTTCATCCTGTTCATAATACTAGGCATGCAGTTAATTCTAATAGTCAGGCCTTCTCTATCATGAGGCTCAATACTATACAGTACTCTAGAAGTTTTATTCCAGCTGTGACCAAGTTGTGGAATGATCTCACTAATCGGGTAGTTAAATCAGTACAACTTCAAAAGTTCAAACTTGCAACGGTTTTTATGTTGAACAGGCTGACATAAGTCATTTTACAGCTTATATATGAAATATGTTTTGATTTTGTTACTGTTTTCAAAATATTTTATTTTTGAATTTTTCATTATTTCTCATATCGTTTATTTATTTCCTTATTTCCTTTCCTCACTGGACTTTTCCAACTAATGTTGTAGCTTAGCTAGTAATGATAACAACAACCACAACAATAACGACAACAATAACAAATAAATAGATAAATAAATAAATAAGTGAATAACTTGATAAATATATAATAATAATAATAATAATAATAATAATAATAATATAATGATAATAATGATAATATTTATATTTATATTAATAATAAAAATAATAATAACAATAATAGTAATAATAGTAATAATGATAATAATATGATGATGATGATATCATCTTGCCAGTGAAATTTTTTTTATCGAATAATAAGCGTTCACTGTGTCCTCAAGTATTTTTCATTCATATAGCAGTTGAAAAGAGGAGTTTTGTAAATCATCATTATTGTCCATTTCATATTTATCTTCTAATTTAAATGACCTTTGATATATATCTTCAGTTTCGATAGGCTAGGATACTTCCATCTGTCATTTCCCTTTCAGTGTAAATGACAGACCATTAATCATGAAGGAACCCATTTGAATTATCTCTCTCTCTCTCTCTCTCTCCTCTCTCTCTCTCTCTCTCTCTCTCTCTCTCTCTCTCTCTCTCTCTCTCTCTCTCTCTCTCTCTCTCTCTGTATATATATATATATATATATATATATATATATATATATATGTGTGTGTATATATATGTATATATACATATATATACATACATACATACATACATATGCGATGTATATATTTTTATATATGAAAATGTAGAGGCATACATAAGTATATATGAATAAGTAAATACATACCCACACAAATATTTACGTATATGAATTTATTTATATATACACTATATATATAATGTATACATTTTGTTTTATATATATATATATATATATATATATATATATATATATTATGCGTGTGTGTGCATATATATATATATATATATATATATATATATATATATATATATATTACGTGTGCATAGATGTCATTGTGTATATTAGATGTAAATGAATATAATTTCAAAACTTAATATAGTTCTTTAAAATGCATAAAAATAATTAACTACTATTATGAATCGTTTCTCAAAAGAGAAATTAGTCAACAGTTGTTGGAGCTGGAGTTCTTTCTTAAACTCATGGGAACTTTAGACCTGTCCAAACCAGCAATGTGGAGGAAAATAAACTTTTCCTTAAAAAAGAGGCCAATTATTGTGCATAAAGTCTTTGGCCTTTGAAAAAAAAATGGCTTCGGAAAGAAACTTTTCGGCCTGGAAAAAGAGTCCAAGTTTCTGCCCGAGTTCGATTAGTCTTTCCAGGTTGAATACTAACACCCCCCCCCCAAACAACGTTTTGAGACAGTGAAATAAATAAAGATCCGAAATGGAAAGGAACACGAGACGAGGGTAAAATACTGCTTGTCGTAATTTCCGATAACACTGGCACATTTGTAGCCAAACTATAATTATATTGGGCGTCCGATAATAGAACATGCAGTGAAAGATGCCAGACTAAAGAAAAGGCGTATCCCAAAAAATCAAGAGATTTATTGGTTATAACCTCGTTGTGTCATTGCATTTTCCCATCCAAAGTTGGTCCCATCCCATGGGATATATTTAGGATGAGGATTTTTTTTTTTTTTGGGGGGGGGGGATGTCTGTTAAGGGGAAGACATCCAGTATGGCAATTTATTATCCTCCTCCATCGAGTCTTCCCAATCCATGTTTAGGGTACGCGGTATCCAGAATTAAAGTTGCGTGACCGTTCGTGTGTTTTTCCTTTCCTTTGTACTCCCTTTCCCTCGATACTCGAAGAGGGAGGGAAGTAACCATAGGGAAGGTAAGTGCCACGACTTTCCCTTTCCTTAGGTAAATGAAATGGGGGTCGAGTGTTTTTCTTTCCTCTGTGCTCCCTTCCCTCTCTACGAACAGGGAGATAATGGAGATGAGATGAGTGCCATGGAGACTCCTGCCCTCCCCCTGCCCTCCCCCTTCCCTCCGTCTTCCCTTCTCCTTCCCTCCGTCTTCCCTTCTCCTTCCCTCCTCCTTCCCTCCTCCTTCCCTCCCCCGTCCCTCACCCTTCCCTCCCCCTTCCCTCTTCCTTCACTCCTCCGTCCCTCCCCTTCCCTCCTCCGTCCCTCCTTCTTCCATCCTCCTTTCCTCCCCCTTCCCTCCTCCTTCCCTCACCCTTCCCTCCTCCTTCCCTCCCCCTTCCCTCACCCTTCCCTCCTCCTTCCCTCCTCCTAGGGAACTTGAGCATCCAGAGCATTGCCTCAACGTCGTAGGGTTAAGCTTTCATTAGTCATGACATTTTCTTTAATTAATTGGGATTTCTTCGAAGAGATCCATTTAGAAGTTGAATTAATATGTTCGGATGAATTGGGATTCAGGTTTTATCTTTCTCATTTATTTGGTTTTCAGATTTCGTCTGATTGGAGGCTTAAAGCCTTTACTCTTCAATATTTGTGAAAATTATTAATAACTATATGGCCATAATTATATATGATACATACACTCACACACATACAGTGTATGTACACATGAATATTGTATGTTTTTTGTATATTCATTTACTTAGTTGTTATTTTTTTATATGCCTACAAGTTTATTTATTTTTTAATTATCTACTTTCTCTGGAGACGCTACCCGCTCCTTTTCCAGTATATTGGGTCATATATTGTTGGTATCTTGAATTTCATGTCACCCATCCAGTTACTGACCATTCCCAATGTTACAAGATGTAAGGGATAGTGTAGCTTTCAGACATTGTGAGAATTTTTTTTAGCATATAAAGAGGCTAAAGAATGGAAAGGCACCAAGAATTTATCTCTTTAAAAGTAAGATGTGACAATTGGGTAGTGAAAGCTTAATTTAGTGGCTGACCAGGGTTCATAATGTATGTCTTGATGGGGAAAGGCTCTAATGGAAAGGGTGAGAGGAATAATGGTTTCCATGTAGAAGGGTAAAAGTGACAACGGTTATTGGAAGAATTATAGGTGTATAACATTACTTAGGTGGAGATGCGAAATTTGCTTTTATTTGGGAAAATAGTAGAATTGATAGGTAAATCCGTTTGGAATTAAGAAAGGGATGATATGTGTGTGCGTGTGTGTGTGTCTGTGTGGGTTTGTGTGTGAATGAAATATTTGTTACAGAACAGATAGGTTAGAATTGTTTTAATTGTGGAACCAAACTGTAGGAGAGTTAGGCGTACTTATAGGAAGGTCATTAAAGAATTGTCGAAGCTTTGTAGGGTATTGAGTTGGATGTATGATGTTGAGAGCAAATAAGATATTCAGTGATGAAATTACCTATGTTAGAATATAAACACAGGAATATGACTAGTTGTTTTTATTTTTAATATCTGTGTAAATGGGATTATGCTGGAAATTATAGGCAGGTCATTAGCTGTAGTTACTAACTTATGAGATAAAGAAATGGTTTATGTATGGAGCATGGATTATAAAGAGAAACTGCTGAGACTCATATGAATTTTATACTTTTCATAAGAGTAAAAAGTTAAAAGCGGATGTGAACAAAGGCATGGTTATGGGATAAAAAGGACATTGTGAAGCAGGGGCAGTAAATGTTGATATAGGCTGTGGAAGAATGGAAGAAGTTGATTCATCTTGTTGTTTAGGAGTAAACTTTACTAGAGATGGCAAAAAGAGAGAAGAAAGGAATCTAAGAACAGTTGAAGCAAAGAAGGTAACAGGGTGTCTGCAAAAGTTAGGAGTAAAATTGGGATGTCTATGGAAGTCAAAGTTAGAAGATTTTGATAAACCAATTCTCTTTCTAAACGGAAACGTGAATGCCTGGTGCAAATGAAAGGAAACATTTTGAATATTCGCTATAGAGATGAAGTGTTTTTGTATTATATGTGACAGAGAAAGAGTTGACGGGTTGAGGAATGTTGAGATACGCAAAGGAAAAAAAAAATACACGGTTCACTATCAAAAATTACATTTAATATAGGAATCCCTTCATACATTCTCACCTTCATTTCCATAGACATTCCAGGCTTTTTTACAATCGTTCTAGCACTACCCCTTTTTCTTATCTATTATTTTATGTTCTTATCTGTTATTTTACTCCTTCCACCATACGTATATGATTCATAACCCCCACTTATATTTTCCTTTACTATCCCCAGTCAGGAATGTATCCTTTTCAAACAACCATTTCAACTTTGTTCCAACATCTATTGTTCTCCTGGCTTGTCTCATCACTTCATCCATGGTGATATCGAGCAGACTTGAAGGTGTTACCCACCCTTGTTTCTCATCCACGTTAACATTAAAGCAGTTACACATTGTAACGTACACTACTCTTTTATCTTGAGAAATTGACATCTACAACTCATCCTTTGTATCATAACTCCTAAGCAACCTTTATATTGACTCTATAATTACTACATTATAAATCCTTTCCCTGGTTAAAGTGTGTTGGTTATAGCTTTTACCTTGTCTTTTCAGATGCCTGGCATAGCTTTATCATAGCAAACCATATTTCTCGTCTAAACGATTTATCTAGTATCAACCATTCTATCATTTGCCTTACTTTCTCAACTAGAATCTTGCGAAGCTATTTCTTGGTTGTAAGATTACAACCATATATCGCTTACAGTCGTCTCTATCCCCTTACGTTTTTTTACACATGAACAGTCTTTCAGCTTTTCACTCCTTTGGAACTTTTCACACTTTAGACATACTGTACATTACAAACGCTAGTTAATCTCTCAATCACAGTATGACCATTCTACTTGTGGCATATCACTTGCAATCCCATCATCCCAAGGTGTCTTTTCCTTCATCAACTTAAGAGTTGTATCCTCGAACTTACTCATAAAACTTACCATTCTAACTTCAGCCATTTCTACCTTTTTTCCTGACGTATGTATTCTAGAAATCTTCAGAATACTCACTGCATAGAGCTATAAGGGCATTCACCTCAGATAGTATCTGTTCCAATTCCATTTCTTATTCTATGATCCATATGTTCGCTAAACTTTCTATTTGCGCATAATTTCTTTTTTCAGTAATTGTACCTAATCCTTGATTTTTTTGTACTCAGTTTTTTCTTTTGAAACTTATCCATCACCCTCTGTGCCTGCAATTAATCTTCTGTGTTACTCGCTTTTATCGTTTTTAATGAAAAACCATAAATACCCCTTAATAATAATTTACCTTCAGTTTGGGAATAGCTTAAACTGATAGTTATAAGTTATATTCAATGTGAAGGTACTTTTACATATAAAGCTATTTGTGCTGAACATTTAAATAAACTGTATATGTACAGTATGTGTGTGTGTGGGGGGGGGGGACAGTTTCTCCAAAGGATATTTACATTTTGGTCTTCCGGTATATACCGATTAACCTTCATGTATAAAATCCACTGATCATGTGTGTGTATATATATATATATATATATATATATATATATATATATATATATATATATATATATATATATATATGTATACACAGTATATATGATTTGAAATACTTTTAGAGTACAAACCATTTTGAGTAAATGTCATTTATAAAAACAATATAAATTTATTAACAAAAAGAATTCCCCAGAGCATATAAATGGTTGTATTTATGAAATTCCATGTAATCGGTATCGCAAAAGATATATTGGACAGGGTGGGAAAGCCTTGAAAACAAGAATAGAAAAACATAAATATTGTTAGCAACCTCATTCAGCATATGCATGATTGTAACCACATAATCAGTTGGAAAGCTGCTAAAGAACTCATATTTTGCAAAGATATTGTTAAAAGAAATATAATTGAAACATGCTTGATTGAGAGATTCTTTGAAAAACTGCTTAACACCAGCCCACATATGTACAAACTGGATGTATTAGTGGTAAATAACATTTTTAAACAGTTAGCTTTTAAGTAGTTGGGTTATTTCTGTTCTGCTTGTACGTCATCATAGAGGTTTTTTATACTCTAAATGTTTTTTTAAATCATATGACCATGAGGAGGTCTAACAAACATGAAAGCGCTCGGTCAATTCTTCGTTTTTCCTTTTTCCTCCCGGTCTTCTGTCATATATACAGTATATGTATATATATGTATATATATATATATATATATATATATATATATATATATATATATATATATATATATATATATATATTAATAATTTTTAACTTTGCTTTCTCTTTATATGAACTTTGGTCAGAACCAATGTGTTGTGTATTTAGCTATGTTGTAAATTAATTGCCCCTAAGTTGACTTTTTTGAGTTGTTAATTTCTTATGCCAAATTTAACCATCGTCGTATGTAATGGAGATTTAATTTTTAATCTCTGAGATATAAAATTAAGAATAAATTCTTGCAAGAAGGAAATTTTCAGAACTCACTCAAGGCAGTCGTCTGTCTATTTGTCCTTCTGTCTTTCTGATTGAAAGTTTGAAGCGAAGTTGGAAATATTTGCATTTGAAAATCACCTCAGAATTTTTGGTCCATAAATAGTCGCGTATAAAAGAAAATGAGATGAAAAAAGATATGAAGAGTTTTGTCTTCGTCATTGAGTGGGGGTCACGACGAGCAAGTTTTGCAAGTCAGTGAGGCATCTTTTGTCCTTAGCATAATAGAGATTGCAGTCTGTGTCAAGTGTTGTCACTGCAGAGAGAGAGAGAGAGAGAGAGAGAGAGAGAGAGAGAGAGAGAGAGAGAGAGGAGAGAGAGAGAGAGAGAGATTCTTTTAAAAATTCAAAGAATACTCTTTTTACATTTTGTTAATTAGTTCTATCCACTAACAAGACCCCTGATTTTTCACATCAATTCATTTCTTTAATGATGAAAAGCTCGTAATTTCGACACTATTTTGATGCTAAAAATACTGTTGAAATAATCGGATCACTCGTATTTGTGTAATGAAGATACACGCAACATCGACTCTGACAGGAAAACATCATGAATTGCATGAATGCTAGAACAGCACAACACACAAAGCTGATGCGGTATCAACTATTGGTACCAAGACTTGTGAATCCCGTAATAATTAGAATAGAGTGAGATAATTTTGTTTGCAACCAGTGTGTATATGGGTTAGTCACTGTCTATATAAGCTTGCCGACCAGGGTTCGATTCCCGGCCGGAGCCAAGCTCTTGTCTTTGTGAGATTTCGGCCTGGGGCTCTGATCCCGAGGTCGTTAAGAGAATCCAGACATTAATATATCAAAATATATATGGCTTATTTGAATATATATATATATATTTATATATTATATGTATATATATATATATATATATATATTTATATATATATATATATATATATATATATATATTTCACTATATGTATGTATATTGAATATATACTACACATACATACACACACATATATGTATATATATATTTATATTTATATACACATATATACACACACATATATATATATATATATATATATATATATATATATATATATATATATATATATATACACGCAGTATATATATGCGCGTGTGTATACACATACGTATGTTTTACATATACTGTATTTATTTTAAGAAGCATAAAATATTTCATTACATAATACTCTCTCTCTCTCTCTCTCTCTCTCTCTCTCTCTCTCTCTCTCTCTCTCTCTCTCTCTCTCTCTCTCTCTCTCTCTCTCTCTCTCTATGTGTGTGTCGTGCTGAAACAGGGTATAATTAATCCTTCCTTAATCCATTAATGTTAACAGGTGAAATGGTCTGGTTAGTATAAAATGTTCATCCATTACAGGCTCCCTTGTGTTCATCCTTCATGTATTATTTCGCAACCTGCTTTTGGTGAGCGATGTATGACGTTTCCTGTTTACAGTTGGCTTTCTTGGAAGGAGGAGGACGTCTTAGGTCTCAATGTTATGCGCAGATAGGTGTGGTTATCGACCTGGTCTTTCTTGGAAAAAAAAAAAAAAAAAAAAAAGCGCAATAGAGTCGAACCCGAAAAAAAGAACATAACAGTAAATCCTTTCTTTTATAGATTAGTTAATGGACTAGGGAAACCGGAAGCATTGGTAGAGTTCCACTGCCTTGGGTTAGAAAGGAAGAAGTGGGGATAAAAGAGTCATCAAAGAGGGAATGGTTATATAACTGAAGGTGTTACTTGTGTCCTTAGGGGTTAGTTGTTTCATATCAGAGGTTAAGTTATCGCAGGTCTCAATGATTTGTTATTTAATTCTATTTATTGCTTTCCTTAAGAGTAGAATGTAATAGAATAGAAATTAAATTTATCCTTTCCTTTGGTGTATTTCTTTACATAATTTGTTGTGTAAGTTTTACTGTGAACCTGTTTATCCAGGATTCTACAATTGAATCTGTAATACCATGGTAAGAGGGGATTGCGTTTATGTGTGCACATCTATCTAAAAATTAAGTAGTATTTTTGGCGGGTCGCATACTCTTATATATATATATATGTATATATATATATAT
>NC_090761.1:33896944-33904444 GCF_036898095.1 Palaemon carinicauda
TATTTTTCCATATTTCCTTTCTCACTGGGCTATTTTCCCTGTTGGGGCCCCTGGGCTTATAGCATCCTGCTTTTTCAACTAGGGTTGTAACTTAGCAAGTAATAATAATGATAATAATAATAATTATAATAATAATAATAATAATATATCAACATTTGAAAAATATATTAAACAATATGATTCTCGATAAATATAGATGGTGCATTTATCTTTCACTAGAATGGTACATCGGGTTGGCTATATTTTATTGTTTTAGATTTTTTATTGAAATTTATGAAAGGAGATTTTAGAGGTTATTTATTTTTAATTTTAAATTTATATATTAATTTTATAGTCATATTTTATCATCCTGAATTTTAGTATGTATTTTAATATGTTTCACTATATATATATATATATATATATATATATATATATATATATATATATATATATATATATATATATGAGGCCCTTTGTATCAATAGGCATTGGAGATGATTTTATATATATATATATATATATATATATATATATATATATATATATATACACACACACACACACAGTAGAACCTCCACATGCGATTGCCTTTACATACGATTGTTCCAACACCCGAAGTAATTTTTGATAAAATTTTCATCTCGACACCCGAAGTCATGATCCAACATCCGATGTAGATCATACGCGTAGAATTTTTTTGAAGAGTCGGTCGTACTTTCTTGTTTACGCTGGTAGACGGCAGCATGTCGGAGGGATGCCATTGAACTTCGCGTCGGTCAGTTCTCTGTTCTCGTGCGCATCGTGCGGTTGTCCTCTGTTCGGTACGTTATTAACAGTGCTTATTATCTTCCTTTTCTCACGTTTCCTTTTTGATTTTACGTATAATCATGGGTCCTAAGAAGCTTAGTTTTGGTACAGGTATTAGTAGTGGTAAGAAAAGGAAGAAGGCAATGCTTTCATTAGAATTGAAGCAAGAAATTTTAGAAAAACATGAGTGTGGTGTGCGTTTGAGAGATCTGGCTAAACAATATGGCTGGAATATGTCTACGATCTTGACGATCATCAAGCAGAAGGCAGCCATTAAAGCAGTCAATCCATTAAAGGAGATCACCATTATTTCAAAACGTCGTAGCCGTACCTTGAAAGAGATGGAACACCTTTTGTTGATATGGATAAAGGACAGAGATTGTTGGCGATACGATCACTGAAATGATCATTTGTGAGAAGGCCAGCGCTATCTATTGTGACTTGAAGGCGGCGGGCTCTGGGTGTGAGGCGGGGCAGAGTTCAATCAATCCTACAACTGAGGAATTCAAGGCGTCTCGCAGTTGGTTCGAGAAATTTAAGAGACGGACCGGGATTCATCCAGTTGTTCGGCATGGAGAGGCTTCAAGTTCGGACACCAAGGCTGTTAACGATTTTGTTAAGAAGTTTGAAAAGATCATGTACAATGAAGGCTACGTAGAGCAGCAAGTTTTCAATTGTGATGAAACTGGTCTGTTTTGGAAAAAGATGCCTAGTCGAACATACATCACCGCCGAAGAGAAGAAAATGCCTGGACATAAGCCTATGAAGGATCAATTGACTCTTGCCCTATGTGCCAACGCCAGCGGGAACTGTAAAATAAAGCCTTTATTGGTTTATCATTCCGAAAACCCTAGGGCATTTAAGGCAATAGAGTCAATAAGAACATGCTGCATGTTTTTTGGCGTGCTAATTCTAAGGCTTGGGTAACTAGGCATTTCTTTATTGAATGGGTAAATCACGTTTTCGGCCCTGCTGTCAAGAAATACCTTCAGGAGAGGAATTTGCCTTTAAAGTGCTTGTTTTGCTTGGATAATGCTCCCACTCACCCCCCAGGACTCGAAGATGATATCATCGACCAGTTCAAATTCATCAGAGTGCTGTATCTTCCACCGAACACCACCCCTATTCTCCAGCCCATGGACCAGCAAGTCATCTTGAATTCTAAGAAGCCCTACACCAAGCACTTATTTAAGCCGTGCTTTAATGTCACGCAAAGCACCAACTTAACTGTGAGAATTTTGGAGGAGCCATTTCAATATCGTGCACTGCTTGAAGATCATAGATCAGGCTTGGGAGGGAGTAACTCGACAGACACTGAATTCAGCTTGGAAGAAGCTTTGGCCTGATGCTGTTTCTCCCAGAGATTTTGAAGGTTTTGGCCCTGAGCCTGAACCTGTGCTTGCCGTAGAGGAAGTTGTAGAAGAGATTGTATCCCTTGGCAAGTCCATTAGTCTGGAGGTGGATGAAGATGACATCACCAAACTCGTTGAGGAGCATCATGAAGAGCTCACCACCGAGGAACTCGAGGAGCTGCAGGCCATGTAGCATGATGAGTTCCAAGCGCAGTTGAGCGAGTCGGAGGACATCGAGGAGGTAGAGAACATCTTAAGTTTGGCAGAAATAAAAGAGATGTTAGCATATCATCATCACGTGGTTGATTTCATTGATAAGTATCACCCACAGAAAACTTCAGGTTTGCTGTGTAGTTTTGCAATTTGATGATGTCTGTTTAACCCATTTCAGAAAAATTCTGAAAAGCCGCACCAAGCAACTTTCTCTCGATAGTTTCTTTAAAAAATCTACGAAGCAGTCTAGTGATTGTGATGAAGAGAAAGAAAGTGAAGCAAAGAATATTAAGAATGCATTGAGTGAAAGTGATGAAAATTAAAAATCAAAAAGAAGAAAAATTTAGAAAAAAATATAAAATATAAAAATAACAAAAAATAAATAAGCCAAGTTAGGTTAAAGTTCACGTAGTGTAAGTTAGAGTAAGTTGCGGTATGTTATTCCTGTCACCATCTCTACCTCCTCCCCGACCATCTGTCTCCTCCTGCGTAGCAATTCCTACACCTGCGTTGGCCTGTCTCTAAGGTAAAGTGACAATAAAAACCCCTTTTTTATTTATTATTTCTTTATAATTATTCTTTTTTATATCTTTCTTATATAATGCAATTGTATTATTGTTATGTGTAATTATGTGTAGTAATTTATTAAGGAGTTATCATAGGTTTTTGGGCTGTGGAACGAATTGTACAAGTTAGTGTATTCTTATGGGAATATTTGCCCCAACATAAGATTGTTTTAACATACGAAGCAGTTCCCGGAACGAATTACTATCATATGTAGAGGTTCCACTGTATAAATATAAATATATATATATATATATATATATATATATATATATATATATATATATATATATATATTATATATATATATATATATCTATATAGATATATATATATATATATATATATATATATATATATATATATATATATATATGCATACAGTATATATATACACACACACACACACATATATATATATATATATATATATATATATATATATATATATATATATATATATATATATATATATATATAAGTGCGTGTGTGTTTGTTTTGAGTGATATAAAGGCATATATCAAAAATCTTCAATTGCCCAAATAGAGCTGTTGATTTAAAAATTTTTATGTTTGCCTTTTTTTTTTCTTAAGGAATAGGATTCAGAATTTTGAGATTATTGCTCATATATGTAGAGCGATAATAATAATAATAATAATAATAATAATAATAATAATAATAATAATAATGTACTTAACAGTTTCTCAGTGTTCACTATTGTCAACAAAATGATTGAAGATTATATTTGTGATATACATAGTGACAAGCAGAGACAACAACCAAATCTTGAATTTCTCGAAATAGTATTGAAATTTTAAAAATATTATAGTTTTAAGAAATCTTGCAATGGGCCAACCACTTCCCGTCTTTAATACTAACAATAACAACTGCGCTACGAAAATTGAATACTGGACAATATCAGCTGATGCAAACGCAGATCACTTTTTGTTTCAGATTCTGTTACAGAAACCGACGGATGCCATTACGGCCGTAACATTAGCCGGGATGGAATGCGTTCCTGTATGTAATTGGCCCTAATTGCTGTGCATGGGGACTCTTACTATTCCCCCATGCGGGTTGTTATCTCGTTTGTAAGCGAAGCCAGGTTTCATCCTAATTTTTAGAGAGAGAGAGAGAGAGAGAGAGAGAGAGAGAGAGAGAGAGAGAGAGAGAGAGAGAGAGAAAAGAGAGAGAGAGAGAGAGAGAGAGAGAGAGAGAGAGGTAAATTGTGATGATATTGATTGATAGATAAATAGCTAGATGAAAATGTAGGTAGATAGACAGTACTAAATTTATAACTAAAAGAGAGAGAGAGAGAGAGAGAGAGAGAGAGAGAGAGAGAGAGAGAGAGAGAGAGAGAGAGAGAGAGAGAGAGGGGGTAAATTGTGATGATATTGATTGAGAGATAAATAGCTACAGGAAAATGTAGATAGATAGACAGTACTAAATATATAACTAAAAGATTGAGAGAGAGAGAGAGAGAGAGAGAGAGAGAGAGAGAGAGAGAGAGAGAGAGAGAGAGAGAGAGAGAGAGAGTGGTAAATTGTGATGATATTGATTGATAGATAAATATTTAGATGAAAATGAAGATAGATAGACAGTACTAAATATATAACTAAAAAAAAAAAGAGAGAGAGAGAGAGAGAGGAGAGAGAGAGAGAGAGAGAGAGAGAGAGAGAGAGAGAGAGAGGAGAGAGAGAGAGAGAGGTAAAGTGTGATGATATTGATTGATAGATAAATAGCTAAATGAAAATGTAGATAGATAGACAGTAATAAATATATAACTAAAAGATTGAGAGAGAGAGAGAGAGAGAGAGAGAGAGAGAGAGAGAGAGAGAGAGAGAGAGAGAGAGAGAGAGAGGAGAGAGAGAGAGAGAGAGAGAGAGTAAATTGTGATGATATTGATTGATAGATAAATAGCTAAATGAAAATGTAGATAGATAGATAGTACTAAATATATAACTAAAAGATTAACAGCCCGCCTTTTTGTAGCGAGAAGGAAATGATTAAACGAGAAGGCAAATCACGTGCACAAATAGATAGAATTTGAATACACAGAAATAGGCAAGAAAATTGTTTCGTTAGTTTACTGTATCATTGACATTGCTTGCTTACCAGGAAACCTTTTATTAAATTGTCCATTCAGGTTTCTTGGAATACTTTTTTTATACTATGTTCCACGAAAGAAATGAGAAGGTTTTGTTGATATCAAATTTTATTTTCCATCCAAACATAATTCAACGTTTTTCTCCTCTAATTCGATGGAATAATTACGGTAACTTTAATTAGAAGTCGTTTGTGGAATATGATTCCTATTATAAATCCTCGGTACCCCTCTATCTCCCCAGCATGCTCTTCCGGTAGGCTCCCCACCCCCCACCCCCCCGAATATTGAATTATACGGGTATGCTCCAAAAAAGCTGTAATTAATGTCGGGGTTATATGAAATCGCATTGTTTAAAACTGTCATTCAATTTCGGGGGTATGAACAATTATAGGGTAATTTGGTCTTTCCAACGTTTACCCTATTAATGATGGTTTTCCATCAAAATACACAGGTGTGCATAAACTGAAATATGCTTATATATGTCTGTGCACATAAATATATAATGATATGTGTGTTGTGCGTGTTTGTTTATGTATACATATGTAGATATTTATATAAATAAATACACACACACACACACATATATATATATATATATATATATATATATATATATATATATACATACTATATCTAGATGTCTGAGTATATGTCCTAGAGAAAATATTTTTATGAAATTAGTGGAAAAAATATTTATGTATGCATACATGTACGGTATAGCTTTGATAATCAGTACCAGTTTTTATTTATAAGCTGATCATAATTATTTTTTTTGTAATATGTTTAGAAATGAACATGCTATGTAAACATGGATGTGGTAATATTCGTATCAGTTAGATGACTAGACACCTGAGTGTGCCTGATTATCTTGGTTTATGATAACAAAAACAGTAATTACTCTTTTAATTTTTTGAAAAATATGAGTTTATTCTCGCGGCATGTATTATATATATTAGAATTTATAACTTTTTCATATAATTCGTTATCTTAACCTGGATAGATTTTTACGGTATAAAGAATATGGTATAATTAGCATCAGAGATAAGCCAGGCTGCGGATTTCCAAAGATGTTGTCTTTCTTAAAGCTTTCAGAATCTCATTATTCGGGAAGATTTCTGTTCCAATTATCTTTTTGGTATGGCTTGCCTGTTAATTCTTGTTCAATTATTCATTCAACAATAATGATTGGGTTTAGCTTGTGCAGAAGTGAAATTGGATCAAATGAAAGGATTTTCAGGTAATGCCATTTAATCCTCAAATGGAAGTGAATGCTCAGCTAGCATGAGTATCCAAGCATTATCGTGAAATACTGTAACACCGGCGTAGATAGTATCACTGTATTGCAGGGTACAGAATAAGAGAGGCAGACAAATTGTAGAGTCATTTAGCGCACAAGAATAGCGAGCAGATAGTTTTTTTGACACTTGAGGTAAGGATCCCAATTATAAGAATATTTAGATGCATTTGGTTGAATGATAACAATCTCCAACATCTACTTTTTCTTGAGATTAAAACTTCAAAGTCTTTGCAACCCAAAGAGACGAAAACTCTGCCTCCGTGTCTTTAAGGAATCACGCTTCATGCGGACTTCTCTTATGATGTTTCAAGAACCTCTCCTCATTAGCATACTCTAGGTCTGCTAATTTCTTATTACCAATTCAGTCCAATCCTTCTCCACCATCTACAACAGTTCTATGCATTACAAACTAAACAACAAAGGTGACAACCCATTGCCTTGAAGTACTCCACTGTTCACTGGAAATTAATTTGATGTGATTCCACTAACATTTCATTTGCACTTGTTATGCTCATAAACAGACTTTATCAAATTCACATATTTAAAAGTAATCCTGTAATGAAGCAGGATTTTCCACAAAATTGGCCGGTGCACACTATCAATGACCTTTTTATAGTCTTGAAATGCCATCAAAAGTAGATTTCTATATTCCGTGCATTGCTGTAAAACATGTCTCAAAATGGAAATTTGGTTAGAACAACTTTTACCTTTTCTAAAACGTGCTTGTTCATTTCTCAGCTTTTCATTAATCTTTCTCTCTAGTGTCTTTAGAATAAGCATACTATATAATTTCATTACAACTGACGTAAGTGTGAGGCCTCTGTAATTATTGCAATCAGCCATGTCTCCTTTTTTATGGTATTTTCACCAATACTCCTAACTCCCTTCCATTAGGTTTTGCGTCTTCGTGCCACATTCTGCAAAATAATCTTGTAAGTAATCTGGGGGTAACTTAATTTTCAGCCTGTATCATCTCGGCAGTTATTCTATCGTATCCAGTAGCTTCCTATTTGTTGAGTTTTTCATTGATAGCTTCGACTTCAAACACATTGAATTCATTCTTTGGCACATCAAGGTCTTCATCAGCTTCAGGTATATTAATCAAATTATTCCTTTCTTATCTCCTATTTATAACCTCACTAAAGTGTTCTATCCAACGTTGTCTTTCTTTATCTTCT
>NC_090761.1:33909570-33914570 GCF_036898095.1 Palaemon carinicauda
TAACAAGAAAAGGGCAGTTAAAAAAAAAAAAAAAAAAATGAAACTAGGTTGTTTCACAGTCAAACAAGCCTAACAGTATATGTTTCTTCTTCTTTGCCCCCGTAGAGATTTTCATTAATAATTCTATATATATGTGTGTATTGTACGTATATTTCTTCTGTGTAAATGACAGTTAATGAATATATATACATATACAAGTATATATATATATATATATATATATTATATAATAAAGGGTATATAAAATTAAATAATTTCAGGTCACGTTTATCTATTCTTACCCTTAGGGTAGGAGGAGGGAGCAGCCATACCTTGGTGAGAGGGTGATGTGCGTTTAGCTGT
Organism: Palaemon carinicauda; assembly: GCF_036898095.1. Lineage (NCBI taxonomy): Eukaryota > Metazoa > Arthropoda > Malacostraca > Decapoda > Palaemonidae > Palaemon > Palaemon carinicauda. The sequence continues at coordinate 33,909,913 of NC_090761.1, forward strand.
CTGCATTTATATCTGAATAGTTGGCCTTTATTTTTTATGGGTTGCATACACACACATACACACACACACACATATATATATATATATATATATAATACGTGATTGGAATTTAGTATGTCTATTATGTACTATTATATTTTTTTCAGGCATATATGTATCCATAAAACAAACCAAAGGATAACACTTACGCTGTTCTTTACCTTTTCCTTAAACTGAAAAAATCCTCGTTTGAACCACCAGGAAATGTCCACGTCAATCTATATGCTTTGTTGTTTGTTGCCAATAGAAATGATTGATGAAAATCGGTGACTGAATATTGATGAACTCTTGTTCATGACAGATATTGGATATTCTATTTTTTTCTTTTTCATGCCATATAGTCGCTAGTATCAGCTTTGAATGCTTTAAAAGGATGAATTACCTTTTAAAATGGTGCCTAGTTTTTTATTCCTTTGTAATTCTGTTTCGTTTATTTCATGAAATTTGGCGTCTAGAATTATATTCATTTTAGTCTCTAACTGCAATTCTTTCATACATTTTATAACCAGTCATGAATTGCAGATGATTTGCTTTTGATCATTGTATTATTGGTATACAGTCACATCTTTGGTATCATACACTTTTTGCTACTCTTTAATGGTTAAAGTCGTTTATATATATATAATATATATATATATGTGTGTGTATATATATAATATATATACATATATGTGTGTTTGTGTGTGTATATTGGATATTTATTTTGATTTTTACCCTGTTAGAAACTTTAATTATAACTAGCTCATTTGCATAGTTTTTAATAATCTTTCATTGCAACTCTCTCTCTCTCTCTCTCTCTCTCTCTCTCTCTCTCTCTCTCTCACATATGCCAGTAATTAATCATAAGCTTGTCTGTCTTTCGCATTTACGTCGACTGTTTAAATGTATAAGGTGCTTAAATGTATTAAGGTGTATTAATCCATTTAATGCATATTCTAGCGAGAATTTAGAATATTGTATCCTTATGTATACTATCATCTTTTTTAAAGTCTCCAATGGTTCAAAAGATGAAAATATGATAGAAGATTTGAATAAATAAAGCAGAAATGTAGGACTGAAAATAAATAAGAATTAAACTAAGTTAATGTTAAATGATAATGCAGAGAGGCAACAAATAAGTTATGGATATAACTTCTAGAGATTGTTAGATGAATATACGTACTTGGGCAGACAATAAATGTGTCCCCAGGACACGAGACCGATATTAAAAGAAGGATAAGCATGGTGTGGAGAGCATTTGGTAAGGAAAAATGAGATTATGTAACGTAAAATGCCACTTGCTCTAAAAGATAAGTATTTATTGAGATGGTCCCACCAGTATTAAACTTAAGCCTTAGAATATAAGCTAGTTACAACTCAAAGAGCAACGGAAAGAATAATATGGGAATGACACTAAGAGACATAAAAAGGGCAACATTGATACGAGAATAAAACTAAAGAGGAGGATATTCTAACATGTAAAAAAAAGGAAATGGACATGGGCAGGACATATATAAAAAAACAGGCAATAGATGTACATTAGGAATAACAGCATGGGTCCCTAAACATTGTAAAAGAAACAGGAGGAAGGAAGAGAAGGAGATGGATCAACAAACAAAGAGAGTTTTGTGGGTGTGGACTGGCAGAGAAAGACCACAAACAGACGCAAGTGGAAGGACATGTCTGATGCCGTTATTTTGGCAGCAGACTAGTAATGGCTGATGATGATGATGATGATAATCATCATCATCATAATCATCATTATGTTTGCTAGCTATACTCATAGTATGGTTCAAAATCTTGCTTCAAGTTCTTCATTCCAGTTTGTTGTACTTACTAGTAAACAGTAATGTTTTATTATTACAAGGGAATTTCCAATCAGCTTCTGGATGAATAGTACGTCAAATAGCTTAAGAATATCGTTATAATGTCTCGTTTTTTTCTATTTATTGCAGTTTTAAATATTCCATGTTATTATTATAATTTTCCCGACAGAGAATGGGTGTAGGTAAAGGGGAGAACAGAGACAAGGAGGAAAAGCAACAAAGGCTGTTCTGCATCGATCTTGCCTTCATAGGTCAAGTGTGATTCTGCTTTTGAAAACAATTGATTATTTTGGTGGTTGCCTTTTTGTTACGGGAATTGGCAACAATGTATTGCCTGTCCCTATATAGTAGATTTGGTTTTCCCAGTTATTTATAGAATGTATGAAAGGTAGTTTGATGAATTTTTTTTCTTATTGCTCGACGTTGGTGAGAATAAAGAAATATTTCCCTTTGTTGGGGGGTGGGGGGGTGGGGGTGGGAATTGGAAGCCAAATGCTATCAGGTGGTTATAGTTTTTACCTGAAATTTTCTTTGTATAACTTCAATGTGAGAGAGGAGAGAGAGAGAGAGAGAGAGAGAGAGAGAGAGAGAGAATAACATGAGCCGGCAATGTATATTTCCATGTCAGTTGAAGTGTGGCGCTGAAATGGGAACTAAATCTGCAAGTGTATCAAACCCACTGATATTATTGATTGTTACACAGGGAGAGCAATGATAGCTGGCCAATGTTGTTTTGGTGACAAGACGAGATTTTGCCTCTATATCACTTTCTGTCCACGCTTCTCTCTTACTTTTTTTTCTCTATTCTGTTTTTTTTTTTTTTTTTTCTTTAAATACCCCCTGACTACATGTCACCTGTTTTGTGTACATTGATGCGAGGTGTGTTTTTATACTTGCTATTTCGTCATCATCTTCAGCCGTTGCTAGTCCACTGAAGAACAGAGGCCTCAGATATGTCCTTCCACACGCGTATTATTATGGTCTTTCTATGTCAGTCTGTACCAGCAAATTTCCTTGCCTGGCAATCCATCGTCTTCTCTTCATTCCCCTACTTCATTTAATCTCTAGGAACTAATTAACTAGGTTGAAATATTCGTTGTTTCTACTCTGACGTAGATATTCATAGATCTTTCTATTTTAATGTGTAACCTATGGTTGTCTGTGAATACATACAGTATGTGCGAGCTACACACACATTTTGTGTAGAGTATGTAATGTATTTTGTCCCATAGTTTTGGTTACCTTGGTTACTAAAAACTGACAGATCTACAACCTTTGGAGACACCTTTTCGAGAAACGAAAAAGCATGTAATAGAATGATATTCACACATTATATATATATATATATATATATACACATGTATATATACATATGTATATATATATATATATATATATATAACACATTTGTGAGTAATGCCACGGATTTTCACTTTTCACCATCTCCTTGGTCACCTATCTAAGGACTGAACAGGATCCCCGTTGCATTTCTTCGTTTATCTGCCAACTGGTGTGAGCCAGATCATCAGTGAACCACAATTTTTTGCCTGATCAATATTTACGTAATTGCATAGAAATAAGCTTTCAACACGGCTTCTGAACTGAAGATTTGGTGGCAGAGATGAAGCACCTACTATATGTAGTATTACGGTGAATGCTTACCTATACGTTACTAAACCAGATATTGTAGAAGCAGTTCAATTCTTGTCACTTTACGCTTCTTTATTCGTGTATATCCTTTAAGCATAAGAGTGTGTTACATCATTAACAATATTTTCTAGATATGCTCTATGAAAATAATTATTTTCTCAGAGGGGCTTTGTATTTACTAATTCATTTTTTTTCCAAGAGTTACTTCCTGTAATAAGCTTTTTCATTAATTACATGAACCATTGCTCGGAGCTTAAGTTATCTCTTAAATTTAAGGTTAATATGAATCTCTAAGTATATTTGTATTTTTATGACAGAGAGAGAGAGAGAGAGAGAGAGAGAGAGAGAGAGAGCCCTTTAATAACGCAATCAGAGCTCAACTATTTCAGTCTTCTCGTCATATATGAACAGCTGAGGAATTTTCTTGAATTGCAGAGCTGTCTCTAAGCTATTACAGCTTCATAATAAATTGAATGGGAGATATTTGTAGAAGGTATTGAAATCTTTCATGATCATCGTCAAGCAAACGACTCTGACTATTATCATAATGATGGAATCTCAATCCACATCACACCTATTCGCCTCCTAAGTCTTTAGATACCACCATTTACCTGCATCGCTTCACTTGTTCTTTGGTCCACTTCCCTTGTCACCTTAACGTTTTCGACCATCCTTACTCACCACCACTGGTCCATCGTCTTGGGTTCCAATTAACCTCTTGATCTTACACTGGGAGTATTCTCCTTCTATCTTCCCCTCTAAGGAACGTTTTCAAATATTTTCACTAGTATCTTCAACTTCTCTTCACCAACATTACCCAGTACACATCTGCAAACATCAACCATGTCTCGCCTCTCATAACCTCTTTTTCTTGCCACATGAACTCACTTATATATTTGATACCAAGTTGATCACCTAATCGGGGGAATATTATCTATGGGTGCAGTATAAAAAAAAAACGGTTTCGAAAAGACTTAAAGAGTTCGAAAGTCACCCTTAATACAGTTACAAAAGCTTGTTAAGATTAATCCCTTTTGACTCGCTATTTCAATTAATTTCGTTTAGTGTGTCCTAATGATTCACAAAGGATGATAGATGTACACGTTTTGCAGACCATCTTGTTGACAATCATACAATATATCACTAAACTCAAGATCTCCGCCA
>NC_090761.1:33922070-33924570 GCF_036898095.1 Palaemon carinicauda
AGAGATTACCCTTGGGTGGTCTAGCTGTCACTTTCCCCTTCCTAGTTAGGCTACAAATTTTTCACTGTCTGTGGATCTAAAATTCCTTTATCTAGTCCGCATTCCCTAGCATCTGAGCATTCCTCAACCGCTATATAAGCTAGGCATGCCGGAAAAGTGGGGTTTTTGTGGCCTAACCCTTTCTAGGCAATGAAACAAGGGTTCTCCTTTGCTGCCTTAGCAGTTGCATGGTCTCTGGCTTCAGCTCTTCATCCTAGGCTATGTATCTCTTGCTGTTGAATCTTGACTCCTTTGCCTGGTCGAAAGCTCCCTGGCCGAAGTTCTTTCCATTTAGCGTTACTTTCCAGTCCTGCCGGCTTTAGTTCCTCTAGCCTTAGATGTGAGTAGGTTAGGGAGACCCCTCCTTATTTTCATTAGAAGAGAGCTTCCCCCCTTGCCGCCATAGCTGCAACGTTAGGCTAATCATCTGTGTCTTTTCCCTTCCTCAATATCTGAGGAACATTATCCTATAAAGTTGGTCGATTGGATACCTCCTAGTTGTCAGGATTTCCCTTGAATTTACGAATTCATGGCATTTTGGACGTGTTATACGGCTCTCGTTATTTTAAAGGGCTAATCTCCTTTCTCATGATTGAATGTTAACAACTAGGTTATTGGCAGTTTCATTTATTTACTGACTTTTATTAGCCTGTACCTTTCCCTCTTACTCGTGGTCTGGTTCCCTATAGGATCGTCCACTTTTTGTTGACTTGAAAATGCCGCTGCCGCCTTTTGGCGACATACCTATGGGTAATGAAAGTTCAGTCTATAGAGCCACGATTGCTAGGAATAGCTGCCGCCTTAGGCACAGCTGCTGCCACCTCAGGTGCAGTTGCTGCCAGCTTGGGCAGGATTGTATGTGAATTTGCCTCCTTAGGTTGTCTAGTAGACCGATTTTGGGGGAAATAGTGTTCAGTTGTTGTGAACTCTATTCCCCTATTCTACCACACTGTAGGAATTCTTATATATATATATATATATATATATATGATTTAGTATATGTCTCCTATACACTAAAGAGCAAGTACTAGCTATCATGTGTTATCCACTTTGGTTATTTTACATACTCAGATACATTCAAAGATCATCCGTGTCCGAAACAGAATTCAGTCCTAGATTCGGTAGCTTATGTGCCTTAATCAACACTGTTAGTATAAGCTCATATTTTAGATATATACAATCACTTGAATAATTGAAAAATAAAATCATTAGTAATATAAAGAGATTTAACCCCAATACTCGAGAAGAAGGAATGTAATTAAGTATACTGAAGTCATTACCTGTATCTTACGAAATTTTAATGATCAAATTTTATAGCGTTAGGGTTGTGGTGGCCTATTGGTAACGTCCCATTCTGTTGATCCCCAGACTGGGGTTCGAATCCCGCACAAACTTGTTAGTTCCTTTAGTGGTTGCAACCTCACCATCATTGTGAGCTAAGAAGGTGGGAGCTTGGGAGAGCCTATATGTCTACCTGCTGAGTCATCGGCAGCAATTGCCAGACTCTCCTTGGTAATAGCTTGTGTGAAGTATGGTCAGTCTTCAGGGCAGGGGTGGGGAATCTTTTTGTGGACGAAGGCCATCTTAAAGTCCCCCATCACTCATTGAGGCCGCATAGAACATTTTTTTTTTATCAACTAAGACGAAATTACATTAATATTCTGATTAAAGCGAGACAGATTTGTAGAAATTTAAAGCATTACTTTTTCAAATATTTTAATTAAGTAAATACGCTTTATGAAAAGAAAAATCAGTACTCTCGGTTCTTTGGTTACTCTCGTAAGATATTCGATAAATCCCCAATTTTTAGCTACCATAGCTAGAGCACTATCAGTGCACACACTTATTAATATAGTAGAATTTAGTCCTAGTTTATGACATTACTTTTTTAAAGTTTTCAACATGTCTGTTCCCGGCGTCCTGCCATTAAGAATGCCAAGAGCAATCTGTTCTTCAAGCAATTGAAAATCATCAATTATAGCACGAATGAAATACAAATCTGGCGCCGATTCTGTTGATTCATCTAAAACTAACACAGATAAAATTGTGCTAGGTGGACAAGACAGGAATTCTTCCTGTATCCTACGTGAAATAAATAACAAAGAAGCTTGTATATATATTTACATATATGCATGTATTATTATTATTATTATTATTATTATTATTATTATTATTATTATTATTACTTGCTAAGCTACAACCTTAGTTGGAAAAGCAGGATGCTATAAGCCCAGTGGCCCCAACAGGGAAAATAGCCCAGTAAGGAAAGGAAAAACAGGAAAAATAAAATATTTTAAGAACAGTAACAACACCAAAATAAATATTTCCTTAATAAACTATAAAAACTTTGACAAAACAAGAAGAAAAGAACCTAGATAGAACAGTGTGCCCCTGTATACCCTCAAGCAAGAGAACTCCAACCAAAGACAGTGGAAGACCATGGTACAGAGGTTATGGCACT
>NC_090761.1:33929570-33948250 GCF_036898095.1 Palaemon carinicauda
TGCATTTTGTAAGTTGAACTTGTCGGTACCATAACTGTTGTAACTTAACTTATATATTATTTTTTCTTTTTTTGTAGAACTAATGGCAGCCCCTGTGGGTGGAGGGTCCCTGGGCATGGTGGGTGGGGGAGGAGGAGGAGGAGGAGGGAGCGTCGCTAACGACGGCCGCCTTCTGATCAACGAACTGAGGCACCACAACTTTGACGCCATTCGATTCGCCTCCTACCGGACTGCAGCCAAACTGCGATTTGTTCAGAAGAAAACAAACAGTAAGTGCAGCTTTCATCCATTCATTTGTTTATTTTTAGTAATGCGGTTTGTTGGATGTAATTGTCATGTATATATATCTACAGTATATATATAGCCTATATAAATTATATACACATATATACAGTATATATATATATATATATATATAGAGAGAGAGAGAGAGAGAGAGAGAGAGAGAGAGAGAGAGAGTTAATTATATATATATATATATATATATATATGACACATTTTTACTTAACATATTCAGGTAATTTAGAAAATATGCGAGGACTTGATAAATAATTATATGATGAGTGTGGTTATAAAGGTGTGTGTTTCAAAAACTGTTCTTTTTAGAAACGTTTCATTCATTCATTAATAATCCTAACGCCATATGTGTTTGTATTTATGTTTAATCTTTATTTCCAGTGCACTTGGTTGACATTTGGAATATAATAGAGGCATTCCGAGAGAATGGTCTGAACACTTTAGAACCTTATACGGAAGTGAAGGTAAGTACATTTTAGTTTATTGCAGGATCTTTATTGCTTTGAATATCCCATAGAGTTCAGTTTATGTATCACTCACAGTCTTGCAGGAAAAACACTCATGATTGCACTTTGCCCAGTAGTTGCTGTATCCTCAATACTGCAGTTGTTTATAGAAAGGGTGAGGATATGTGTATCTTCAGATTTATAATATTTGTGTCACATTTCAAGTACTGTGCTTACCAAATCTAGATCTTGGTTGAATCACTCTTTCACTTATGAAATATTGTGCTTATCGAAGGTTTTCTCACTATTGCAACAATTATATCATCATTATGTCCATCATGAATTATGGTCCTGGATGACCATTCTGGAACAGTGATATCTAGATTACTAAATTTCCAATTTATCTTTTAGCGGAAGATGTAATCTCCTTTATATAATAAAGAGCAAGTATCTGGATATATATGTATATATGTATGTATGTATATATATATATATATATATATAGAGAGAGAGAGAGAGAGAGAGAGAGAGAGAGAGAGAGAGAGTGGGTATCGTTATGTATATATATATATATATATATATAGATAGATAGATAGATAGATAGATAGATATGTGTGTGTGTGTTTGTGTTTCTTTCGAGTCACACTTAGTGGCATTACCAGATGTATTACTACTGGTTGTCCCCCTCCCTCAGGTAAGTGGAAGAGGGAGTACTCACACCCTGGTGAGTGCCGGTATTCCCAGAGGAAATGGGGAAGGGGTGAGAAGGGTTGAATCTGTGTTTGTGCGTTTGTGAGCATATCTATCAAAATGTTTAGCTGTCATTTTTGACGGGCTGTGTACTTTAGTATGTTATAAAAAGGTCCAATAGACAGCCTCCTTCACACCATGAAAGTGTATGAAAATATTTCCATGAGTGATGAAGACTATTTGTTTTGTAGGTCTGAGTAAAACAACGTAATTCATTATATTATTTATTTCAAACTATTTTATTTAGTATTTTTTTCTTTATATTGCTTTAATTGCTCATCTGTTAATTTCTCTTTAACTCTGCCTATTTTACACCGTAGCCATCTCGCTTGAGCCTGTTCACTATTCTGAATGTTTCTCATTCATCTTTGCTATCCAGAAATTCTGATTCTATTAATCCAATACTTCTTTGCCAACTTGATTGAGGCTCTTTGTTATTCTATATTTTTTCTCATTTCCTTCTGCTATGCTGGAATTCTAATTCCATCAATCCAATACATCTTTCCCACCTCTATTGGACTTCTTCGCTATTCTGATTGTTTCTCGTTTCCCTGTGTTATGCTGAAATTCTGATTCCATTAATCCAATGCCTCTTTGCCATCTTTATTGAGCCCTTTTGTTATTCTGAATGATTCACTTTTCCCTCTGCTATACTGATATTCTGATTCCATTAATCCAATACTTCTTTGCCACCTTGATTGGGCCTCTTCTCTATTCTAAATGTTTCTCGTTTCCCTCTGCTATGCTGAAAGTCTGATTACACGAATCCAAGTCTTATCTGCCACATTGATTGAGCCCCTTTGCTATTCTGAATGTTTCACTTTTCCCTCTGCTATGCTGAAATTCTGATTACATTAATCCAATACTTTTTTACCACCTTGATTGAGGATCTTCGTTATTCTGTTTTTTTTTTTTTTTTTTTTTTTTTTTTTTTTTTCTTCCTCGTTATGGTGAAATTCTGACTCCATTACTACAACACTTCTTTCCCACCTTGATAGAGCCTCTTCTCTATTCTGAATGTTTCTTGTTTCCCTCTGCTATGCTGAAATTTTAATTCTATTAATCCAATACTTCTTCTTCACCTTGATTGAGCCTCTCTGCTATTTTGAATGTTTATCGTTTCCCTCTTCTATGTTGAAATTCTGATTCCATAAATCCAATACTGCTTTGCCACCTTGATTAAGCACCTTTGCTATTCTGAATGGTTTTTGTTTCCCATTGCTACTTTGCCACCATGCTTAAGCCTCTTTGCTATTCTGAATCTTTCGTTTACCTCTGTTATGCTAAATTCTGATTCTATTTATCCAATACTTCTTTGCCACCTTAATTGAGCTTCTTCGCTATTCTGAACGTGTTTCGTTTCCATCTGCTATCCTAAAATTCTGATTCCATTACTCAAATACTGTTTTGCAAACTTGATTGAGCCTCACTTTTAACTTTGGTACTCTTAATCAGGGTCAATTAGTTTCTTCAAGTATCACTTAATTTGCTTTCCAGTACAAGTCCTAGATCCAGTACCCTTAAACTGAGACAGGGCTTTTCTAATCTAGTAATATTTTTTTTTCACTTTTACTGAATAAATAGTTACCCCACCTTTCATGGGTAGGGCAGTCAGTGCACCTCATGCAGTGTAGTCATTACATGAGGGTGTTTGCAGCATTTTTTATGCTCTAGCTTCTTGTCTTCTTTCTTGCTGTCCAACTTTTTTTTTTTTACTGAGTAGTACAACTGCGGGATTTTTCCCTAAAATTGGTGTTGTCACTTGTCAATACCAATGAGTGACCCACCAGGAACTGTTGTAAGGCTAGAAAGCTGCACTTGTCTTTATGAAATTTATTTGACATTGCGCCTGGCTGCTGAATGGCTTGCAAGATCATAGAGCTGGGCCATACGACATAAATTCTCTACTCCAATCCAGTGCAAAGAATACCAGTTTTGACATATGCTTTGGGTTTGGAAACATGTTTTTTCCCATTCAAAGATTTTTTTCAACTCGAGAACCTCTTTTTTTAATGCTAGATATTTTTTTTACCTGAAGTTGTGTAGATTTAGTTTTGGTATAGTAAAGTAAAATAGAAATATTTTTGATTTTTAATTGAAGAAAAAAAATTGCTTTTTCTTCTTGATAAACTTTTTTGGGGGATAATCTCATTTTGTGATAATTTGTAGTCCTCAAATAGTTCATATATCAATATGATAATTGATTTTGGGAAAAAAAATAAAAAAAATAAACGACTATTGAGCACTACCACTCATGCTGTGTGTGCAACTTGCTTACCTGAATGTGATTGAATGACTGCTATTTTCCCTGTCAAGGACCATCATTTTAAAACACCTTGTATTTATGACCTAGCAAGATATGTGGAGACAGATTGACTGAATCACCTCCTTCAGGAGCAAGATACCATGACAGCTAAAGAATGTGGTCACTATACCTTCTGTCAAGACAGATTTAACATCATATTGTCCCTCTACTGTGTCAATAACTTTTTTTTTATGCATGACGTCCATTGATTTTACTCAGAATAGTTATCTGCAAGTTAAGAGAGCTGCATCCTTTATATGGACAGTTGCAGATTGCTCAACTTTCATGAGGGAGACATGGAAGTGGCTGCTGTATATTGTGTCCTTGATCCTTAATCTTTAGACCTCATGCCAGGTAGCAACCGAGATTCCTTAACAAGAATATGAGATGGAACTCCCTCCATGCAGACAGAACAAGAACTGATAAAAACCCATTCACTCGCTTTCCTCTCTTTCTTTTAATACCTTTTCACACTTTTTCCTTTTGCTCTTTTTTTCAATCTTTTTTTCACAATCATTTTCTTAAGACCTTATTTCACTTCGCCATCCGGCCCTTTTTTGTTCTCTTTCAATCTACTTTCCCATTTCCCATTCATCTTTTAATCTACTCTTAATTATTTTCCCTCTCTCTGAAATGATGATCCATCAAATCAGATTTTTACTTGTAATCTATCTTAAGCTCTAAGATTTATTATTTCACATCCAAGACAAAAGAATATAAACGAAGGCATGTAGTGTGTTAAGAAATATCCTGCTGTCTAAAGAATGCAAGAGCCTAAGGGACAGATGATGTAATGTCATTGCATAGACTAGGCTTGATAGAAGCTAGAAAAACCAGTGGGGCTTAACAAAAAAGAAATATTTTCCCACTTTCTAAAAGTTGGGGAAAATGGAAGCAGAAAAAAAATCCCAAATTTTGGTAGTAAATGAAAACCCACAATATGTAGTTTCAATAGGAAACAATATTGAAGTGTCTGATCTGACTCTTGAAGAAAAGGTAGCACTGTTGTGATTCGAAAAACATAAATATGACTTTGATATGTTCAGAGTGATGAAATATACCTTGCTGTTAAAATGAAAAATTATTTATAGTGTTTATTTTCACATCAGCAAACATGAATTTAGACTATATATAATCAATCCTGATTATAAAGAAACTTCTATTTTATAAGTAAATAGTAATTGGACATATTGGCAATAGTGGGAGTGAAATCTTTTGGTAATGCACAGTATTATTGAAACCTTAACCTATTTTGCTGGTAGATTGTTGTGTAACATCATAACCTTTAAACCAATATGATTTGTTTCCATCAGTCTTTGCACAATAGAAAATTTCTAATCTGTTTCTCGGTACTGTTTAGAATAAATAGATTTGTTTTTTTGCCGTGAAACGACTATTTCATGAAAGTTTACCCCCAAGCAGTGGTGATTATCAACCTATACCTAACCCCTATTTGTATGCCTCTCTGTAACAGGTATCGCGTTTAGAGACCCTGATATCAACTCTGTACCACAGCTTAAACAAAAGGCTCCCAGCTGGCAAACACATTACAATAGACTCATCAACCTCTGTTCTTCTCAACTGGCTGCTTTCTGCATATGACAGGTTAAGGAAGATCAGCTTTTTATTGTTGTGGGTAGGGTTCTGCCCTGGATTCAGAGGATCCTTCCTAGTGTGTTCATTGTGCTTTTTGGTGAAGTAGAGAAATTTTACTGGAAGCACATTGACAAATAGTAGTGGTATTTTTTGTATTTATTGTATAATCATGGTTTCTTGTTTTCAGTAATACTTTTGATCTCTTATTATTTATGTTTGATTTACATCATTAATAGTGTATATGTGACGTTATGATTTACTTAAATGCAACAGATAATTAGTTTTGATAGAGCTACTCATACAAGCACATTATGTCGGTGACTCTATTTTAACTGTGTAGTGGGGGATTCTGTTTTGCATTTTGAAAATGGAGATATGCAGATAGTGTTAGCTCCCCAAAATTGAAAAATGGGTAAATCACTACAAAGATGACAGATATTCACTCTAACGTAAATAAGAGCTATTATTTCTAAAGTAGCCATCTCATTTTCTCAAACATCTAGATATCTTCTATGTTGGCTATATAAAAATAATTACGGTATGCACTGAGCATGATTTCAGCTCTAAATACTAGAGTTCCTTATTAAGTTCTAAGTGGAAAATGATAACAATATTTCTCTTTTAACACCATTTTCATTTCATGCTTTCCTTGTATGTTGACAGCTTCATCTTGAGCCAGTAATGAATATTTTGCAAGAAAACTAGATAACAAGTGCATAATTTCTAATATTTGGAAGTAAAATTGAGACTAAAATTTGACAAATAGTGAAGACATCTTTTGAGATGAAAATAGAATGATATTAATAAGATAAAGTATTTTGAAAAAAGCCACCAAGTCTTATTCCCAAAATCTTATAATACCTAGTTAAAAGATTTAACTTAGGGTGAGAAGTGAAAATTGAAGCAAGGAAAGTTTCAAAAGTTGAACATCTAGGTGCAAAAAGATGGATGGGAGCCCATGAAAAATAAAGGGCACTACTATAATGTATTGTACTGCACAGAACCATCAATACCAACTACAGAGTGTTGCACTAGGCATACTGTATGTGACACCCCCTACAACAAAATTAAACTAGTGATTCCTAAAATACAAGTACTATGATCATCTTAAAAAAGAGATCTGCATGAGATGATTTTTATTATTTTAAATTAAGTTGGTGTTTATAGAATTTTTTTTTTTTTATTTTTAAGATAATTTCAGTTAGTTCTGTAGTGGAAAAACTAATCTTTTTATAGCTTTGTCATCAGGCTTACAATCATTGACAAAGTACCAGGTTGATGTCTTATACCCAGAATGTTGGAGACTTGTGATTTTGAAAAGTACCCGCTTGCGATTTAGTAGTTCCAAAATCTATGAAATCTCTTGATATCAAGCAGTGATTGTACTCTACTCATGTTCGTTCATTGTTAAAACAGTTAATAATGGAGCTCCCTGATAGGTACCAATTAAATGTGCATTTAAAAAGATGATAAGTTTGTACAAATCTCGCCCTCCTGCCTGTCTCAGAATAGCCACTTTTGTCCTTAGGCATAGGACTGACAAGAATGGTTGAGATGAGAAATTTAATATATTTGAAGGACTCGGGTTTGTAAACCTAGGAAAAATAGAAATTAATTTTAAGGTTTGGTCCATCATACATTTCATCCTTTAGAATAGGAAGCCTTTCCCTTTGGTAGGAACAAATTCCCTAGAACCAAACTGGGGGGTTCTTTTCTTCCCTGGACATGTCATTCTTCCTGATTTTGTACGGAAGTAAGGAAGGTAACTCCAAGAACCTCTGAACAGATATTCAAAGGAAGGTAGAAGGTGTTATGGCTATGGCCACTACTGTCTTAAAAGAAAGCTATTAATAGCACTTAGAAAAGCAATCTCCCTAATTGCGTTTTTACACTGTGCCTAGTTGCTGTGCTGCTTTGCATACCTCTCTGCATACAATATGCATGTTCACACATGCCACAGCTACATCTCTTTCCGCTTGCCTGTTTCTGTTTAAACTGAGAGTAAAGCAGAAGCAGTCTTTAACACGTCTGTTCTTATTCATGATCTTGATTAATCTCTTGCATTATCATTTAGTTAGTTTCTTTATGCATGATGCATAAGATTTTTCAGAATTCTGGTGATTCTTTCCATTCAGATCTACCCAGAATGGATCCTCCCTTTTTGTAGAGAGTTGATCATGAAAAGTACCTTGATTTTGAGAAATGTCACATGGGTTCTACATGGATCCTCGTTCTCTGTAGAGAGCTGATCATAAACAGTTCCTTGATTTATAAAAAAAAGACGTGTTCTAGATGAATCCTCCCTTTCTGTAGAGAGTTGAATATAACATGCAATTATTTCTTACAGTCCTGTGTTTTCCATCATAAGGTTCAGTACTTCAAAATATTCTAAAAGTTTTATTCCAGCTGTGACCAGATTGTGGAATAATTATCCTAATGGGGCAGTTGAATTTGTGGAACATCAGAAGTTCTAACTTGCAGCAAATATTTTAAGTGTTGAACAGGGTGACATAAGTCTCTTCATAGTTTATATATGACAGATATATTTTAATATTGTTACTGATTTTAAGATGTTTTATATTCATTATTTGTGCTCCATCGTGTAACTCATCAACATCAGATGTCCATCCAGATTGTAACTATTGCAGCTGCTACATCCTCTTGAGAGAGTAACAAGAGAGAGGACGAAGATCTAGTCATTCTACCCTCTCCCCAAGATAATGCCAAACATGTTATCTTAACTAGATGTCCATCCAGATTGTATCTATTGTAGCTGCTGCATACCCTCGAGAAAGGAACAAGAAAGGAGTAGAAGAGCTAGTCATTCTATCCTCTCCCCAAGATTATGCCAAACATATTATCTTAGACTAAATGCATACCAAGTCCCTTAAGGAAGCTAGGATTGCTACACAGCTACAGTGTTGTTACTTCAAGACCCAAGGAAGAGGGGTCCAAAGGGTCCAATACCTTCAGACTCACCTTCAGCTCCAAGTATTCTGACAGCTAGACCAGAAGGCTACTAACAGGGCTAGGCTTGTGAGTTCTTACTTTAGATGGCCGAGACACACACTGACCAAATTCACATCTGCTAGCAAACAACCTCTAAAAACCAGAAGAAACAGGGTCTGGACATTTCCTTGTGGCTCTTGCTGGGTTAATGAGAAGGCTGTGATACTCGCACTAAATGTTTAGTCCTCCTTAAGTAGCACTGCTCAAGGAAAAAATTTCAAACAAAGGGAATGGGAGAGGGAGAAGAGATTGGTAGAGGATGAGATAGGGGGAATTCTCCTTCCTCTTGCCAACTATTCTTTCTTCACCATGGAGTCATGGTCTGGGTGACTGATAATGACTGCATTTCCTCTGAGGAGGTAGCTACTAGAGCTTTTGCTGCTGCAACACAAACTAATACGCTGAGATTTTGTCACAAGACGAGCACTGGGAACACTGTAACACTTCAGAATAGGGATTACCAGCCGGGGAACAGATACAGTTGAAACTCAGTCCAAATGGGTACCTCCCTCCAGAGGCAGAGAAATCACCATAATGTAAGATACAGTACTCTGAATTCATTGCTTTCCTGATTGGAAGAGCAAGAGCAACAACCTGAAGGATGGGGTCCACTTACAGTCACCCTCCACATAAATACACTACACATAAGGTTCTGAAGGTTGTATGGAACAAAATTCATTGCACCGTATTTTCACATTTCGGTATGCATCCACTTGCAAGTGAGGACACTCACTAATAAAAGATAAAATGACAACACTTCTAAAATTATGTAATAAAAGATCCAACAGTCAAGAGAGTAATTAGGCTGTATGTCTGCTCCTGCCACGGCCAATGACAAAAGTGGCTTATGTGACAAGTGGTTGGGTGGGACATCATCCTTGCTTCACCTGCTGCTAACTAACTACATTACCTTGTTAAGCATTCAATGGCCGTTTGTATACCATAGGAACAAAAATTTGTTTTGGTTAAAACAATGAAAGCATTGATTTTCCATTAAGAATGGTAAAGAGTAAGAAAATACAGAAAAAATTTACCCAAATAATTGCTCTCCTCTATATATGTAAATGAATATTGTAAGTAACTGGAGTAACCTAAATTATCAATCTAGCCTTAAATCTGACTTGTAAAACCACAAAATATAAAAGAGCAAAATGTAATAATCAAAGCAACGGTAATACTTTGAAAAACACTAATATTAGTTGAACAAAACAACCTTGATTTAATTGTTTGCAAAACCTAACTGATGTTGAAGACTGAGATATCAAAATTAAATAAGGTCATAGAAAAATTACTGGAAAAAGAAATTGATTTGATGATATTTTCATGTAAACTAACACAAAGTTGAAGGTTGTTGCTCCAAAGTGGAAAGAAAAAACATTCCACTGGATTGAATTTTACTGAAAGTTCTGTGCCTCAGAAGTGCACAAAATAATCAAACAGTTCCTTAAAAGACAATTCTGACTGAATGTAAAGTGATTTGGGGGTTGGGCAGGCGTAAATGTGATCTGTTAAATAGTCAAGATGCGCAGTAGGGAGAGGAGGTTAACTATTGGTGATCTATAGAAATTATAACATGTGCTTACCTAATAGCAGTTTACTGGTCTTCTTTTTCTTCATTCAGTTTTGATTGATGTGCCAGTCATTTACTCAGATTCACAAATGGGCTATGTAAAAGAAATGAGTTTGTGATAAGATGGGGAATAGTCTTGTTACTGTACATGTCAGTGCAGTAATTTTTGTTGTCGTGTAATTTTAATTTTGTTGATATATAATGCTTTACCATGTAATTATGTACAACTTTTAGAAGAATTTTGATGTTCAACTTGCTTTGAAAAAAAATATACCAGACTACTTAAGATATTAATGAAATAAAGGAAGGTCTGTTTTAGTGTAGCACCTAACCAGGTGCTATTAGTTGTTGTAATTTGATTTTTACCAGTCAGATCTTACATCAAGTTCTTAGATTTTTTGACTGCAATTTATGTAAATTTTTTTCCATAAAGATTGACTAACAAGAGCTAAGTGGTACATAAGCAGTTTGCATTGACAAAGAAAATTAACTAATAGAGTCATGCAGACTTTTTTAAAACTTATTAGGTTACTCATTAGTTGTGCTTGTTCTTCTTTCCAGTGAGGATGAGGGAAAGCTGCAGGTTTTCAGTGTCAAAGTAGCTCTAGCCACACTCTGCAATAGCAAGCCCCTTGACAAGCTTCGTTGTAAGTGTTTTTATTAACTGTTGTAATATTCTTGTTGTAGGAAAAGACAGATTTTTTATACAAATTTATTTCTTCAACCAATATACCAGCTTTATATAGTTTTCCGATTTAAACTTAACTCCCTAGAGAACAGTACAGATTCATTTTAAGACGATCACCTCCCTCATGTAGAATAACTGCTTGATCGAGGTGACATGTTAAAAATAGAAAACAAGTACCTTTTTTGTATCATAAGGACTTCACATTATTCACAGAAGCTGTAGTAGTAGATAGTTCTTGACGATTGGGAAATTGGTGAGGTTATAGCATGGGAAACTATTCATTTGCACTATATAGAGTTCAAATTTAATTATTTTGCAATAATAATACTGTATTGTCTTAATATTTATAAAGGTAATTGTTGTTGTTGTTAAATGGTTTATACCTGACATTTTCTTATAAAATAATTGATTTTTTTAGTGAATGAAGTTGGTTAGGCTACAGGGACAGACATTTTCTGTTGTATATGTACAGTACATTATTTCACTGGAAAGTAATACGATTTTATGTATATTTTTCAGATGTATTTTCTCAAATATCAGACAGCAATGGACACCTTGCGCTTAGTCGTTTCTCAGAATACCTCAAAGAAGTTCTTGCTTTACCGGCTGCAGTGTTCGAATCTCCAAGCTTCTCTTATTCAGAAAACTTGGTGCGACAGATTTTTGATGGAGTAAGTTTAATTTCTTTATACACATTTGTATCTTATTTGTTTATAGTTTTGTGATTTGTGACTTGATGTTTAGTGCATAATAGCTGTTTTTGGGATAAACATACTTATTAGTACTGTTGCGTATATGTACTGTAGTAAAGATGTGAGTTGAGTTACTTCCAAACTGTTTACTTCAATGTTTGTGCTTAGTATTAGCTCTAGCATGTTTTTCAATAGGAGACTGCTGTGAATGTGCTAAGTTTCATTTCACTTATGATCTCATCTTTTTAGTGATTTAATCTTTTTTTTATGTCAGATTCTAGGTGGCCAATGGAAACGATGGAAACGAGTGAGATAACCTTATAGAATTACTTTGACCATTGTATTGTAAAGTTATAACTCAACTGCTAGAGCTTAGGTTCTGAATTGTTAGCATTAACCATCCCTCTGTTGGATATTGATATAGCATTCCTCTTAACACTTAATGCTTCAACTGAAGTGTTATTTCATATGGATTGAGAAAATGTCCCAATGACCAATAAGATTTATCACTCATTCACAAATTCTGTTAATTAAAACTTTATTTTCATGAAGTTTGCCTCTGAATAAAACAAGCTATTAAGTGGAAGTGTCAACTGGACCTCTAAACAAAATCAAGGAAACCCTTACCCACTCTATTGTATCTTCCTTTCTTTAAACTAGCCACAAAAACACTCCCCAGGTGCAGAGAAGGGAGTTAAGGCCATCCCAATGACATGAAGCTGTCTGAGAAAATTAGTAAATATATCCTCAGATATAAGTAGTTGGACACCACTTGACACCTTGGGTTTCCTCTCATGATATTATTAAATTAAAATATGGGAATATTCTGTGCATTCCCTTTTATGAGTGTATTTTAGTTTTGTTTTACCAAGGTACACTATCGTGTATATCCACAGCTAATCATTCACTGGACTTTTACCCTAAATGTAAACAAGCTATTTTTGGATTTGTTGGATCCTCACTCTGTGAATCTTGCCGGGTAACCAGATGTGAATTTTCTGTGTTGCCCTCATTACGTGTTTCTTGATGACTATAAAATTGCTGCTTATTCTAAATGGGCTAAGACTACAGCTAAAAAATTAGTGTGTTGGGTTCTAAGTTAGGCAAACAAATCTGTACAAAAGCATTACATCTAATATTTTTGTTCAGTTTGCCTTGCTTTTTTTCCGATGATGCATCAGATTCTGTAGCCATCTGTCGTACTTCAGATTTTTCTGTTAGAATGAACAATCTTTCTCATCAAATGGATTAAATTTTGGATTTGGTTAATTCAATAGTGTAATTAAATCTCTTGAATAAAGCTGGTGACCCACCCTCCTCCCTACTTGTGAGGTGATATTTATCATTTGTGATCGAATCTACTTAGATCTTAGGCAATGGTTACACCTTTTAAAGGTTTAAAGGCCCTCATGAATGGCAGAGGTTAGGGATGTTGACATTGCCCTATCAAGCAGGATATGCCTTGGAGACTGACCATATATACATATAATCACTACCCAAACCCCCTCTCCACCAAGCTAGGACCAACCAGGGTCCGGCAATGGCTGCTGATGACTCAGAAGATAGACCTATAGACTCCTCCAAACCCCCCCATCTCTAGCTCACAAGGATAGTGAGGTTACAGCTACCAAAGGAACTTGCGAGTTTGAGCGGGACCCAAACCCCAGTCTGGGATTCACCAGTCAAGAATGTTACCACTTTGGCCATCACAACCTCACAGGATTCAGTCTTACATCTCTGGCCTGCCCATAACTTCCTTCTTTTTTTTTTTTTAATTTTATTTTTACTTGCAGGTTGTCAAGTTGGTACTCCTACCTAATTGCTTATTCTGTTCAGAGATAAGTATGGAAATAGCAGATTTTAGCTTGAAAATCCTATGCTTTGCCCTATTGCAGAATATATAATGCAGGTTTTGTTAATAGCGATGGCATTATCAAACTTAACAGTGAGAGATAACAAATGTAGAAGACCAGGTACATCCCTGTACTGAAACATTAGTTTCTAATCTGATTGGTAAAGAACACCTGTTATTAGATTTTAGAAACTTGACTTGAAATAGTTTCATCCTATATATGTGGATATTTTCTGTTTCACTGTATTTGCATGGTATTACATCACTGTATTTGTTAAGTAGCATGAAATGTTATTACTTTCAGGAGTTAGTTCACTTATTTCACTTCTTATAGTTTATGTAAGGGATGGCATTTAGCATCATGAAAATTTTAGAAAATAATTCTCCATGATATATAAGGAAGTACAGTAGTAGTTGCTTTGTGTAATTTGAAGGAGACATACAATATTTGAGTATACTGTGGTACCTAATAGCAACAGTTGTAGTTATTTAGGGCTTTTTATATACCATGTAATTTGAAATTAGATAAGTATTAAAGTTTTGAGTGATTCTGTATTTGCATGTATTATCATTTTGGTGTGTTCTCAGCATTGTAGATGTATATTTCAATGAGTGATTCAGAATAACTTGTATTGTAAAGAATTCTATTTTCATACATCTTGTGTTATTCATAAATTCAACTCTTCTTGGTACAGTATATCCTTGTCAAGATATGCAACCTAAGACTGTCTTGAAAATTTGATCTTGAAGTATTCAGATTTTAAGCCCATTTTGAAAAAGAATAGCAAAAATTATGAAGAGAGTGTATTTTATTTCATTGAGAATTATTTTTTATTTCAGTAATATCCATCTTTACGTCAGTTTGGCATACATCAGTTCAGATTTTACATCGTTCATCCCTAGGTATTAAATATGACAAATTTGAAAAAAAATTTGCATTTTTATTAACTATACAAACATTGATCTCTTTATTGTGGGTATGTACTTTGGCAGAAGCTGAAACTAGTCATAATGCTTTTAGCGAAATATAACCACCCACTTCTAATTAAGTGGAGGCGGGTGGTAGACCAGCCACCCCACTCACACACATACAATAATGAAGTGACGTCACTTTTGATTTCTGGCAGGACTTGCAGTGGGACAGATGAGGGCAGGACAAATATGAGTAAAGAGCTCAAGGTTTGTATAGATAGGAAAAATACAACTGTTCCGATACTAAATAACAAATCTTCGCTATTTACAAGGAATATCTTTTGGGCGATGCTGGAAGACTAGCCATAAAGACCTTTATGCGAGATGGAACTACCTTACTGTTAGCTAGCGAGGCGTTAGTCAAGGTAGCCGGCATAGCCGGCCACCTCACTCGCAAATGCATCTGTGATGTTTTGGCACTTTTTTCTTTTGGTTAGGAGTAGGTAGATGTTCCCCCCCCCCCTCTCTCTCTCTCTCTCTCTCTCTCTCTCTCTCTCTCTCTCTCTCTCTCTCTCTCTCTCTCTCTCTCTCTCTCTCTCAACTGTTTTACTGGCCTTTAACTTTTTTTATGATTTTTCTTCTTACTTGTGTTCCACTATATATTCAAACATTCTTATAATATATATATGTATGTATATACAGTAGGGTCCCGAATTATGTGAGAATTTGGTCGATTAATGACCTCTTGTAAATGGAAAATCGCGAATTTCGAAACACACAACTAACAGAAATAATTCCATTGCGGCCATGGCAACCAGCAATTTGCCTATTCAAATGTGTTTACTACCCATTTCCAATACTTTCTTTGTACTATACTGTATTTCTTTATAATATCAAATTGTTCTTGTAAATAAATAAAACATTTAATATACTTTAAAGTTCTAATAACTTGAAAAATGGTTAAAATTACAACCAGGATAGGTGTAAACACCATATATTTCCCGTTATAACACAACCCAAAATACAGACAAATTTTAATGTTTGTCATATCTATTGTATAATACAACTGGTGAATAGCAAAACCATCACTCTATAGACTAGCTTGTTGTATGATTGAAAATCCAGAATTATCAAAATAAAGGCGATTTTATATCATGCGTTTCCTAAACACGCTAAAAAGCACAATAGAAAACGACAACCAATGTTTTGTTTACGTTTATCTCTGATCACAACGAAGAAACAGACGCATTTATACATCTGTGTTTTTGAATTGACAGCAATTTTACCAAGTATAGATTATATGTTGAATTTGTTATTACCAATGTTCTAATTATTTTTTATTAGAACTTTCAAATAAATGAAATGAATGCCATTTATGAAATGTTTTTCTTTATGAGGCCGCCTGAAACGGAAACCTTCCATTTGTTTACGCTCCATCTTCGATCATAATAAACAAACGAATGCATTAAACACACATGATCTAAGTCATAACTAATGATATTACAAACATTTAGTAAACATTATGTTATTACAAATATTTTACTTACCGTATCCATATAAATTCCTAAATTCGTAGCAAAGCTGGAAATTTTTTTTTCCTTATGCGTTTAATCCACAATAGCAAACTGCCGCTAATGACAGAGTGATAACTTACGATAATTCTAAACTGTTACGAAAGATAATTGTCCTTTCCATATCCAAAATACTTTTCCTAACTTCAGTTATAAGTCAACTTGTACCCACCTCAATTATGGATCCATATGCAAAAAAGGTAAAAGAAGAAAGTACTTGGCCTATTTTTAAAGTCACCGAACAATTAGGTTACCGCTATAACATTCGATGTGAGAGAGAGAGAGAGAGAGAGAGAGAGAGAGAGAGAGAGAGAGAGAGAGAGAGAGAGAGAGAGAGCATGGTTTTAAAGTACTAAACAATAAATATGATAGGTTATAACACATTGGTGTTTATGTAATATTAACTGTATAGATGGTTTGAATAAGTTAAGAAATGGTGTAAACAATTCTTTGTTATTGTATTCGCGCGGAAGCTAGACATCAGCTGATGTGATCACAGCGAAAAGTAAAACAAAAATAAGTTAGCAATACTCGATTTTTAAAACACACCCGAAATTTAACAACATAAGTACATGTTTTATTATAGCGCAATTGACATTTAAAGAGTAAAAATTTTCTGGAATAGAATGGTGTTTCCTAAAAAATAGTGGTTTGCGGACGAAATCGGTTATCGTATTTTAAGCTATGATTGAAATGGATGTATACGCGGTATAATTTTTTCGTTTTGTATTTAATTGACACTTCAAGAAAATCGATTTTGGTTTCTTCATCTATTTGTAAGTATTGTATAACGAGAGAGAGAGAGAGAGAGAGAGAGAGAGAGAGAGAGAGAGAGAGAGAGAGAGAGAGAGAGAGAGAGAGAATCAGCTGTTGTAATTGAATGTCGTGTTTTTGTTTCGTGTACCCCCTGAAGCGAGGAATTGATCGCCACAACTAACAATATTCATGTTAATTTTATTCTTAAACTCATGTTGCCATATGTGAACTATGGTTTTATTTCTTACGGGGAGAGAGAGAGAGAGAGAGAGAGAGAGATTTCTGCCATCAAATCTCTCTCTCTCTCTCTCTCTCTCTCTCTAGATTTTATTTTACCGTCTACTCTACAAAACCAATGTTTGCAAATCAAATGTACTGTATACTGTTTAAAATATGACAAAATATTGACGACTCGTTACCGAAGTTTAGGCTATTCACTGCCGTTAAACGAACCCAGTCTACTCTTGAAAACCTTGAACGCCCAGAGGGAAAAATAAAGCTTTTAAATATACTGTACTAAACAAAAATAATGCTTTAATATACCATCATTAACACTACCATTACAATTATCGTAAGGTTGGAGAAAGATAAAGATTGCCGAGAACGTAACCACATTTCTGTTTACGTTTTGTCAGCTGGACTCGCACAGTTAACAGTTGATTTCATTGTTGATGTGGAATTTTATCCTTAAATAGGCTATTCATTATGAAATTATGTTAATGAAATGTAATGTTAATATTGTTTTGTAACATTTATTATAAATCACCATATTTAGGGCTACCAATATACTTAAAAAGACAATAGATTTGATACATTTTGTAGTGCTTGACTCGCGAACTTTGAACAGCCTCGCAGATACAGAAAATTTATTTTTGAAAAATAGCGATCGCGGGAAAGGGGAATCGTGTAATTCAAACACGCTTAATTCGGGACCCTACTGTATATATATATATATATATATATATATTTATATTTATGTATGTATATATATATACATACTATATATATATATATATATATATATATAGATGTAGCTCTCTCCTGCGCACCTGCGCTCTCCTAAGCGCCAGACTGATGCTGTTCTAAGGAATAGCATTAATCCCATCAGGGCGCATTGTAGGGTCAAGCATTGCCTTAACCACTTCTATCAGTTAAACGAGTTCTCTCCCAGGGAAGAATCCTTACGCAGGATATCGCATCCCATCCTTTCCTCCAAAAGTCAAGACCCCAGCATCAACAGTCTCCCATGCAAAAGGATTCTCAAGGAGCTGTCCTTTTGGGTTGGTGTCCACACCATGTTAGAGAAGTTTGGACAAGGGGTAAGACCACAGGTCTTCATGTAGACGCTGGACTTAAAGGACGCATACTCCCAGGCCTAAACCATCCATCTTCCAGGAAGTAGTGGAGATTCAGTCTAGACAAACAAGAAACACCAGTTCAGGGCACTGTGCAACGATCTTTCCACAGCACCCATCCTGGGCTCACAGGATTGGACCCTGTCTCCTCTGTTTTCTGGATGACGGACTAACCCTAGCAGACTCGGTGGCAACCTTGTGTTAGCACCGGAACTTCTGATGTTTTTTTTACCAAGATCTGGTGATCATGGTAAACCTTTGTAAGTCTTTCCTACTTCCCTCTCAAGAAGATTGGTATATGTGGGAAGGATTCTAGACACCAATCTCCACAAAACTTTCTTATGAAAGACAGGATAACGAGGTTTAGAAAGGTCACAAGACCCTTTTTCAAGATGAGAAGAACTCCCAGCCCAGAGTGATTATTTCTCCTTGGACACCTATCATCCCTTGCCTGTCTAGCTTCCAACAGCCACCTCAGGATTCATTCTCTTCAGTGGCGGCTTGAGTCCGATTAGAATCAGGCCTTTGATTCCCCGGACATTCTGATCACCATGGGACTAGAAGCTTAGACGAACCTCAAGGGATGGGTGTCAGTCGAAAATCTACAGTGTGGTGTAACCTTCTCATCCTTCCCAACCCCTTGGACTTGATGCTGTGCTTAGACACATCAAAAGGCCTAAGTGGAAGGTAATGATGAAAGGCAAGAGATGGAAGAATTTTCAATCCTGTTTTTTTTTAATTCTATCATGGGCCTTTTAACATTTTCTTTGGATGTATCAGCTAACTTTCTCAGCCCTATTGTGTATCCCTAAATAAAATAAATGAAAGCATTACAGATTATGCAAAAATATTGATAACAATATTTTGCATACTTGCACTTG
>NC_090761.1:33948750-33951250 GCF_036898095.1 Palaemon carinicauda
AGAGAGAGAGAGAGAGAGAGAGAGAGAGAGAGAGAGAGAGAGAGAGAGAGAGAGAAATAACTTGAGATGATTTATATTGGTCGGTTGAAGGACTCTAAAATTGAGTGACTGCTGTCTTGATGAGTAAACCTTTATTGGCACAAAATATTCTAAATTAGTCCCCAATATTTTGGTGAGTCTTATATAATATTTCCCCCCTTTCGTCTACCCTTTTCATTTTCCTAAATTAGATTTCTTTCTCCTCTATTTTTGTTATCTATATCTAGTTCCTTTCATCTGCTCTTGTCTATTGTTTTCACTTTACCCCAATTCGCCTGCGTGATTACCATCTTTCTATCCTCTTAGTTTCACCATTTCTGACATTCTTGTATTTTTCCATTTGCGTCCTCTTCCCACTGCCCCCCTCCGCTGGCATTCCCCCTTCTCCCAACTGGTCTTTGAAGTGTGGTATCTTAACAAGCTTATTCGAAAGGATTCGCGGAAGATGCAGACCTCTCTTGTCTAAAGGGTCATTCCAAGAATCGATCTTCGAACTTCATTTAATTATCCGGGCTGCGCACATTCTCTCTCTCTCTCTCTCTCTCTCTCTCTCTCTCTCTCCTCCTCTCTCTCTCTCTCTCTCTCTCTCTCTCTCTCAAACCCCCGTGATAAGTTTATTTGCTCATGATCTTACTTATAGATGTTCATTAATTTTTGTTCCTTTGTCTTGATGTAGTGTGTATACATATCTGAATTTTTCTGTAGGTGGAGAGAGAGAGAGAGAGAGAGAGAGAGAGAGAGAGAGGAGAGAGAGAGAGAAGGAGAGAGAGGAGAGGAGAGAGAGAGAGAGAGAGAGAGAGAGAGAGTGGTGAATATGAGACTTTTTTTCTTCATCTGCATTCTCTCCTGGACTTCCTCATTCTTATGGACAGAGTTGTTGCAAAGATATTTCTTAATGAGTTTACAAAGGACGAAGAATGACAGTCGGGTCGAGCTGGTAAAATAGGTCGTGCACTATTTTCTTTAGCTTAAATGACCTGGAATCCGGAAGCAATTCTCGTAATGCTTTAGTACCTTTAAGACTTTTTTGCCGGCAAGGAAAACTAGTGTCTAAATAACTATTTTTTTTTTTGTTCAAATCAAGCCGATTGTGAATTAACTTTTGCTTTTAGTGTCAAAAAGAATATTCGACCTTTGTGTTGATGTTTTAATCATTATTATTATTATTATTATTATTATTATTATTATTATTATTATTATTATTATTATCATGAGCGAGGTTCCGCAAGAATAGACTATCATTGGCTTACAAAATTATACGCTGTAGAATTTGTTATGCTTAAGCTGGCTGTTCCCTGGACGTTTTACTTTACTGGTTTTCCGGCAAACAAATAAATTTGATTTTGTGTTGATAACTCCTTGGTCAACTTTTCAATTTCTTCGTCGTTTATCAAATGTATTCGTCGCAAAAGAGAAGTAATTCTAATATATTATTAATGTACCACACGTGTTTCATACACGCTTGTACACTGTAACTTTTTTTTGCCTTTTTTTTATCTCTCGCTCTTCCCCGTATTGATAATAACCTGTTTAAGCTTGCTTTGCATGTATGAGTTTATTTGAATTTTTGTGACAATCTTGCTCGGAACTGCTTGTGTATAAACTTGTTATTTGTTGAATAAAGGTTACCTGCATTCACCTCGCCTCTCTGTTAACAATCACCACGCACATTGGTGACCCAAGTAGTGATCAGCTCCTCACTGCCTTCTTTTGCCACTACGCCCCATCCTCGTTATGATGCCACTTACCGACCCTGACTCTGCGACCCACTCTGCATCGTTGAAGCTGCCGCTCTTTGCTATCAGAGAAGCGTTCGCTTGGTTCCAGCGTGCCGAAGTTTAGTTTTGCATCAAGGGCGTGACTTGCTCAACCAGCAAAGCAGACTATATATATATATATATATATATATATGTGTGTGTGTGTGTGTGTTTGTGTGTTTGTGTTTGAGTATGTATACTACATATACTATTCATATATTGTCTTTTATATACATACATACATATACACACATGTATATATATATATATATATATATAATTTATATATATATATATAAATATATAATTTATGTATATATATTTATGTATATATGTATATATATAATATATATATATGTATATATATATATATATATGAATAAATTTATGGAATGATTGTTGAATGAACTATGCTTAATGGAAGTGAACTGTAGATATTGATTGCAAAAAAGAAAGAAAAATTTTTCGGATATTGATTTTAAACCGTTCTGATGGGGGATAGTAGACGCGCTGTAATGAAAACTGCCACCGTAAGAAATTATAATAATGTTAACGTACATTAGGTGAAGGACAGATCTGAGCATTTAATCTGGTTTTCTTATGCGAAAAGAATGGACGTCTACAGGTTTGTAGATAAAGTAATTCAGAACGGCGAGGAGTTAGGAGAAGGAGAAAGCCTAGAAGGGTTTGTTCGATGGAGTAAA
>NC_090761.1:33956250-33986250 GCF_036898095.1 Palaemon carinicauda
CTTAAACTGAGACATGACTTTTCTAAGCCAGTAATATTTTTTTTCACTTTTACTGAATTAATAGTTACCTCACCTTTCATGGGTAGGGCAGTCAGTGCACCTCATGCAGTGTAGTCATTACATGAGGGTGTTTGCAGCATTTTTTATGCTCTAGCTTCTTGTCTTCTTTCTTGCTGTCCAACTTTTTTTTTGTTCCGTAACCGAAATACAAACCACGCTATTTACATTGGGTTTACCTTTTAGTGCAGCTGAAATGGCGAGCCATTAGAATTTAACGAGGGTGTATTACCCCCGCGCTAGTTAGGGGGGGGGGGGTGTAGGGGAGTGGTAGCTAGCTACCCCTCCCCCCCCCCTCACACATAGATGAATGCTCACTTTCACTTTTGGCTCGGACTGGGACAGACGTCTCTGTCTTGGTCCTCTCTTGGCAGCCATTGTTTGTTTTGTCTTTACTTAATCGCTTACTTTTCTTTTACTCAATATATGTGTAAACATGTTTTCATGTTTGTATATATATTTGAGTATAGAAATCAGTAAGTTTCCTTTTCAGAGTTGTGTGTGTAGTGTACGATATCTCCGTGGAGTCCTCGGCAGTTAGGCCACCACGGCATAATTTTATGGGTTGCGATCGAGTTTGACTTCGGTCTTTTTCTCTCTCTCTCTCTTGAGGTCGTTCACCATTTTACTACGTGTTACTACGCCCTTGTAGCTTCCTTTCCGTGTGGGGGTGTTGCTACGCCGTACGTTTTGTCTCAATTAGTTTATGAATCTAATTGTAGTTGTTAATTCCTTTCGGGGTTTTCGTTCTTTCTTTAGTGTTCATTCATTTTTAAATTACATAATTACATAGTTTCATAATTATAATTGTTATAATTCTGTTTTGGTTACAGCTCTCCTTCCGTGAGTGTAAGTGGTTGTGAGGGCACGTGCCTGTTGTGTAATTCTTGTTTCCTTTCCCTCGGGATTCCTCTTCGGAGCCTTCCCGGGGGAATGAATGTGTACTGAAGATTTTTGTTTTATTTTTTTACAGTTACCGATCTAGTTCGTTTCTGTAATATGGCAACGGTGTGAGCTGTCTTGTTGAGGCCTGGGGATTCGGCTGTTGCTGCCTCCCCCCTTGTATTTTCGTCAGGGGCGTGTCTCCTTCTACTGGAAGTACTCCCCGTGATGATTGACAGCTCTCCAGTTCATTTTAGAACTCTCAGGAGGCTTGCCTCCTTGGGTGGGTAACTTTCCTTCCGAGGGAAGTTTTTCCTGTCCAGGCTTGAGTTTTTTCCCCTTTTGGGGGGTTCTTCTCTTGCCTTTTTTTCGTGCGACTATGCTCTTGGTGCTGAGCGGTCACACCTGCAGTTTTGGTCAAGGGGCTGGGCAACTGCAGGAGCCCCTCTTCGGAGGATTGCTCCTTTTAGGTCACTGGCTGACCAGTCTCTTCTACGAAGTGTTTCTCTTTCGTTCACGAGAGAGTACACTCATAGAGACTCCTCTTCGGAGGATTCTTCTGCTGCTGTTGCTGTTGGCCTCCTTCGCCGTAAGGCCTACCGTCCGCCTCGTTGTAAGGGCCTCTCATCTCCCTATAAGGGTGCTAAGAAGCGCCTTTTTGAATCTCCGTTTGCAGCCTACAACTCCTTCTTCTTGATCTTCCGCCTTGGTGCAGATGGACAGCAGTCTGATCTCGTCTTCCGACGGGCAACGGTCTTCCCGACGGACAACGGTCTTCCAACGGACATCAGTCTCCCGGCGGACAGGCAACGGTCTTCCGATGGACATCTGTCTCCCGACGGACAACGTTCCCTTCGGGGCAAAGGGTTGCCTCCCACGGGGGTTCTTCCCTTGCGTGTCAGGGTTCCCCTGCACGCCCTTCTGCTGTGTTCTCTCCTGCTCCTGCTCAGTGTTAGCGCACAGGCACTCTCCTGCTCATCAGCGCTTCCTGGTCGTCAGCGCTCTCCTGTTCGTCAGCGCTCTCATGATGATCATCCCTGCTGTTCCTGTTGGTTCCTGTTATGCGCTCTGTGCGCCCATGTTCGCCCACGTTCGCCCTCGCGATCTAGAACTTCGGTTCAGGTCTGGGTCAAGGACTCTTCTTCTATGCGCAGGCTTCCACGCGTTGCCTTCTGCTCGTCAGCGATCATCAGCTCACCAGCGACCTTAGACGTGTCAACGTTCACCTGCTCGCCAGCGATCTCCTACGCGTCAACGATCGCCATCGATCTGCCTGCGCGCCCTTCTTTGCCACACACCAATGGGCGCCAACGGTTTTCTAACCGTCTAGGATCGCCTGATTAACAGCTGGCTTCAGCGCTCACCTTCCTGATGCACCTGCGCGCCTTCTGTTAGCGTGATGCGCGCTAACCATCGCTAGTCTCTCTCGCGTTGGCAATCGCCTACGCACCTGCGCGATTCTTCATCTGCTCGCTAGCGTTTTGTTAACGCACCACCGCTCGCCAACGCGCCGTCGCTTGCCGACGCGCCATCGCCCACCTGCGCGTCAGCGCTCACCAGCTCACCACCGATGGCCTGTTGATCCACATCGCCAGCGGTCTTCCTCGCCCACGCGGCAGCGCGTTTCCTCGCCATCGCGCTAACGCTTGCGTTCGCCGCCTCGGACTCGCGCTCATTCACCTGCCCACCCTCGCGACCGCTCGCCTGCGCGCCCGCGCGACCGTTTGCCTGCGCGCCCGCGCGACCGTTTGCCTGCGCGCCCGCGCGACCGTTTGCCTGCGCGCCCGCGCGACCGTTCGCCTGCGCGCCCGCGCGTCCGCACGCCCACGTGCCTGCACGTCTACGCTCATGCGCGTCCGCGCACATGCTCTCCAATGTTCGCCCGCGCGCGAACCAACAGTATTCCATGGCGCGGACGGACAGTGTTCCGTCGCGCGAACCTACGGTGTTCCGTCGCGCGAACCTACGGTGTTCCGTCGCTCGAACCTACAGTGTTTCTTCGCATGAACGTCGGCATAATTCTTGCAGTATCCATTGCTCGTCTATGGATTATTGCTTGCCAACCACCAGCTCTCGCCCTTCCTACCACGCTCGCCCTCCTTCTGCGCTCCTTCGCTCACCTTCGTTTGCGTTCCTGCCCACGCGCAAATCTTTGAATTACCATCGCGCGAGCTCCAGGGCGATTGCGACCACGATTCCCATTGGGGTTTTCGCAGCATGGCCAGCCTGGCGAGTTCTTCTGGAGCGTATTTCCAGAACACGGCCTCACCCCGTAAACGCAGAGCATGGCACTTGCAAGAATAGGAAGAAACTTCAGGGAGGTGTGAGCAACACTCCTCTTTCCAGAACCTGGGTTAGCCCTTCCCCGTCATTCCCTGGAAGGATTTTTGGCGGGGGGCTTTCCGTTCGAGATTTCTCCATCGGCCAAGGAGTGACTGCTTACCCCTTCCTCTGGGGGCTTACCAGGTCCTTTCCCTCCTCGGTTACGGCCCGAGGTTTGGTTCAAGGAAGCTACAGGAAGATCATGGGTACTTTCCTCCTCTCGGGCTCAGGCACCTTGGCGTTTCGTCGTTAAGTATCTAACTTGCGGACAAGCTCGATGTTGTACCATCTGGACGCGCTGACTGAGGGCTTCCTTCGGGTGTTTCATCTGTGGATGTCGACAACCTCAGACACCCTTCCATCCTTGAGAAGAGTTTGTTTGTGCCCAAGGACAGAGACTTAGACAGCGGCTGTGCGTAGGAAATCGACTTCCGTTTTCACTCCTCCAAGGCGCTTTCTTCCAGACTCTGCAGGGCTCCAGCGCCTTTTTCTTTCAACCACGTCGGCCTAAGTTATCGGCTACGACAACTGAGACAAGGTGTCCAATTGCAGTTTCCTCCTGTCAGGAACAGATAGCACGGGAGGCTCCCCCTGGGGGCCATAGTCCTAAAGGGACCGGCAGAGTTCACGAACTCTAGGATTGCAGGTTTCACGCTGGGAGGATGCTTAAGGTTACTCATCCGGATGACAGCTTCCTGATGCCCATTCCCGCACGATCTCTGTGATCAGCCAAGGATATCGCGCCTGCCGTCTCTGTCAGCGAATTCAGTGTCTCTGAACCTCTATGCCATAGCGTCGGCAAGAGTTGCCCGGTTGGGCAGAATGATCCATACCTTAGGCGAAGGTCCTCCATAGGATCATCGACGGCTTCCTCCCCGGCCTCTTCAGTCAATCCTTTCTTGTAAGGAAGGATCTGAGAGGGGAGTTCCGTAGTCGACCTCTCAGCCCTGATCAAGTTTATCGAACAAACTTCGGCCAGCGTAGAACAGCAGAATCGATCAGACTGGTAACGAGGCGACAGGACTCCTTAAACCCTGGATCGGAAGGACGGGTACTTTCAGTTTCCATTCCATCCATCTTCCAGGGAGCTCGTGGAATTCAGCCTAGACTGCAAGTATTCCTGCTTATGATGCAGTGTGGCGATCCCGCCGTGGCATAGCAGGTTTTTTTCCCCAGAGAACTCTCCCTGCTTTCCTCATGGCCGCTCAGGTGCAGGCTTCCGCCTCCTTTGCTTTTTGGAGGGCTGGTCAAACTCCGGTAGGCTCGGGTTCGACCTTCTTCAGCGCCGGGACAAGCTTCCGGATGCTTACCATGAGTATGAGTTCATGGTATTTTGCTTGGAGCCTTCTTTTCTTCTGCCTCAACATCTGGAGTATCTGGCCATGATATTGAGTCAACGGCCTTACCACGTTGGAAACCCCGCTTCTCGTCCGTCCAGCGAGGTTAAGCAACGTCGGTTCTGGTCGGTACTTGGATGGGTGACCACCTGGGGACGCCAGATTCTGTTGCCACATCCTCCGAGCCTTCCTTTCAGTTGACTGTGGCAAGACTGAGGAGAGTCGCAGTACCTGTTCTCAGTCAAGCAGAGCTTTCAGCCCTACCTTGGAACGTTTCCTAATTCTCCTTTCCTCATTGACCCGTCTATAGTCCGAACGGTCGCCTCAGGATAAGTTCCATGTGGGGCGGTCCAAGTACCGGTGGTTTCAGGCAACGATTAACCGGACTTCCTGGCCCCTATGGGACCAGCGGAACTATTAGACCTGCAATGGGTGTTGACCTATGGAACCTCTTGATGGTAGTGGATACTGTATTCTCGTCCTTTCCCCACATTCTTGATGCTGTTCTCGGACTCGTCAAAGAAAATGGGGGGGGGGGGGGGGGCATGTTCCGGTCCAGGCCTATGGTCAAGACCTGAAGGATACCTCTCCATCATTCAGGCAGGCTTAGGGGCCGTAGTCTGGCCCCTCTACAGATCCTACAGCTCCTGCCGAGTCGCTCTGTGCGCGTCGACTTCATGATTCTGGCGTGTTCTAACCAGCAGGGGACGCATTTTCACACCTTCACATCTTGCAGTAGAGATACCGGGATGATTGAGATACTCTCAATACCACCATCGGCTCTCTCATTCCAGGCAGAGGAATGTTCTCTCCGACTATCCGAGCAGAGCCTCGTAGAGAGAGTGTACCTGGGGGTCTTTGGCCTTGAGTAACCAGCAAGTCCTGGTCTGGGGGACCTGATCGCGACAGCTTGGAACCTCAAGCTTCCGCTGTTCTTCCCCCCAGTCTCAGACCCCGAGACTCTGGCAAGATGCATTCCGGTGATGGTGGGACAACTTCGACGCCTGCGTCTTCCCTCCTTTTTGTCTGTGGACAAAGGGTCTCAACAAGACCAGGTTGTCTGTCAACCTTTCAATGGGAGAGCTCCACTGTGACTATGCGCAGAACGGTTTCTGGACCCTCTGCTTCCCCTGACGGAACTCCCGGGAGAGCTTCTCCCACGGCGCAGACTACTCAAACAACCACACTGCAACATCTCTCCCAAACCAGGGCGTCGCTTCGGCTTCATGCCTAGAGACACTACGCCTCCTCCTCAAGAAGAGACGACCCGCTACAGTCGCGGTACGGAGGTCGCGTTATCTGCGATAGTCATCCGCAGGGGTCTTCCAGGCAAAGTGAAGAGTCTTCGGTGGTTGGTGCCGTGGGAGATATACCTCTTCCCTTGAGGCCTCTTCTCCAGCAATAACGGTCTTATTGCCTTTCAGCGGGAGGAAACTCCTTTCCGCTCTCGGCAATGAAGCCTGTCGCTCAGCCTTTCCCTGACCTTCAGGCTTAAAGGAATAACTTTTTCCTGCCCGCTGGATCTTTCCTCGCTCATGCGAAGCTACGATCGTCCCTGTCCTAGTCGGAGGAAGACCTCCAACTTGGAGCATGGCTCGGACTTTTTAGTCCCTTAAGAGATCTTCTCAAGACCCTTTACGACAGGCCTCGGATTTTATTCCGCCTTGGGTCTCCTGCTCACTCTGGCCACGGCCAGTGTGTAAGCAATCTTCTTGGTCTCGTACGACTCCGCCCTTTCTAAGGAAGAGGGGAAGGCAACATTCAGGTTCGCTCCTGAGTTGTTGGCTAGACTCAGAATCTGGGGGTCCCGGCCCTTCGGTCCAATTCCTTCAAGATTTCGAGTCTCCATTCTGTATCCGATGTCCCAAGACCTTCTTTTTCTTGCCAGTAAAGGAATCGAGAGGTTAGCTTTGGGAACAGCTGCAGTTTGTCCTCAGTTGCAGCCAATTTGGGAGCACAAGGAGGACACGGGCGAGAGTCACCAGTATACCTCTTCAGCCCGGACTCAAGGACATTCATCTCGACCTGTCTCCAGACCCTCCCCCGTCACGTCGCCCTACAGCACGATGTTGGATACATCGCAACGTCCCTCGCCTTCGAGAAATACTACTCTGTAACGCAGGTGCTACAAGCTGGAGTCTGGAAGCGTCTAATGACCTTCGCAGCCCGCTTCCTGCAGGGCGTGACCCACAGGAGTCTCGATACGTTTTCTATCGCTCTGTGGTGGCTACACAACAGCTGTTCTAACCTCAGGCTCCTTTTTGGACAGGTAGCAGAAGGTTGAGGGCATTGTTATCAGGTTTTAGTCTGCATGAACGAAAGAAGTATGTCTGGCCCTTATTTCTTTCTTCATCATCCCCTCTACGGGGAAGCAGCATCCTGGTCTCTGTATAGCTGACCTCGAACCTCTGCAGGTAAACCATGCTTCCTTGTGTTCCGAGTATTGAGTCAATACTGTCGCGTCCCCCATACCCTGACGAGGTGGTATTGGGAACGTCCTAACCCAGAGTTCCTTCTGGAACTCCAGGTCAACTGCCTAGGACGGGTCACATTTCTTCCTTCACACACAAGCTTACGTAGGCCACACGGTTCCTTGCGGAGCAAGGAACTTGTGAGGTGCAGGGACTCCTTTTCTCGAGTGCGACTCACTCGGATTCTGAGTCCCCTGGTAAAGCCAAAGCCAGTATGGCTGGGGACTTTCCACCCTACCTAAGGGGTAAGTCACCCAATGTAAATAGCGTAGTTTGTATTTCGGTTACGGAACAAATGACAAATTTGAAGATAATTTGTATTTTTCCTAACCATACAAACCTTAGCTATTTACACATATTTGCCCGCCAGCCCTGTCCCCCAAGACAAGTCCTACCTCTAAGTGAAAGTGAGCATTCATCTGTGTGTGAGGGAGGGAGGGGTAGCTAGCTACCACTCCCCTACCCCCCCGCTAACTAGTGCGGGGGTAATATACCCTTGTTAAATTCTAATGGCTCGCCATTTCAGCTGCGCTAAAAGGTAAACCCAATGTAAATAGCTAAGGTTTGTATGGTTAGGAAAAATACAAATTATCTTCGAATTTGTCATTTTACTGAGTAGTACAACTGTGGGATTTTCCCCTAAAATTTGTGTTGTCACTCGTCAATACCAATGAGTGACCCGCCAGGAACTGTTGTAAGGCTAGAAAGCAGGACTCATCTTTATGAAATTTATTTGACATAGAGCTTGGCTGCTGAATGGCTTGCAAGATCACAGAGCTGGGGCATATGACACAAATTCTCTACTCCAATCCAGTGCAAAGAATACCAATTTTGACATATGCTTTGGGTTTGGAAACTTTTTTTTTCCCGTTCAAAGATTTTTTTCAACTTGAGAACCTTTTTTTTTAATGCTAGATATTTTTTTACCTAAAATTGTGGAGATTTAGTTTTGGTATAGTAAAGTAAAATAAAAATATTTTTTATTTTTAATTGAATAAAAAAAAAATTGCTTTTTCTTCTTGATAAACTTTTTGGGGGATAGTCTCCTTTTGTGATATTTTCTAGTCCTCAAATAGTTCATATATCAATATGATAATTAATTTTTATGAAAAAAATAAAAAAATAAATGACTATTGATCACTGCCACTCATGCTGTGTGTGCAATTTGCTTGCCTGAATGTGATTGAATGACTGTATTTTCCCTATCAAGGACCATCATTTCAAAACACCTGGTGTTTATGACTTAGCAAGATATGTGGAGACAGATTGACTGGATCACCTCGTTCAGCAGCAAGATACCATGACAGCTAAAGATGTGGTCACTATACCTTCTGTCAAGACAGATTTAACATCATATTGTCCCACTACTGTGTCAATAACTTTTTTTTATGCATGACGTCAATTGACTTTACTCAGAATATTCATCTGCAAGTTAAGAGAGCTGCATCCTTTATATGGACAGTTGCAGATTGCTCAACTTTCATGAGGGAAACATGGAAGTGGCTGCTGTACATTATGTCCTTGATCCTAAATCTTTAGACCTCATGCCCAGAAGCAACTGAGATTCCTTAACAAGAATATGAGATGGAACTCCCTCCGTGCAAACAGAACAAGAGCTGATGAAAATCCATTCACTCGCTTTCCTCTCTTACTTTTAATACCTTTTCACACTTTTTCCTTCTTTTGCTTTTTTTTTTCAATCACCATTCACACTCATTCTCTTAAGACCTTATTTCACTTCCCCATCCGGCCCTATTTTGTTCTCTTTCAATCTGCTTTCCCATTTCCCATTCATCTTTTAATCTACTCTAATTATTTTTCCTCTCTCTCAAATAATGATCCATCAAATCAGAGTTTTACTTGTAATCTATTTTAAGCTCTAAGATTTATTATTTCACATCCAAGACAAAAGAATATAAACGAAGGCATGTAGTGTGTTAAGAAATATCCTGCTGTCTAAAGAATACAAGAGCTTAAGGGACAGATGATGTAATGTCCTTGCATAGACTAGGCTTGATAGAAGCTAGAAAAACCAGTGGGGCTTAACGAAAAAGAAATATATTCCCACTTTCTAAAAGTTAGGGAAAACGGAAGCAGAAAAAAAATCCCAAATTTTGAAAATCCATAATATGTAGTTTCAATAGGAAACAACATTGAAGTGTTTGATCTGGCTCTTGAAGAAAAGGTAGCACTATTGTGATTTGAAAAACATAAATATGACTTTGATATGTTCAAAGTGATGAAATGTACCTTGCAGTTAAAATCAAAAATTATTTATAGTGTTTATTTTCACATCATCAAACATAAATGTAGACAGTATATAATCAATCCTGATTATAAAGAAACTTCTATTTTATAAGTAAATAGTCATTGGACATATTGGCAATAGTGGGAGTGAAATCTGTAGATAATGCACAGTATTATTGAAACCTTAACCTATTTTGCTGGTAGATTGTTGTGTAACATCATAGCCTTTAAACCAATATGATTTGTTTCCATCAGTCTTTGCACAATAGAAAATTTCTAATCTGTTTCTCGGTACTGTTTAGAATAAATAGATTTTTTTTTTTTGCCGTGAAATGACTATTTCATGAAAGTTTACCCCCAAGCAGTGGTGATTATCAACCCATACCTAACCCCTATTTGTATGCCTCTCTGTAACAGGTATCGCGTTTAGAGACCCTGATATCAACTCTGTACCACAGCTTAAACAAAAGGCTCCCAGCTGGCAAACACATTACAATAGACTCATCAACCTCTGTTCTTCTCAACTGGCTGCTTTCTGCATATGACAGGTTAAGGAAGATCAGCTTTTTATTGTTGTGGGTAGGGTTCTGCCCTGGATTCAGAAGATCCTTCCTTGTGTGTTCATTGTGGTTTTTGGTGAAGTAGAGAAATTTAACTGGAAGCACATTGACAAATAGTATTGGTATTTTTTGTATTTATTGTATAATCATGGTTTCTTGTTTTCAGTAATACTTTTGATCTCTATTATTTATGTTTGATTTACATCATTAATAGTGTACATGTGATGTTAGGATTTATTTAAATCCAACAGATAATTAGTTTTGATAGAGCTACTCAAACAAGCACATTATGTCAGTGACTCTATTTTACCTGTGTAGTGGGGGATTCTGTTTTGCATTTTAAAAATGAAGATATGCAGATAGTGTTAGCTCCCCAAAATTGAAAAATAGGTAAATCACTACAAAGATGACAGATATTCACTGTAACGTAAATAAGAACTATTATTTCTAAAGTAGCCATCTCTTTTCTTAAACATCTAGATATCTTCTATGTTGGCTTTATAAAAACAATTACGGTATGCACTGAGCATGATTTTAGCTCTAAATACTAGGGTTCCTTATTAAGTTCTAAGTGGAAAACGACAATATTTCTCTTTTAACACCATTTTCATTTCATGCTTTCCTTGTATGTTGACAGCTTCATCTTGAGCCAGTAATGAATATTTTGCAAGAAAACTAGATAACAAGTGCATAATTTCTAATATTTGGAAGTAAAATTGAGACTAAAATTTGACAAATAGTGAAGACATCTTTTGAGATGAAAATAGAATGACTGATATTAATAAGATAAAGTAGTTCGAAAAAAGCCACCAAGTCTTATTCTCAAAATCTTATAATACCTAGTTAAAAGATTTAACTTTGGGTGAAAATTGAAGCAAGGAAAGTTTCAAAAGTTGAACATCTAGGTGCAAAAAGATGGATGGGAGCCCATGAAAAATAAAGGGCACTACTATAATGTATTGTACTGCACAGAACCATCAATACCAATTACAGAGTGTTGCACTAGGCATACTGTATGTGACACCCCTTACAACGAAATTAAACTAGTGATTCCTAAAATACAAGTACTGTACTATGATCATCTTAAAACAGAGATCTGCACAAGATGATTTTTATTATGTTAAATTAAGTTGGTGTTTATAGAATTTTTTTTTCATTTTTGAAATAATTTCAGTTAGTTGTGAAGTAGAAAAAACTAATCTTTTTATTGTGTTTTAAGCTGACAAAGTACCAGGTTGATGTCTTATACCCCGAATGTTGGTGACTTGTGATTTTGAAAAGTACCTGCTTGTGATTTAGCGGTTCCAAAATCTATGAAATCTCTTGATATCAAACAGTGATTGTACTCTACTCATGTTCGTTCATTGTTAAAACAGTTAATAATGGAGCTTCCTGATAGGTACCAATTGAATGTGCATTTCAAAAGATAATAAGTTTGTACTAACCTCGCCCACCTGCCTGTCTCAGAATAGCCACTTTTGTCCTTAGGCATAGGACTGACAAGGATGGTTGAGGTGAGAAATTTAATTTATTTGAAGGACTCGGGTTTGTAAACCTAGGAAAAATAGAAATTACTTTTAAGGTTGGGTCCATCATACATTTCATCCTTTAGAATAGGAAGCCTTTCCCTTTGGTAGGAACAAATTCCCTAGAACCAAACTGGGGGGTTCTTTTCTTCCCTGGACATGTCATTCTTCCTGATTTTGTACGGAAGTAAGGAAGGTAACTCCAAGAACCTCCGAACAGATATTCAAAGGAAGGTAGAAGGTGTTATGGCTATGGTCACTAGTGCCTTAAAAGAAAGCTATTAATAGCACCTAGAAAAGCAATCTCCCTAATGGCGTTTTTACACTGTGCCTAGTTGCCGTGCTACTTTGCATACCTCTCTGCATACAATACGCATGTTCACGCATGCCACAGCTACGTCTCTTTCCGCTTGCCTGTTTCTTTTTAAACTGAGAGTAAAGCAGAAGCAGTCTTTAACACGTCTCTGTTCTTATTCGTGATCTTGATTAATCTCTTGCATTATCATTTAGTTAATTTCTTTATGCATGTTGCATAATATTTTTCAGAATTCTGGTCCTTCTTTCCATTCAGAT
The DNA here is from genome assembly GCF_036898095.1 of Palaemon carinicauda. Taxonomy (NCBI): domain Eukaryota; kingdom Metazoa; phylum Arthropoda; class Malacostraca; order Decapoda; family Palaemonidae; genus Palaemon; species Palaemon carinicauda. The sequence continues at coordinate 33,968,226 of NC_090761.1, forward strand.
CTACCCAGAATGGATCCTCCCTTTTTGTAGAGAGTTGATCATGAAAAATACCTTGATTTTGAGAAATGTCACATGGGTTCTACATGGATCCTCCTTTTCTGTAGAGAGCTGATCATAAACAGTACCTTGATTTATAAAAAAAAGACAGGTGTTCTAAATGGATCCTCTCTTTCTGTAGAGTTGAATATAACATGCAATTATTTCTTACAGTCCTGTCTTTTCCATCATAAGGCTCAGTACTTCAAAATATTCTAAAAGTTTTATTCCAGCTGTTACAGATTGTGGGATAATTATCCTAATCGGGCAGTTGAATTCGTGGAACATCAGAAGTTCTAACTTGCAGCAAATATTTTAAGTGTTAAACAGGGTGACATAAGTCTCTTCATAGTTTTTATATGACAGATATATTTTAATACTGTTACTGATTTTAAGATGTTTTATATTCATTATTTGTGCTCCATCGTGTAACTCATCAACATCAGATGTCCATCCAGATTGTAACTATTGCAGCTGCTGCATCCTCTCGAGAGAGGAACAAGAAAGAGGACGAAGAGCTAGTCATTCTACCCTCTCCCCAAGATAATGCCAAACATGTTATCTTAACTAGATGTCCATCCAGATTGTATCTATTATAGCTGCTGCATACCCTCGAGAAAGGAACAAGAAAGGAGTAGAAGAGCTAGTCATTCTACCCTCTCCCCAAGATTATGCCAAACATATTATCTTAGACTAAATGCATACCAATTCCCTTGAGGAAGCTAGGATGGCTACACAGCTACTGTGTTGTTACTTCAAGACCCAAGGAAGAGGGGTCCAAAGGATCCAATACCTCCAGACTCACCTTCAGCTCCAAGTATTCTGACAGCTAGACCAGAAGGCTACTAACAGGGTTAGGCTTGTGAGTTCTTACTTTAGATGGCCGAGACACTCACTGACCAAAGTCACATCTGCAAGCAAACAGCCTCTAAAAACCAGAAGAAACAGGGTCTGGACATTTCCTTGTGGCTCTTGCTGGGTTAATGAGAAGGCTGTGACACTCGCATAAGTGTCTAGTCCTCCTCAAGTAGCACTGCTCAAGGAAAAAATTTCCAACAAAGGGAATGGGAGAGGGAGAAGAGATTGGTAGAGGATGAGATAGGGGGAATTCTCCTTCCTCTTGCCAACTATTCTTTCTTCACCATGGAGTCATGGTCTGGGTGACTGATAATGACTGCATTTCCTCTGAGGAGGTAGTTACTAGAGCTTTCACTGCTGAAACATAAAGTAGTACACTGAGATTTTGTCGCAAGACGAGCACTGGGAACACTGTAACACTGCAGAATAGGGATTACCAGCCGGGGAACAGATACAGTTGAAACTCAGTCCAAATGGGTACCTCCCACCAGAGGCAGAGAAACTACCACAATGTAAGATACAGTACTCTGAATTCATTGTTTTCCTGATTGGAAGAGCAAGAGCAACAACCTGAAGGATGGGGTCCACTTACAGTCACCCTCCACATAAGTACACTACACATAAGGTTCTGAAGGTTGTATGTAACAAAATTCATTGCACCGTATTTTCACATTTCGGTACGCATCCACTTGCAAGTGAGGACACTCACTATAAAAGATAAAATGCCAACACTTCTCCTAAAATTATGTAATAAAAGACCCAATAGTTGAGAGAGTAATTAGGCTGTACTGTATGTCTGCTCCTGCCACGGCCAATGACAAAAGTGGCTATTATGTGACAGGTGGTTGGGTGGGACATCATCCTTGCTTCACCCGCTGGTAACTAACTACATTACCTTGTTAAGCATTCAATTGCTGTTTGTATACCATAGGAACAAACATTTGTTTTGGTTAAAACCAATGAAAGCATTGATTTTCCATTAAGAATGGTAAAGAGTAAAAAAATACAGAAAACAAAATTACTCAAATAATTGTTCTCCTTCTATATACGAAATTGAATATTATAAGTAACTGGAGTAACCTAACTTAGCAAACTAGCCTTAAATCTGACTTGTAAAACCACAAAATATAAAAGATCAAAATGTAATAATCAAAGCATCGGTGATACTTTGAAAAACACTAATATTAGTTGAACCATACAACCTTGATTTAATTGTTTGCAAAACCTAACTGATGTTGAAGACTGAGATATCAAAATTAAATAAGGTCATAGAAAAATTACTGGAAAAAGAAATTGATTTGATGATATTTTCATGTAAACTAACACAAAGTTGAAGGTTGTTGCTCCAAAGTGGAGAGAAAAAAACATTCCACTGGATTGAATTTTACTGAATGTTCTGTGCCTCAGAAGTGCACAAAATAATCAAACACTTCCTTAAAAGACAATCCTGACAGAATGTAAAGTGATTTGGAGGTTAGGCAGGCGTGAATGTGATCTGTTAAATAGTCAAGATACGCAGTAGGGAGAGGAGGTTAGCTATTGGAGATCTATAGAAATTATAACATGTGCTTACCTAATAGCAGTTTACTGGTCTTCTTTTTCTTCATTCAGTTTTGATTGATGTGCCGGTCATTTACACAGATTCACAAATGGGCTATGTAAAAGAAATAAGTTTGTGATAAGATGAGGAATAGTCTTGTTACTGTACATGTCTATGCAGTAATTTTTATTGTCATGTAATTTTAATTTTGTTGATACACTATATAAGGCTTTACCATGTAATTATGTACAACTTTTAGAAGAATTTTGATGTTCAACTTGCTTTGAAAAAATTATACCAGACTACTTATGATATTAATGAAATAAAGGAAGGTCTGTTTTATTGTAGCACCTAACCAGGTGCTATTAGTTATTGTAATTTGAATTTTACCAGTCAGATCTTACATCAAGTTCTTAGATTTTGTGACTGGAATTTATGTAAATGTTTTACATAAAGATTGACTAACAAGAGCTAAGTGGTACATAAGCAGTTTGCATTGACAAAGAAAATTAACTAATAGAGTCATGCAAACTTTTTAAAAACTTATTAGGTTACTTATTAGTTGTGCTTGTTCATCTTTCCAGTGAGGATGAGGGAAAGCTGCAGGTTTTCAGTGTCAAAGTAGCTCTAGCCACACTCTGCAACAGCAAGCCCCTTGACAAGCTTCGTTGTAAGTTTTTATTAACTGTTGTAACATTCTTGTTGTAGGAAAAGACAGATTTGTTATTCAAATTTATTTCTTCAACCAATATACCAGCTTTGTATAGTTTTCTGATTTAAACTTAACTCCCTAGAGAACAGTACAGATTCATTTTAAGATGATCACCTCCCTCATGTAGAATAACTGCTTGATCGAGGTGACATGTTAAAACTAGAAAACAAGTACCTTTTTTGTATCATAAGGACTTCACATTATTCACAGAAGCTGTAGTAGTAGATAGTTCTTGACGATTGTGAAATTTGTGAGGTTATAGCATGGGAACTATTCATTTGCACTTTATAGAGTTCAAATTTAATTATTTTGCAATAATAATACTGTATTGTCTTAATATTTATAAAAGTAATTGTTGTTGTTGTTAAATGGTTTATAGCTGACATTTTCTTATAAAATAATTGATTTTTTTAGTGAATGAAGTTGATTAGGCTACAGGGACAGACATTTTCTGTTGTATGTGTACAGTACATTATTTCACTGGAAAGTGATACGATTTTATGTATATTTTTCAGATGTATTTTCTCAAATATCAGACAGCAATGGACACCTTGCTCTTAGTCGTTTCTCAGAATACCTCAAAGAAGTTCTTGCTTTACCTGCTGCAGTGTTTGAATCTCCAAGCTTCTCTTATTCAGAAAACTTAGTGCGACAGATTTTTGATGGAGTAAGTTTAATTTTTTTTATACACATTTGTATCTTATTTGTTTATAGTTTTGTGATTTGTGACTTGATGTTTAGTGCATAATAGATGTTTTTGGGATAAACATACTTATTAGTACTGTTGCGTATATGTACTGTAGTAAAGATGTGAGTTGAGTTACTTCCAAACTGTTTACTTCAATGTTTGTGCTTGGTATTAGCTCTAGCATGTTTTTTCAATAGGAGACTGCTGTGAATCGGTTAAGTTTCATTCCACTTATGATCTCATCTTTTTAGTGATTTAATCTTTTTTTATGTCAGATTCTAGGTGGCCAATGGAAACGATGGAAACGAGTGAGATAACACTTATAGAATTACTTTGACCATTATATTGTAAAGTTATAACTCAACTGCTAGAGCTTAGGTTCTGAATTGTTAGCATTAACCATCCTTCTGTTGGATATTGATATAGCATTCCTCTTAACACTTAATGCTTCAACTGAAGTGTTATTTCATATGGATTGAGAAAATGTCCCAATGACCAATAAGATTTATCACTCATTCACAAATTCTGTTAATTAAAACTTTATTTTCACGAAGTTTGCCTCTGAATAAAACAAGCTTTGTTCCGTAACCGAAATACAAACCACGCTATTTACATTGGGTTTACCTTTTAGCGTAGCTGAAATGACGAGCCAATAGTTTTTAACGAGGGTTAATTAATCCCGCGCTAGTTAGTGGGGGTAGAGGAAGGGATAGCTTGCTACCCCTCCCCCCCCACACACCGGTGATTTGCTTCACTTCACTTTTGGCTCTGGCGATGAACAGACGTGTCTGGCCATCGTCCTCGTTGACAGCCTTTAATCTTTTTCTGCTTTTTCTTCGCAGCGTTCTCGCTCGCCCGCGCGACAACGCGTTCGCTCGCCGACGCGCCAACGCATTCGTTCACCGGCTCACCCACGCGCTCGTTCGCCTGTACGCCCTCGCGCCCACTCGCCTGCGCGCCCGCTTGCCTGCGCTTCCGCGCGACCACCGTTCACGCCGAATTTCGCAGCCCGTAACAGCAGCAGGAACGCGTGTCACCAGACCTCGCTCAGGATCGCCTCCACCAAAGCGCAGAACCCTTGTGCAGGACAGGAAAGACACTTCAGAGAGGTCAGTGCATCTTTCTTCCCCTTTTCCTTTTCAGGCAGGTCCAGTGGTGTCCACTCCGAAGGATCGCCCGATCCCCTTCCCTCCAGCGGGGATTTCGGACTCTGTGTCCCTGGAGCGACAGACTTGGTTTGGTCCTCTGATGCGGGCATTAGTGAGGGTTATGAAGCCAGCACTCGCCGATCAGGGGAACAAGCCAATGACTGCCTCACCTCCGCTGAAGAGAAAGAAAGGAGTGGACTTCGTGGTGACTTGCCCCAGGAAGAAGTTGGTTCCTAAGAGGTCTGTCGGGAAGGCCCCATCCCCTTCGCAGGCGTTTTCTCCTTCTCCCGTGGACGAGGCTTTTCCGTCCTCGGGTGAGTCTAGTGAGGTGATAGTCTCCCCCTCGGCACCAAGGGGGGAGCCTTCTCTTCATGGAGGAGAATCGTCTCGCGCGGAAGGGGCTCTCCGAACCTCTTTGTTGGGATCCTGTATCCCTCCCAGGAGGGAAACCAAGGACTCCAAGACCATCCCGAAATCGTCTTCAAGGATTCGCCAGGAACCCGCTGCTCCCCGGGAGAACGTCCACGCTTCGCCCCAGGAAGAGATTCCGGGGACGGGAGACTTAGCTGCCAGCCCGCAAGGAGGAGACCAGCAGGAATCTGAACATGTCTTCTGGCAGGTCCTGAGCCTGATGAGGCAACTCAATGGGTTCATGGATCCCGTGATCGCTCCCCGAGAAGGCAAGGACACGGTCCTGGACCAAGTGTTCGATGTTCAGAAGGCCCCTAAGACCAGTGCGGCTCTGCCCTGGTCTCGGGGATTGAAGAGTGCCAGAGCCAGAGCCAATGCCCAGCTCGCGATTCTTGCCTCCTCCAGTCGTTCCTCTGCCGGGAACAAACTCATCCCACCTCCTCGTCTCCAGCAGAGGAGGTATTTTGAGATCTTGGGTGAGTCTAGTCTCGCTCTTCCTCTCCATCACTCCGTAGAAGAGCTGGCTAAGGGAGTTCCCCTCGAGAAGCTCTCCGCCCGGCAGGTGTCGTTCTCGGCGTCGGAGATCCTGAGCCATGAGAAGGTCGCGAAGTGTGCCATGCAGGCCACTTCGTGGCTGGATATATGGCTAGGAACTCTGGGCATCCTATTGCGCTCCGAGGACTTGTCTAAGGAGACCAATAGAAAGGCCCTGGAGACCTTCTTACTCTCGGGCACCCGCTCCATCGAGTTCCTGGCGCACCAGGTCACCACCCTGTGGGCCAACTCGGTGTTGAAGCGGCGCGATGCGGTGACCGAGAGGTTCCACCCGAAGGTCCCCGCCGTGGATGTTTGTAGGCTCAGACATGCTTCCCTCCTTGGGGAGAATCTGTTGGAGCCACAGGATATGGAGCGAACGGCTGAGAGGTGGAGGAAATCTAGCACGGACTCCCTCCTCCATAGGGCCCTTACAGCTTGGCCCTATAAGCCTCCAGCTCCGCAGCAACAGCAGCAGCAGCCTCGTAAGGCACCGAAGCAGGCACCGGCAGCTAAGAAAGTGGTGTCTAAGCCCCAGCCCTTTCCAGCCAAGGTCAAGAGGGGCGGTAAGTCATCCAGGGGAGGCAAAACTCCTAGAGTGAGCGGCCGCGGCCGCAAACCCTAGGAGTGGCCGTCCCCCCGCGTGTCCACCTGTGGGGGGATGCCTTCAACGTTGCGTGCACAGGTTGCAGCAACGCGGGGCCGATGCTTGGACGGTTTCAGTGATCGGCCAAGGCTATCGCGTCCCGTTCATAACATCTCAACCTCCCCTGACAGCGAATCCAGTGTCGTTAAGCTCCTATGCCACGGGATCGGCAAAGGGGCTGGCCCTTTGGGCGGAAGTCGAGACCATGCTCAAGAAGGGTGCTCTCCAGGAGGTCGTCGACGGCTCCCCAGGCTTCGTCAGTCGACTCTTTCTTGTAAAGAAGGCGTTTGGAGGCTGGAGACCTGTCATCGACCTCTTGGCTCTGAACGGGTTTGTCAAGCAAACTCTGTTCAGCATGGAGACAGCGGACACGGTCAGACTTGCGGTGAGACCTCTAGACTTCATGTGCACACTGGATCTAAAGGACGCGTACTTCCAGATCCCAATCCATCCGTCTTCCAGGAAGTACTTGAGATTCTGCCTAGACGACAAGATCTACCAGTTCAAGGTGCTGTGTTTCGGTCTCTCCACAGCTTCTCAGGTGTTCACCAGAGTGTTCACCCTGATTTCATCTTGGGCGCACAGGAACGGCATTCGTCTCCTTCGTTATCTGGGCGACTGGCTGATCCTAGCAGACTCGGAGTCGACCCTTCTTCGGCACCGAGACAGGCTTCTAGGTCTTTGCCAAGATCTGGGGATCGTGGTAAACCTCGAGAAGTCCTCTCTGCAGCCGTCCCAACGACTGGTTTATCTAGGCATGCTGATAGACACCAATCTCCACAAAGCCTTTCTAACGGTGTCTTCTTTGGAATTTCAGACAGTCTTAATTTTTTCTCTCCCTTAAACTATATTTTTTTCCATTGTTTTTTTTTTTTTTTTCATTGTTATTATGACCCCTTCCCTCCCCCTGAAAAAATAACTAATGAGTAAACTTAATATTCCCCGTACCCCTGGATCAAATGGCGAACCCCAGACACCGTTGACGACTTCTGCTTGTTTAAATAGGGAAAGCTCTGTTGACAACCTCGGCAATAAAAAGGATTCCTCCAACAATACTTCTTTGACCAGTGTTGTTAAAGACAATTTATCAGCACTGGTGGAAAATGATGCTTATAATAACCGTAATACTTTACTCTCTGGTTCTGGCTCATTACCAGATCCAACAAAAAATCTGAAAATTCTCCACTTAAAAAACATACCAATTGGTTGTAGCTATGACATAATTCATGAAGCCTTCTGTAGATTTGGAGCAATCAAAGAAATTTTAATGGAGCTTAATGGTAGTAAAGGCTTTTGGGAAGCTTGGGTATCATTTTCAAGTTTTGAGATTGCTTTAGAAGCAAATAAAAATTTAGAGAGCATAAAAATTGACAATTGTTTGATTTCTGGGGCTTTATGTGATAAAGCACCAAGACACCTAGAGGTATATAAACCAGAAGAATGGATGGAAAAAGAAATAGAGCATAGACTTCCAGAAGTAAGAACCCCCCCAAGCCCCCAACATGGATAATTGCATCTGGAAAGATAGATAATTATAACTATTATAAGATTAGTAAATTTATACAAAAAAAAGTTGGTTTAATTAAAAGTAAGGATATTAGTAGATACGGTAAGCAATCTGTTTTGATTAATGCAAAATCAGATACTCAAGCTCACATGCTTTGTGGCATGAAGATTGCAGAAATTGATCCTATTAAGGATATTAAACCACATATGAGCTTCAGCTATGGTAAAGGAGTAGTTTTTGATAAAGATCTATATGAATTCTCAGAACCAGAAATTCTGGACATGTGCCCTGCTAATGTTTGGAAAGTAAGTAAGATCCCTCAAACAAGCATGGTAGTTTTAACATTTGAAACCCCTGTTATACCAGATCATATAATTATTGAGAATGAAAGAGTACTTGTTCGAGAATATAAACCTAGGCCTTTACAATGCTTTAATTGTTTCAAGTACGGTCACCCTTCCCGGTACTGCAATAATACGAAGATCTGTATTAACTGTTCTTTTTTAGAACATGGCCAATGCAACAGAGATACAACCTGTGCAAACTGTAAAGATAATCATAAACCAAATGATAAAAGATGTAGAGAATACAAGAATGAAGAAGCTGCAATCTTGAAAGCAAATGCTGAACATATAAGTGTAGGTTATGCAAAGCATTTACTCAATCGGCAACTTAATTTGCTCGCGCGGTTAAGATGCCAACAAAAGATTATAATCCACTACCCCTTACTACCACAGGGGGACCAGTGGCAGCACCTGGCCCGTCAGGTGCATCTCCCTTAGTGGTAGTAGCCCAGCCATCTGGGTCAAGTGCTCAGGCTATAAAAGCCAGAGCACAAACCTCCAAAGAGGTCAATATGGTGTCCAACACACCAAAAGTATTGTCACCGATAGGAGCATCTCCCCTAGAGGTAGTAGCCCAGCCTTCTGGGTTAAGTGCTCGAACTGTTGAAGTTCTAGCACAATCCTCCAAGGAAGCCAATGTGGCTTCCACCACCTTAAATGTTTTGTCTCAGGCAGAATCTCTACCTGATTTGATGGAGATTGGAAAACAAGATCTTCCAAAGAGGAAAAGGTCCCCATCATCCTCACCTTCATCTAAGTCAGGTAAGTGCCCTACTGCTCATGATCCTAAGGTTGACTCTTATAAAGATCCTAGAAAGAAAGAAAAGAAGAGTGGTGGCCTAGTAAAGCCTTCCATCTCCAGGCCTTACATGGCTTCATCTGAAAAGTCCCAAAAGACAAATGAGACAAAGAAAAATAATAACAAAAGATAATGTCTATCATCCAGTGGAATTGCAGAGGTCTAAGTACTAGCATTGAGCAAATAAAAACTTTAACCAGGGACTCAGACACGAAGGTAATTTGCCTACAGGAAACCAAGATCAGTGACAAACCATTTAATCCTGGACTCCATTATCATTTTTGTAGATCCCCTCCTTTGCAAGCTGCAAGAGCTCAAGGTGGTACAGGTTTTATTATTCACAAATCTGTAAAATTTGAAACAATCCCACTCAATACACCACTACAGGCATGTGCAGTTAGAACTCATATCGGGAAAAAAATTACTTTATGCTCGCTATATATTGAACCATCCTTAGAACTTTTCCTCTTAGATCATGCTGGTAATCCAAGAAGGCTTAGACTTTCTGACCTCCAAGACTTGATCAATCAGCTTCCTGCCCCTTTTATTTTAATGGGTGATTTTAATGCAAAGCATACTTTATGGGGTGGAAATGTGTGCGATAGATGGGGTAATCTTGTTGAAGAATTAATCGACAATAATGATGTAATACTAATGAATGATGGTTCTCCAACTAGGTATGATGTATTCCACAACTCTACATCAGCCATTGATTTGTCAATCTGTTCCTCATCCATTCGATTGGACTACCTTTGGTCAGTAAATGAACACCTACATGGCAGTGACCATTGGCCAATAATGTTAAATTATGTCCATAATCTTCCTTCTCAGTGTCCACCAAAATGGAAGATAGATGAGGCAGACTGGGCAGCTTATGAAAACTGTTCACACACTGATAAAGAATATGATGAATTTACATCTCCAGCGCATGCCTATCAACATCTTGAAAATATTATTGATGATAATGCTAGCAAGTTTATACCTAAAACATGCGGTTTACCTCATCGCTCTGTAGTTCCTTGGTGGAGTAAAGAATGTGCCAACGCAAGAAAAGTGACCCGAACTTGCTTCAGAAGATACTTGAGGACAAACTATTTAGCAGATAGAATAGCATATCTCAGAGCCTGTGCCAAACAAAAAAGAATTTTTAAAAAAGCAAAGAGAGCATCTTGGAAGAAATATATATCTAATATTAATACCAAAACTCCTTCAAAGGAAAGATGGGACAAGATTAGAAAACTTCAAGGTAAATTCGTCCCTAAGCCTCTACCAATATTAAGGGAAAATAATAGATATATATCTGACCCCAAAGATGTAGCAGAGGTTCTTGCTAAGCACTTTGCTCATGTATCAAGTGCTGACAACTATTCCCCAGCATTTCAACAAATTAGAGCATCAACATCTGTTGTTCCTCCTGCTTCTTCAAATACTGAAGCTTTTAACCTGCCTTTTAGTATGGAGGAGATGCAAAATGCTATCTCCAGCTCTTCTTTAACTGCCCCAGGTGAGGATGGCATCCGGTATGAAATGATATCACATCTTCCAGTGGATACCAAGGAATTTTTATTAGAAACCTTTAATGGTCTATGGGCTTCCCATACATCTCCTGATTCCTGGCATACTTCAATTGTAATTCCAGGCCACAAGTCTGGTAAAGACCCAGAACTGCCATCTAGCTATAGGCCCATATCCTTGACCAGTTGCATATGCAAACTGTTTGAGAGAATGATCAACAACAGACTTGTGTGGTATCTAGAATCAAAAAATCTTTTTATCTAACAGACAGTTTGGTTTTAGGAAAAACCGAAGTACTCTAGACCCTTTGCTGATGTTATCAAGGGAAATTTCAAATGCTTTTTCTAACCAAAACCAGGTGGTGGGTGTCTTTTTTTACCTCGAAAAGGCATATGACACCACCTGGAGGGGTGGTGTTTTAAAGCAATTGGCCTCGTGGGGTATAGGAGGACATATGTTCTCTTTTATTGAAGAATTTTTATCAAACCGCTCCATTAAAGTGAGAGTAGGGTCAGAACTATCTTCATCCTACATGCAAGAAGAAGGTGTCCCCCAAGGCAGCGTATTGAGTGTGACCTTGTTTGCTGTTGCAATTAATAGTCTCATTAGTCACATACCTCCTGGCATACAAGGATCACTATTTGTCGATGACTTTGCAATTTATTGTAGTGGATCATCTGCACTACAAGCATGCCAAAATCTTCAAATTGCAATAAATGCTGCTTCCGCATGGGCAAATTCTCGTGGATTCATGTTTTCTCCTCAGAAGACCAAAGCCATTCGCTTTACTCGTACTCGTAAAAGGGAAGAGATCCCCACCCTTTTCTTGAATGATTGTATTTTGCCATATGAGGATAGTGTCAAGTTTCTTGGAGTCATTTTCGACAAGAAAATGACATTTGGTCCCCATATAAATGACCTATCTATCAGGTTTAAGAAGTCACTGAACATTCTGAAAGTGATATCGCATTTTGATTGGGGTGCTGATAGAACAACTTTGCTTAGAATTTATACATCTTTGTGTCTGAGCAAGTTAGACTATGCATGCCAAATATATGGGTCAGCTACAAAGACTTTACTTGGAAAACTTGATATTGTTCACAATGCTGGGCTTCGCATCTGCACAGGTGCTTACAGAACATCTCCCATTGACAGTCTCTATGTAGATTCTGGCATACCTCCCCTTTCCATTCGCAGAGAGGAGTTGAGTTTGAGGTTTTTAGCTAGGTCCCTTGCTGTGAGAAACAATCCTAACTGTAAATATGTTAGGGCGCCTTTAGATCGGGCTCCTAACAGATCTAGAGTGCCTAAGCCTTTGGAAGTACAGCTGAAAAATGATGCTAAAGAAGTAGGCTTGTTAACAGCACAGATAGCAGAGGTAGGATATCCCAAGTCTCCTCCTTGGTGTAATCCACCTGTTAAAGTATGTTTTATGGCAGGAGGGAAAATTACCTTACCTAGTAGGGTAATGAAAAGTGAGTTTTTAAATCATGCTGCTCAACATCATGGGAAACATGTTTTTACAGATGGCTCCAAATCGGCTGCAGGAGTTGGAAGTGCAGCTGTGGTGGGGGATATTGTTATTAGAAGGAAACTCCCATACTCTTGTTCAATTTTTACAGCTGAGCTGTACGCAATAATTCTCGCAGTCCAACATTTTTAAAAATGGCAACCAAAATAGTTTTTATACAATTTTTACGGATTCCAATAGTGTTTTACTCTCATTAAAACAAATTATGCCAGGCCATCATCTAGTACAAGAGGTGCAGGACTGGTTAGTACTTCTGCAATCTAGGAAGAGTATCAGTGTTCACTTCTGTTGGGTCCCTGCCCATGTTGGGGTGGATGGGAATGAACAAGTAGATAAGGCAGCAAAGGAAGCTTCAGGGCTAAGTAATCCATCCCCCTTGAGTATTCCTTACAAAGATCTTAAAAGTGAGATTCATCTTTACTGTAAAAATAAGTGGCAAGCTCGATGGTCTGAACTGACCACCAATACAAAATTGAAACAAATCCACCCATTGGTGGATAAATGGTCATCTTGTAATTCTACAAGTAGAAGGGATACCATTATTTTAACTAGGCTGCGTATTGGCCATACACATGCAACGCACAATTATTTAATGGAGAGTGGGGAAGGGAGACAGGCCCCTCTTTGTAATACCTGTCAAGTGACAATGGATGTTAAACATATTTTAGTCGATTGTCCTGTTTTTAATCTCCAGAGGAGGACACATTTACTCCAGGACAAACCGTTTAGAGATATACTGGGGGAAAACTGTAATACCCTGAACTTGAGAAAATTTATACAAAGTATTGGGTTATATTACGAGCTATAATTGATTTTATTAATTTATTTATTTATTTTACCCTTTTAATCCCTATTTATTTCACATCTAGATTTTATTGTATGAAAGTGTTACGATTTGTATTAAAGGTTAAAATGATACTAAATGGTGTGAGTGTACAGATATGATTGAATGATTTTAGTTATATAGCGCTGAATGGCCTTTGATGCCCCAGTGCTTGGCTTAATGCCTAAATCCCATATTCAATTCAATTCAATTCCACAAAGCCTTTCCATCAGACGACAGGATAGCAAGGCTGAGGAGGGTGGCGGAATCCTTCCTCAGGCAAGAAGAGCTTCCCGCCCAATCGTGGTTGCGTCTCTTAGGTCACCTGTCCTCCCTGGCTCGTCTGGTTCCCAACGGCCGCCTCAGGATGAGATCCCTACAGTGGCGGCTCAAGTCCCGGTGGAATCAAGGATCCGATTCCCCGGACGTTCAGGTCCCGATAGGATCTTTGGAACGGACGGACCTGCGGTGGTGGCTGGTCGACGAGAACCTGCGGAAGGGAGTGAGTCTTCTCGTCCTCCCCCCGAAATTGACACTGTTTTCGGATGCGTCAAAAGAAGGGTGGAGGGCGCACGTTCTGAACCAGAGGATCTCAGGCCTTTGGTCAAAATCAGAAAAGTGCCTGCACATCAACCTGCTAGAGTTGAAGGCCGTCTTTATGGCTCTTCAACAGTTCCAACGGACCCTGGCGGGTCACTCCGTGGTGGTGATGAGCGACAACACCACGGTAGTGGCTTATATCAACAAGCAGGGAGGCACTTTTTCGCAGCAGCTATCCCATCTTGCAGTAGAGATTCTGACGTGGACCGAAGTCCACTCGATAACACTATCAGCTCGCTTCATTCGTGGCAAAAGGAATGTGCTCGCCGACAGTCTGAACAGGGCCTCGCAGATAGTGAGTACCGAGTGGTCTTTGGATCCTCAGATAGCCAAAAAAGTCCTGACATTGTGGGGTTCCCCGACCGTGGACCTGTTCGCGACAGCGTTGAATTTCAAGCTGCCTCTATACTGCTCCCCAGTCCCGGACCCCAAGGCTCTCTGGCAAGATGCTTTCCAGCAACGGTGGGACAACATCGACGTGTACGCCTTCCCACCGTTCTGTCTGATGAGAAGGGTGCTCAACAGGACCAGACTATCGGTCAACTGTTCGATGACTGGTAGCTCCGCTATGGCATCACGCGGAATGGTTCCCGGACCTTCTGCAGCTCCTGACGGAGCTCCCGAGGGAATTTCCTCCACGACACGAGCTTCTCAGACAACCCCACGCCAACATCCCTCACAAGGCCGTGGCCTCGCTTCGGCTTCACGCCTGGAGACTGTCCAGCGTCTCCTCATGGAAAGAGGCTTTTCGCAACAGGTTGCGGAGAGAATGTCTCGGCACCTGCAAAAGTCCTCTGAGGGAGTCTACCAGGCGAAGTGGAGAGTCTTTTGTGGTTGGTGTCGTGGGAGGGGTATCTCTCGACTCGATGCCACTATTCCAGCAATAGCGGAGTTCCTCGTATATCTGCGGTAGGAAATGCGCCTTTCTGTCTCAGCAGTGAAAGGCTATCGCTCAGCCTTAAGCTTGGCTTTTAGGCTGAAAGGAGTGGACATTTCTTCCTCGCTAGAACTCTCTCTACTCATACGTAGCTATGAGCTTACCTGCCCCCAGTCGGAAGTGAGACCTCCTCCTTGGAACGTGGTTCGGGTCCTCAGGGCTCTTAAGAGACCTCCCTTCGAACCATTACGCCAGGCCTCCGATCGCCACCTGTCTTGGAAGACGGCTTTCCTGCTCGCTTTGGCTTCGGCCAAGCGAGTTAGTGAACTTCATGGTCTCTCGTACGACATCGCCCATTTAAGGGGATGGGGGGAGGTAACGTTCAAGTTCGTCCCTGAGTTTGTGGCCAAGACTCAGAATCCTGGAGTGCCGGATCCTCGGTTCGACTCTTTCAGGATCGCGAGTCTCCGCTCTGTAACAAGCGACCCAGACCAGCTGCTACTATGTCCAGTGAGGTGTCTGAGGTACTTCTTGAAGAGAACGGCTGCAGTCCGTCCTCAGGTGCGAGCATTGTTTGTGAGCACAGGCAGGACGAAGAGGAGGGTCACCATGAACACCATCTCAGCTTGGATTCGAAGGGTTATCCACCACGCCTTGAATCCAGACCCTCCTCCGTCACGTTGCCCTAGGGCACACGATGTCAGGGGTGTTGCTACGTCCCTGGCCTTCAAGAGAAACTTCTTTGTGACGCAGGTGCTTCAAGCTGGGGTCTGGAAGCGTCAGACGACCTTCACAGCCCACTACCTGCAGGACGTGACCTACAGGAGCCTCGATACGTTTTTTATCGACCCTGTGGTGGCTGCACAACAGCTGGTCTAACCTCAGGCTCCTTTATGGACAAGTAGCAGTAGGTTGAGGGCGTTGTTACCCGGTTTTAGTCTGCGTGAATGAAAGAGTATGTCTGACCCTTACTTCTTTCTTCATTCTCCCCTCTCTTGGGGAAGCAGCATCCTGGTCCTTGCATAGCTGACCTCGACCTCTGCAGGTAACCCATGCTTCCTTGTGCTCCTAGTATTAAGCTTAATACTGTTGCGTCCCCCATACCCTGACGAGGTGGTATTGGGAACGTCCTATCCTAGATTCCTATCTAAAGGTCTCAAGGTCAACTTCATAGGACGAGTCACACTTTTCTCCACACAGAACTTATGTAGGCCACTCGTTCCTAGCGAAGCAAGGAACTTGTGAGGTGCAGGGGCTCCTTCTCTCAAGTGCTACTCACTGAGGGATGGAGTCCCCGGGCAAGCCGAAGTCAGTAAGGCTGGGGACTTTCCACCCTTCGTAAGGGGTAAGTCACCCAATGTAAATAGCGTGGTTTGTATTTCGGTTACGGAACAAATGACAAATTCGGAGATAATTTGTATTTTTCCTAACCATACAAACCTTAGCTATTTACACATATTTGCCCGCCAGCCCTGTCCCCCAAGTCAAGTCCTACCTCTAAGTGAAGTGAAGCAAATCACCGGTGTGTGTGTGGGGGGGGGAGGGGTAGCAAGCTATCCCTTCCCCTACCCCCGCTAACTAGCGCGGGGGTAATTAACCCTTGTTAAAATCTATTGGCTCGTCATTTCAGCTACGCTAAAAGGTAAACCCAATGTAAATAGCTAAGGTTTGTATGGTTAGGAAAAATACAAATTATCTCCGAATATGTCATATTAAGTGGAAGTGTCAACTGGACCTCTAAACAAAATCAAGGAAACCCTTGCCCCCTCTATTGTATCTTCCTTTCTTTAAACTAGCCACAAAAACACTCCCCAGGTGCAGAGAAGGGAGTTATGGCCATCCCAGTGACATGAAGCTGTCTGAGAAAATTAGTAAATATATCCTCAGATATAAGTAGTTGGACACCACTTGACACCTCTGGTTTCCTCTCTTGATATTATTAATTTAAAATATGGGAATATTCTGTGCATTCCCTTTTATGAGTGTATTTTACTTTTGTTTTACCAAGGTACACTATCGTGTATATCCACAGCTAATCATTCGCTGGACTTTTACCCTAAATGTAAACAAGCTATTTTTGGATTTGTTGGATCCTCACTCTGTGAATCTTGCCGGGTAACCAGATGTGAATTTTGTGTGTTGCCCTCATTACGTGTTTCTTGATGACTATAAAATTGCTGCTTATTCTAAATGGGCTAAGACTACAGCTAAAAAATTAGTGTGTAGGGTTCTAAGTTAGTCAAACAAATCTGTACAATAGCGTTACACCTAATATTTTTGTTCAGTTGGCCTTGCTTTTTTCTGATGATGCATCAGATTCTGTAGCCATCTGCTGTACGTCAGATTTTTCTGTTAGAATGAACAATCTTTCTCATCAAATGGATTAAATTTTGGATTTGATTAATAGAATAGTGTAATTAAATCTCTGAATAATCTGAATAAAACTGGTGACCCACCCTCTTCCCTACTTGTGAGGTGATATTTACCATTTTTGATCGAATCTACTTAGATCTTAGGCAATGGTTACACCTTTTAAAGGTTTAAAGGCCCTCATGAATGGCAGAGGTTAGGGACATTGTCATTGCCCTATCAAGCAGGATATGCCATGGAGACTGACCATATATACATATAATCACCACCCAAACCCCCTCTCCATCCAAGCTAGGACCAACCATGGCCCGGCAATGGCTGCTGATGACTTAGCAGATAGACCTATAGGCTCTTCCAAACCCTCCATCTCTAGCTCACAAGGATAGTGAGGTTACAGCTACCAAAGGAACTAGCGAGTTTGAGGGGGACCCAAACCCCAGTCTGGGATTCACCAGTCAGGAATGTTACCACTTTGGCGATCACAACCTCACAGGGTTCAGTCTTACATCTCTGGCCTGCCCATAACTTCTTTCTTTTTTTTATTTTATTTTTACCTGCAGGTTGTCAAGTTGGTACTCCCACCTAATTGCTTATTCTGTTCAGAGATAAGTATGGAAATAACAGATTTTAGCTTGAAAATCCTGTGCTTTGCCCTATTGCAGAATATATAATGCAGGTTTTGTTAATAGCAATGGCATTATCAAACTTAACAGTAAGAGATAACAAATGTAGAAGACCAGGTACATCCCTATACTGAAAAATTAGTTTCTAATCTGATTGGTAAAGAACACCTGTTATTAGATTTTAGAAACTTTTGAATTGAAATAGTTTCATCCTATATGTGGACATTTTCTGTTTCACTGTATTTGCATGGTATTACATCACTGTATTTGTTAAATAGCATGAAATGTTATCACTTTTAGGAGTTAGTTCACTTATTTCACTTTTTATAGTTTATGTAAGGGATGGCATTTAGCATCATGAAAATTTGAGAAAATAATTCTCCATGATATATAAAGAAGTACGGTAGCAGTTGCGTTGTGTAATTTGAAGGAGACATATTTGAGTATACTGTAGTACCTAATA
>NC_090761.1:33988750-34283750 GCF_036898095.1 Palaemon carinicauda
AAGCTATTATTATTATTGTTGTTGTTGTTATTAAAATTATTATTGTTATTATTATTATTATCATTATTATTATTATTATTACAGTATCATTATTTATTATTATTATTACTGTACAGTATACTGTACGCAGGGTATCTTGTACTTTGAATTGGGTTGTGATTGGTTCAAGCGCTGATAGATGACGAATCAGAACCCAAGTTTTGTAATCTAGCCTCTGATTGGTGTTTTGACCGCTTCTCCAACCCGCAGCATCTCTTTCCGCGGTCACTTTGTCTCCCGCTGTATCGCTGTGTTGACGTTGTTAATTGTGAACTTTAATCTGTGCTGTGCGTGACTGTTTTAAGTTGAACTTTTTGTTGAACTTTCTGTTAAACCCTACTGTACAATGCCTCCCAAGCCTTCTGCTTCTACTAAGGCTGGTAGTGAGCCTAAACAGCACCGAAAGATGATGACGATTGCTGAGAAGGTGACGCTTCTCGATACTATGTTAAAAGACAGTAGAAGTTACGCGGCCGCAGACCTCGAAGACCTGACGAAATCGGGCAGTGAAGACAGTGAAACACAGGAAGAGATCCAAGAAAATGTCGAAGAAACGGTCTTAACATTAGAACGGCTTGCCAAGCTCTGCAAGCTTGCGAATGAGGTGAAAGAAATGTCGCAAGAGTGGGACGAGGATATGGTTCGTTCTGTACAATTCTGCACCAAGATCGATGAACACATGGCTCCCTACAGGATGCTCTTGCGAAAAAAGAAGCAGCGGCAGCAACTTCCGATCACAATGCCCTCAGAAGAAATTGAAGAAGTGTCTCAGGAAGAAGTTGAAGAGGTGTCCCAGGAAAAGACACCTCCATCTGAAGAGACGTAAAATACTATTATTGGCTGCACAGTAGAAGACATCATCAGCTTCATCATCATCATTTTTACTGTGCAGCAAATTCATCGCCATCATCATTCAAGTTTTTCTTGAACTTCTTTCGTGGTGAGTACAGTAACAATCTTTATTTTTTACTTTAATATTCTAACATTTTAATATTTGTGCCTGTTTTATAGTTTAGTACTGTATGCATTAAGTTAAAGGGAAGGTTTTAAAAGTCTGAAGAGTATACATGTTGTAACCTATCATATTTTTTTTGTTTAAAATTTACATTTACGTACGTAAAACAATCTCTCTCTCTCTCTCTCTCTCTCTCTCTCTCTCTCTCTCTCTCTCTCTCTCGTAAATTGTTTTCCTGCTTTGCTACGTACAGTATGTACTGTATGATTTTATATAGATACGGTAAATAATATTTGTAATAACATATTTTGTAAATGCTTTTACTGTAAATATCATTATTTATCACTTTCATCATGCGCGTTAAATGCCTTCTTTGTTCTGAGCGTGGTTGTTTACTGAGCGTACTTTATGACGCCGTTGTTTCAGGCGGCGTCATAAAGAAAAACATTTCATTTGGAAGTTCTAAGAAAAATTAAGTAAAACATTGGTAATAACAAAATCAACATACTGTATACATCAATATAATCGATGCAAAAACTAACCTATACATATATGTGTACACTAAATGAGTTTGTTTCTTCATTATGATCAGAGATAAACGTAAACAAAACATTGGTTGCCATTTTTTATCGTGCTTTTTAGCGTGTTTAGGAAACGCATGATATAAAATCGCCTTTAATATTTGTGCCTGTTTTAGTTTAGGGTACTGTAGTACATGCATTAAGTGTTCTGTACATTAAAGGGTAGTTTGTTAACAGTACTACGTACAAGGGAAGGTTTTAAAAGTCCGAATATACATGTTAAATAAATAGGTAAATATGGTGTCAATACTTCGCGGATTTTCACCTATCGCGGCCGGGTTTGGAACCTATCTACCGCGATAAACGAG
The DNA here is from genome assembly GCF_036898095.1 of Palaemon carinicauda. NCBI lineage: Eukaryota > Metazoa > Arthropoda > Malacostraca > Decapoda > Palaemonidae > Palaemon > Palaemon carinicauda. Next base: position 33,990,634 of record NC_090761.1, read on the forward strand.
GGTTCACTGTATATATATATATATGTAGATATAGATATAGATGTAGCTCTCTCCTGCGCACATGCGCTCTCCTAAGCGCCAGACTGATGCTGTTCTAAGGAATAGCATTAATCCCATCAGGGCGCATTATAGGGTCAGGCGTTGCCTTAACCACTTCTATCAGTTAAACAAGTTCTCTCCCAGTGAAGAATCCTTACGCAGGATATCGCGTCCCTTCTTTTCCTCCAAAAGTCAAGACCCCAGTGTCAACAGTCTCCCATGCGAAAGGATCCACAAGGAGCTGTCCCTTTGGGTTGATGTCCACACCATGTTAGAGAAGTTTGGACAAGGCGTAAGACACAGGTCTTCATGTGGACGCTGGACCTAAAGGACGCATACTTCCAGGCCCAAACCATCCATCTTCTAGGAAGTAGTGAAGATTCAGCCTAGACAAACAAGAAACACCAGTTCAGGTCACTGTGCTTCGGTCTTTCCACAGCACCCATCCTGGGCTCACAGGATCGGCCTCCGTCTCCTCCGTTTTCTGGACGACTGACTGACCCTAGCAGACTTGGTGGCAACCTTGTGTTAGCACCGGAACTTCTGATGTTTTTTTTACCAAGAACTGGTGATCATGGTAAACCTTTGTAAGTCTTCCCTACTTCCCTCTCAGAAGATTGGTATATGTGGGAAGGATTCTAGACACCAATCTCCACAAAACCTTCTCATGAAAGACAGGATAACAAGGCTTAGAAAGGTCATTAGACCCTTTCTCAAGATGAGAAGAACTCCCAGCTCAGAGTGACTATTTCTCCTCGGACACCTATCATCCCTTGCCTGTCTAGCTTCCAACGGCCGCCTCAGGATTCATTCTCTTCAGTGGCGGCTTGAGTCCGATTAGAATCAGGCCTTCGATTCTCCGGACATTCTGATCCCCATGGGACCAGAAACTTAGACGAACCTCAAGGGATGGGTGTCAGTCGGAGTGGTGTAACCTTCTCCTCCTTCCCCACCCCTCGGACTTGATGCTGTGCTTAGACACATCAAAAGGTCTAAGGGGAAGGTAATGGTGAAGGAGAAGAGATGGAAGAATTTGCAATCCTGTTTTTTTTAATTCTATCATGGGTCTTTTAACATTTTCTTTGGATGTATCAGCTAACTTTCTCAGCCCTACTGTGTATCCCTAAATAAGATAAATGAAAGCATTACAGATTATGTAAAAATATTGATAACAATATTTTGCTTACTTGCACTTGCAGAGAGTTATGAGAAAACTGAGTAGACTATATTGTAAAATCTATATCTGTGTGAGTGTTATTCTGCTAGCAATAAGTGTCTCAGCTATACAGGGCCAGACAGTAGTGATTATCCATTCAATCTCCAAAAATATTTTAATTTCCATGTATTTCATTTCCAGAAATATCTTTAGAACACTGATGTGTTTGAGTTCAAATGAGTTTGGTCTCAGGGTTTCTGGTATACGATGTATTGGTTGCTGTATGGTATTTTCTATACAAAATCAGTGATACATTTACAGTATGCTACAACAGTAGGATTGACAATTAAACAAGTAGCACACAATATACTATAGATCATAAGTTTGCTTAAAAAGGTGTACATTTATAATACTGTAGCTATTATATGCTTTTAGTTATTCTTAACTATATTTATGTACTTTCAGGTTAAACATATAAACGTCAATGACTTTTTAGAAATTGTCTTGGAGGATCCAGGGCCAGAGTGCTTAGCCTGGCTCCCACTCCTGTATCGCTTAGCTGCATCTGAATCAGGTAAGCTAAGAAGTTCCTTTTATTTTAACATTTGATACACATACAGTACATCTGTATATTTTGGATTATTTGCTGTTATATTTCATTAACCTAACAGTTCCATGTATGTGATGAGGGATTCTATCTAGCATTACATTGAAATACCAAGAGAGAGGAAAATATATATATTTCTACAATAGGGCAGACATATTGGTGTGTTTAGTTTCTGAATACAGTAATTTGTTATCAATAACTACAGTACTGTAGTCTGACCTGTTTTTAGCCTTTATTATTGGGTGTTTGCTCTAGATATATTCTTTCAATTTAGTTTTGGCTTTTTTTTTATTATCTTTCTTTCAAGTGTGAAATATTATAATGCTGTATATCCTTTCAGTCCATATATTGTAAATTGGTTAACTTTTGTTTTATTCTGTGTACCTATTTTCACCAACAGCAATGATTCTATATTGCCATTGATATAGATTTTGTATTACTTTGTTTGATGTTTGTGGGGATCTTGTATCAGGAATCATCAAAATTTATGATTCAAATATTTGAATGGACAATAGAGCTTTTACCAATTTTAAGTATTCTATCAGATATTACAAGTACGCTATTTTACCAACCTACGATATCGGTAAGTTTTTTCAATTACAGAGAGAGTTAGATGAGTTGTCATTGAGATACTTTCAAGGTCTGTCAGTCTCTTCCTTCACTCGTTTAAGCACATAATATTCAGGAGATTACTCCTTTCTTCAGCTTCTTACCATACTAAACTCCCTTTTGACATTATACAATATGTTCACTTGTATCCTGTGTATATTTTAGGCTAAAGATTTGTTGTGATTAAAGAAAACTAGCTTATGATTTGATAATTTGCATTAGGGTTTATAAAAAATCTGCAGTGATACCATAATTCAATCTTGAATTTTTACAATTTAAATCTATTCTAAGAGTTCTGGTGGCCAAATTGTTTAGTTCATAAAATTAGGGATGCAACAATATCAGACTTTTTTTTTTTATAAATTTTAAGAAAACTACAATATATACAATTAAGGAAAATTCAAGTTGCAAATGTTTTGCACCTACTGCACTGTTTTAAAATCAAGGTGTAAAAGAAACCATTCATATTCTGTATTTATCTATTAAGCAAAATAATGAATAATGTAAAGTTTAAAGGTATAAAAAATCACTGATTATGATTAATTTGGTCTGTTAGTTAATCTTTGAGTAAACATCAGGAGGAATGGTTTTCCATGATATTTCATTCATATGTTTACCTTATTCATTTTAGGTAAAGATACTATTTCTATGAACCTCCCTTATGCTCATATTGCTTTCATCTCTGGGAGGTTGGAATATTGAAGTTACCCCTTTGAATGAAGAAATTTCCTGTTTTTTAATAGTATACTAATGCAACAAGTAAAGCAATGATATTTACTGGCATCTTAACAACAACAATAACATGCTACTCATGTTGTATTGCTTCTTCAGTTTCAATGTCAATTTCCAAATGTGAAAACATGCACCATGCAACTACAGATGTCAGGTTTTTTGTTTGTTTTACTGTATGCCTATTTTAGTTGTTAAAAGATATCTTCCCCGGATTTGTTAGCAATCACTTCTTTGTTATAGGTAGGAGTTGTTTTAAACCCTAGCGTAACTCCTCATGTGATAGCTAGTGGTTCTAGTACAATACACCATCCAGTAAGGGTTCTGATGGTACACGGCAAATCCCAGTTGTGGGATCCTCTCGTAAAGCTTTGAATTCTTATGCACATTAGACCTTTTTGCTGTGAAATCCTTATATTCCCACGTTTCGTTTTTTTCCGTTCTTTTAGAACACCAGGTTGTGAGGCTAAAAACTGAGATGTTAGCCTGGATCCTTATATCCCTCCTTCCTCTAAACAACTACTTATCTCTTATTGGCCTAGATGGCAGTCTGGATATCAGTCTTCTCAATGAAATAAGTGCTCTTTTACAAACTCTTATTATTATGTGATTAGGATGGAAAATAGTACTGTATGATTGCCTTAGACCTAAATTTTATTTTTTAATTAATCTGGTAAAGATTCCCTAAAACTCTTTGATTGCATCATGTTTAAATGGCTGTGTGTCTTCACTTGCAAGCTTGGCTGATAGCTCATCACAAGTTTTTCTCTCACTGGGTAAATGTAGGGATTATTAGTACATCACTTGTGTAAACGAGTCTCTTAATCAAATACAGAGAAACCTCTAAATACGAAAGTTTCGGTAAATAAAAATTCATTTTACAAAATGACATATGAAGATTTTTTCACCTCTTATTATGAAAAACTATTCAGGATACAAAAATTTGTAAAATTCGCGTGGATGCAGTAAATTCGAAAATTCGTGCCGCCACCATCATTTTGAAATAAGTACACCGCACGTTTGTTCGATCTTAAACTAGCCACCATCGTCCTGCACTCCTATTGGTCTGCATGTTTCCCATCATGTATATGCCGGCGTCCCTCAATCATTTCATTACGGCATTCATTATCTTTCAGATTGAATGTTTGTTGCTGATTTTTATTTCTTACTTATAGTTTTTGTGTTGGAAATACTGTACCCTAAATGGTTGTGAGGACAATATAGGAGGAAACTGGAATGTTTTCCTTCACCTAAGAGATATCTTTTCCCACATTTCCTGTGCATCTGATTTTAAATTTCTTTTTCATCAGTGGTTCGAGAGTTTACCAACGGGAGTGCTGGTTATTTAGTTTCAAGACAGTCTCTCAAGCGTTCACTAGGATGATGGCCCGTATTTGCATAGACTAAAAATCCAGTGACTCGCAGTTCTGTTATTCCTGACGACTGGCTATTTATGAAATGATTTGGAAATGATGCAGAGTTTTTTTTAGAGAGATTGGGATTAATGGTCTATGTGTAAAAATTTTTCCTGTGCCAATTCAAAAGATTCTTTATATTATCAATTTAAAAGAAATTTCTTTTCAGTTTTTTCTATCAGAAAAGGGATTTCAATCTTGCCTTATACAAAAATAAAAATTCAGAACATTAAGTCTTTCTCAATTTAGATTTGGAGAGATTTTCATGGACTAGGACATCTTAGGGGAAATTAATTCCAATAGGGGGTGGTGCCTTACCGTGAGAGGCCATAAAACTGTTTCAATTTTCCCTCAATATGAATTGGAACAAATTTTTCTAACTAATCACATTTTTTATTCTGGTGATGAAGAACCAGATTTAACAACTAACTTGTAGGATCGATCTCTGTCAGTTATTCCAAGGAGTTTTCCGGGATGTGAATTTTGGATGTCTCTGTTCACGGATCCTTCACAAGAAGGATGGAAAAAAGCTTTAAATTTTTTATATTTGTCAGAGAAATATACGTCACAGCATTTAACTCTTAATGTCAATGGACGGGAACTTGTAGGGATATTTAAGGTCCTTCAGATTCAGGAATCACTGTTATTATTAATATTACTTCCTAAGCTACAACCCTAGTTGGAAAAGTAGGATGCTATAAGCCCAGGGACTCCAACAGGAAAAATAGCCTAGTAAGGAAAGGAAAAAAGGAAAATAAAATATTTTAAGATGAGTAAAATGAAAATAGATATCTCCTTTATAAACTAAAACTTTAACAAAACAAGAGGAGGAGAAATAAGATAGAATAGCGTGCTCGAGTGTACCCTCAAGCAAGAGAGCTCTAACCCAAGACAGTGGAAGACCATGGTACAGAGGCTATGGCACTACCCAAGACTAGAGAACAATGGTTTGATTTTGGTGTGTCCTTCTCCTAGAAAAGACTAAGAGCATCAACGCATCCAGAAACAAGAGGAGGAGAGATTTAATCCTTTTTCCGACTAAAAGAAATAATATTTATTTTGGCAAATTTGAGTGGCATTCAGTAAGTTCTCAGTTACATAGAGGGAAAATCGAACATCTCAAAAAGAAAAAGAATATAGGGTTGACCCAATGCAACATGGAAAATAATTGCCCTGTTGCAAGACAGGTAAAACCTTGATCTTTTCACCTTTCCACTCCTCGAGATGATTCGATATGTGATAGATAAATTAAAAAGTTTTGCAAACTGCAGGATCGGGCTGATTGCTACATTTTACCCACAAAGATTTGAGAGGGTCGTCATGCAAACTAATCATTTCAGCAACTGATATCAAATAATTCTCTAAATCCCTATGAGCTATATCTTACTGAAGAAAATGACTCCCAAGATCCTTTAAATTTGCTATCATAGGTTTTAAAAGACAATCTACTGATGATATATGTAAGAAACGATGGAAAGTTTAATTTGATTGGTGTTAAGTCAAGGACTTCATTAGTAAGTAGAACTAGCAATAGTAATATTTTTAACTTTTTACTTTTCTTTTTTTTTATGGTCAGAAATTTTCAATTTCACCCATAAAAGATATAAATATATGCGGATATCCATGCTTGAACATAAAAGATTAGATTTGTCCATATCAGGCATTTTAGCTGGTGTTTTTAAACCAGTAGTCATACCTTTTTTTGGAATTAAGGCTAGTTTTATAGTTGATGTTTTGAATCTTTGATAAATATTTGCTTAAGATATCACAGTGAATTTTATTTATGTTGGCTATGTCAGTAAAAAAACAAATCAGTGAACTGGAAGCTATATCTTTAAGGTTGTCTTTGGTAATCATAAGATGATTTTATCTTTTTTGCCTGATTTCAGAGCTTAAATGAATTTCAGGCTAAAGGTTTAAAACATTTTTTTTTTTTTGCTTTTGTTCTGTACAAAAGGAAGTGGTCACTTATTTAGGGGATAGTTTTTCCAAGATTGGAAAAAGCTTTTCAATATTATATGGATGATTCTGCAAGTATTGGTGATGGTTGATTATTCAGGAGATAAATTTTTGTTGACTGGAAAGAGCTGGTCATTATTATTTGGGTGAGCCAATGGACATTGGAGGTAATGTGCCTAATTTTTTAGTGGTATGATAATTATAACACAACCTGTGTCCAAGAAAGCTGTGTCATTTTGTATACTGTTTGGTTATGAAGCTCAAAAAGAATTGGATCTAAATCTAATGAAAGATTTCAAAATTAGGTTTCATGATATGTACTGGTATAAGAATTACAGCAACTTCTAAAATTTTTGCTTAGATCTTTTCTTTGGAAAGGGTTTTAGTGACACCTCATAGGTATACCAAATCTGCATTCACTAAACATTATCTTAAGAATTCAAGATTTATACGTCAAGACTGTAAGGCTTAATGGCTGCTAGAGCTGTGGTCTGATAGCATGGTGAGTTTAATGCTTAGTTTAAGTGGGGTTGTGGTCTGATAGCATGGTGAATTTAATGCTTAGTTTAAGTGGGGTTGTGGTCTGATAGCATGGTGAATTTAATGCTTAGTTTAAGTGGGGTTGTGGTCTGATAGCATGGTGAATTTAATGCTTAGTTTAAGTGGGGTTGTGGTCTGATAGCATGGTGAATTTAATGCTTAGTTTAAGTGGGGTTGTGGTCTCATAACCATTCAAATTTGATATATTGGTTTTTGTAAAATTATATGTGTAGTTCCATGGTAATTAGGTTTTTCAATATATAAATGAGTAATTAAGTTTACAGTATTGTAATTTTTAACATGTCAATCTGGGGTTTAAAGTACCCAAATGTCTTGAGTGTAGGTAAGTCTAAGATGTTATTTATTTGATTAAGAGAAAGTAAATGCTCTATCCCTTTTCCTTCACTTGCTATCCACCCCCTCTAGAGTGGGGGTCAGCACTGTAGTATGACAGCAGGGAATGTTCATAGAAATAAATATGTTTTTTTCTCTCTATTTTTTTTATTTCTATACTATGGATGTTCATGTACTGTACATGCCAACCATCCTCCCCACTCACTAGTGGTATCAAGAGGATAGGGAAGTATTTCAGCTTTGAGACTGAAGAAGCAATACGACATGCACAGTATGTCATTGTTCTTTGACGCTGATAAGTTTCATTGCTTTACTACAGCCATTGATATATTAGAAGGAAAGAAAATGGAAATTTATCAATTTTAAGGTGGTTAACATTGACAGCTTCCAGAGATGAAAGCAATGTGAATATGAGGTATGCATAGAAATAAGAAATTTTATTATTAGGATTCTGTGATAGATTTATCAATACATATAATTAAACAGAAAGCCCTGCATTGTTTTGACGAAACTTCCTGGAATTTGTGTTAATCATTCTTAAAGACCATGAGCAAAGTAGAAAATCAGTTGAAAATTTTCCCCTTGAGATATGTAAAATCCCCTGTTCCTGTTTTAAAGAGGTGCAGGTATTAGAATGGTTGTGTAAACACTACCCTCCCAGCTTCCACCAGTTGATATCTCATTTGTTCTTAAGTCATACCCATCACTGGAAGCAACTATAGTTAGTACAGTATCAGGTTTTGTATCTTTGCTTCCAAACTGTGAATAATAGAGATCTGAATTTGTAAAACAAAGATTTTGTGCAAAATATAAAGTGCATTAGCTCCTGTAGGTGAAAGTGAATTATCATTACATTTAGCGGTAATTAGAATAAGAGAGGGAAGTTGACCCAAAGAAAAGAAAAAAAATATTAATTTTGGGTAAGTTCCCTCGTTTACCTTTCCCTTGCTGCTGCTGCTGTATCCCCTCGCCACCTTCCATACTATGTCCTCCCACATATACCAGGTTAGTGGTTTGTGGATTCAAATGGTAGAAGTACAGTATTTTGTCTTTGTAATATTATAGAAAATCATATATTGGATCTGAATTTAAAGGTTTATTAAACAGTATGGTTGGAAATGCAGTACAGTATAATGAAAATTTTGGGAATTTCTTGAATCACTTATATCAAAAGCCCCTTTATTGGCTGAACATTGGGTTTTGAGGGTTCTAAACACTTTGCATAAGCTTATTGCCAATGCTTTTATGTTGCAAATTATTAAGTTGCATTTAAGTGCTAACAATATCAGAGATAGGATTAAGTCCTTCATTATTGAAAAGCCTCCAACTCTAAACCCAGGTAGGTGAGATTTCGGTGCTGTACTTAAGCATTTTAAAGCTCTTCAGTTTGAACCTCTGGATAAAGTGCCCTTCAAGAATCTATATATATACATATACAGTATATATATATATATATATATATATATATATATATATATATATATTATTAATATTGATATATATATTTATATTTATATATATATATAGATATATATATATATATATATATATATTTATATCTATATATATATATATATATATATATATATATATATATATATATATATATATATTTATATTTATATATATATATATATATATATATATTTATATTTATATATATACATATATATATATATATATATATATATATATATATATATATATATATATATATATATTTATATTTATATATATACATATGTATATATATATATATATATATATATTTATATATATATATATATATATATATATATATTTATATATATATATATATATATATATATATATATATATAAATATATATATATATATATATATATATATATATATATATATATACTACTGCTAGAGAGTAAAAGTGTTTTTATTGATTGGCCAGACATTACTACATTGGATCCTTCTCTCTGGTTATGGTTCATTTTCCCTTTGCCTACACACACACACACACACACATACACACACACACACACACACACACACACACACACACAGCAAATAATTTGGCCCATTCTTTACTTAGTCTCCTTTGTCCTCATACACCTGACAACACTGAAATTACCAAACAATTCTTCTTCATCCATAGGGTTACTGCACAGTAATTATTCAGTGGCCACTTTCCTCTTAAGGGTAGAAAAGACTCTTTAGCTATGGTCAGCAGCTCTTCTAGGAGATGAACACTTCAAAATCAAACCATTGTTCTCTAGTCTTGGGTAGTTCCATAGCCTCTGTACCATGGTCCTCCACTGTCTTGGGTTAGAGTCCTCTTTCTTGAGGATACACTCGGGCATGCTGTTCTGTCTTGTTTCTATTCCTCTTGTTTTATTTAAAGTTATTATAGTTTAAATAGGAGATATTTATTGTAATGGTGTTACTCTTCTTAAAGAATTTTATTTTTCTTTCTTTCCTTTCCTCATTGGGCTGTTTTCCCTGTTGGAGCCTCTGGGCTTATAGCATCCTGCTTTTCCAACTAGGGTTGTAGCTTAGCAACTATATATATATATATATATATATATATATATATATATATATATATATATATGTATATATATATATATATATATATATATATATATATATATATATATATATATATATATATATATACAGTAGGGTCTCGAATTATGCGAGAATTTGGTCGATTAATGACCTCGTGTAAATGGAAAATCGCGAATTTCGAAACACACAACTAACAGAAATAATTCCATTGCGGCCATGGCAACCAGCAATTTGCCTATTCAAATGTGTTTACTACCCATTTCCAATACTTTCTTTGTACTATACTGTATTTCTTTATAATATCAAATTGTTCTTGTAAATAAATAAAACATTTAATATACTTTAAAGTTCTAATAACTTGAAAAATGGTTAAAATTACAACCAGGATAGGTGTAAACACCATATATTTCCCGTTATAACACAACCCAAAATACAGACAAATTTTAATGTTTGTCATATCTATTGTATAATACAACTGGTGAATAGCAAAACCATCACTCTATAGACTAGCTTGTTGTATGATTGAAAATCCAGAATTATCAAAATAAAGGCGATTTTATATCATGCGTTTCTTAAACACGCTAAAAAGCACAATAGAAAACGACAACCAATGTTTTGTTTACGTTTATCTCTGATCACAACGAAGAAACAGACGCATTTATACATCTGTGTTTTTGAATTGACAGCAATTTTACCAAGTATAGATTATATGTTGAATTTGTTATTACCAATGTTCTAATTATTTTTTATTAGAACTTTCAAATAAATGAAATGAATGCCATTTATGAAATGTTTTTCTTTATGATGCCGCCTGAAACGGAAACCTTCCATTTGTTTACGCTCCATCTTCGATCATAATAAACAAACGAATGCATTAAACACACATGATTTAAGTCATAACTAATGATATTACAAACATTTAGTAAACATTATGTTATTACAAATATTTTACTTACCGTATCCATATAAATTCCTAAATTCGTAGCAAAGCTGGAATTTTTTTTTTTTCCTTATGCGTTTAATCCACAATAGCAAACTGCCGCTAATGACAGAGTGATAACTTACGATAATTCTAAACTGTTACGAAAGATAATTGTCCTTTCCATATCCAAAATACTTTTCCTAACTTCAGTTATAAGTCAACTTGTACCCACCTCAATTATGGATCCATATGCAAAAAAGGTAAAAGAAGAAAGTACTAGGCCTATTTTTAAAGTCACCGAACAATTAGGTTACCGCTATAACGTTCGATGTGAGAGAGAGAGAGAGAGAGAGAGAGAGAGAGAGAGAGAGAGAGAGAGAGAGAGAGAGAGAGAGAGAGGGATGGTTTTAAAGTACTAAACAATAAATATGATAGGTTATAACACATTGGTGTTTATGTAATATTAACTGTATAGATGGTTTGAATAAGTTAAGAAATGGTGTAAACAATTCTTTGTTATTGTATTCGCGCGGAAGCTAGACATCAGCTGATGTGATCACAGCCAAAAGTAAAACAAAAATAAGTTAGCAATACTCGATTTTTAAAACACACCCGAAATTTAACAACATAAGTACATGTTTTATTATAGCGCAATTGACATTTAAAGAGTAAAAATTTTCTGGAATAGAATGGTGTTTCCTAAAAAATAGTGGTTTGCGGACGAAATCGGTTACCGTATTTTAAGCTATGATTGAAATGGATGTATACACGGTATAATTTTTTCGTTTTGTATTTAATTGACACTTCAAGAAAACCGATTTTGGTTTCTTCATCTATTTGTAAGTATTGTATAACGAGAGAGAGAGAGAGAGAGAGAGAGAGAGAGAGAGAGAGAGAGAGAGAGAGACAGAGAGAGAGAGAGAGAGAATCAGCTGTTGTAATTGAATGTCGTGTTTTTGTTTCGTGTACCCCCTGAAGCGAGGAATTGATCGCCACAACTAACAATATTCATGTTAATTTCATTCTTAAACTCAAGTTGCCATATGTGAACTATGGTTTTATTTCTTATGGAGAGAGAGAGAGAGAGAGAGAGAGAGAGAGAGAGAGAGAGAGAGAGAGAGAGAGAGAGATTTCTGCCATCAAATCTCTCTCTCTCTCTCTCTCTCTCTCTCTCTCTAGATTTTATTTTACCGTCTACTCTACAAAACCAATGTTTGCAAATCAAATGTATACTGTTTAAAATATGACAAAATATTGACGACTCGTTACCGAAGTTTAGGCTATTCACTGCCGATAAACGAACCCAGTCTACTCGTGAAAACCTTGAACGCCCAGAGGGCTTTTAAATATACTGTACTAAACAAAAATAATGCTTTAATATACCATCATTAACACTACCATTACAATTATCGTAAGGTTGGAGAAAGATAATGATTGCCGAGAACGTAACCACATTTCTGTTTACATTTTGTCAGCTGGACTCGCACAGTTAACAGTTGATTTCATTGTTGATGTGGAATTTTATCCTTAAATAGGCTATTCATTATGAAATTATGTTAATGAAATGTAATGTTAATATTGTTTTGTAACATTTATTATAAATCACCGTATTTAGGGCTACCAATATACTTAAAAAGACAATAGATTTGATACATTTTGTAGTGCTTGACTCGCGAACTTTGAACAGCCTCGCAGATACAGAAAATTTATTTTTGAAAAATAGCGATCGCGGAAAAGGGGAATCGTGTAATTCGAACACGCTTAATTCGGGACACTACTGTATATATATATATATATATATATATATATATATATATATATATATATATATATGTGTGTGTGTGTGTGTGTGTGTATGTATATATATATATATATATATATATATATATATATATATATATATATTTATGTATATATATATATATATATATATATATATATATATATATATATATATATATGTGTGTGTGTATGTATATATATATATATGTACACACACATACACACAAAAGAGTGAGGGAATCAGAGGCTCTTTCTGTTTTAGCATATTTGAATAAAGGTGTTCATTTTACTTTTGCCAAGTTTCAGAGCTAGAATTCATTTCTAATGAAAGAGGTTATCTCATACCTTGTCCTTCTCCTCAAGGAGGTTTTGAGAAATGGTAGTAAAGAAAAGTCCATGCCCATTTAGAACATTGAAATTGTGCTTAAAAATGTTTAAACAGATTGGAGGGTCAATTAGAAAATATGTTTTGAGGCATATGGAAAATACAAGACCACTGTCTAAAAATAATGCTGTCCTTTTTTTTTTCTTAAATCTTATCGTTGATGCTCATAAACAGTTGGTTGAAACTTTGCTACCTGATATTGAAGGAATAGCTTATGGGTTGAACTGTTCCTAGGATTTATCCTGCGAGAAAATTTTAAACACAGTACAGTAGTGTAGTGCTTTGTATTTGGTAGACATTATTTAAGAGAAGACAAGTTTGATTTGGGAAAGTGTTAGGTTATTGACTCAGTAGCTAGTAGCAGAGGAGGCTTTAAGGTATTTGATTTGCTGTTGAAATTTTACCTTTTTGAATTTGAAATTATTTGATTACTTGAAAATCATGTAAGTTCCCATCCAACTCCCCAATGATAGTAGCTATGATTGTCCAACACAACTGCTAGTAGTTATGAAGAATAAAGAATAAATTGGCAGCTTTTTGTGGTTGGGGCTGGTGTTTACACAATTGCTCTATTTCCAGCACCTCTTGCCAGCCTGAAAAAGCATTATACATGTCATTGTGGACATTTTATTTTATATTTTATTATGGCTGAAGCTCGTCAATTTAAGAATGAATAGCACACAAATGCCAGGTAGGCACTGAAATACAAGCAACCAGCTTTAGGAAGGAAAAAATATTAACTTTATGGGAGTATAGAATTATTTAGTTTTATTATTAGAATTCCAATTTTTATGACATTCTAAAAACTGGAGATGTTCAAAGTTCTGTATTGCATTACTTCGGTCTTCTGACTCACCATCTAGTTGTCTAAAGTAGTGCCTAGGATGCAGGAATGTAAGGATTTAGCTACAGAAGGATATAAAGTAATGAAAGAATTTGAGGCTCTGCGAGAGGATCTTGAATCTGTAGCAGTGAACATTCAGAACCTTTACTGAATGGAACACTATTACCACAACACCGGACTTACGAAGTCAGGCTAGGGTTAGCAATTGGGCAGGTAAGATCTGGATTACCATCTACAAATGAAGACTGGCTGGCATTTGAGATTAAGGACAGGATGCTAAATAAGTTAAGAGCTTTGAAGCCCATCACTATTAAAAGTTGACTGGTTAAGTGCGCATTAGAGAACGGTGCTGATGTTTCATATTCTTCATCATTCCCGCTATAAACAACTAGCCTAATCTTCTCTGAATTTTCCCCTGAACGAAATGCGAGTTTCATTAACACTTGAACATGAAAGATACTTTCCCTGTGAGGAACAGTGAGGAAATCGCAATCTTTACAACAGTGATATAAATCAAAGTACTATCCCAATGCAATAAAACTTATCACAATCTGGAAGAGGTGTACATTGAACTGGTGCTGTAGAGAAACTGAAATAACATAGGCTCTGACGCTTCGTATCTTGCCTTTAAACACTAAGAGTGCCCTATTACTTCACTAAAGCCATGTGTCTATTGAAAGGAAAAAGACAGGTAGTTCATTTTAGAGAAATGGTAGTTTTGTTTAGATAAATGTCAATAATCTGAGCTTCTGGAGAAGAAGCAATATGAACATCAGGGGAGGTTCATAGAAATAATAGGTTCTGCTACACCACATGCCTTTTATCAAACATACCCGTAAACTCAAATCTAAGTTCCCAATTTAAATTACTAATATTTAAACCCTGTTTGCCTTGAATCTCCAAACTACTAATTTGTCCTATATGGGAAGATGTAGTCTAAATGACAGGGGGAGGGTAGCACTTATTTTCCCCCTCTTTAGCCCTAGTTTCAACTAAATACAAGCAGCGAGTCGTAAACTTCTCTTATAAGTAGTTTCACTCGTCTCAATGACTGGTAGGAAGCATGCGAGAGCTCTACACAAAATGGTTTTCTAAGGAAGAACCACTTTTGCTGATAGAAACTTATTCACTTTGCATCCTCAGAAATGTAGGGTTTACAAATTCTATTGTTCTGAAGAAAAAAGTGAGCACTACAATGCACCAATAAATGGCAAAAAATCTTGCACATGAAAAGTGCATACAGTCAGTACTTCAACCAATGAAAGAAATTTGAGAGAACATACTGATTTTTCACTTTTTCATCATACAGGCACCATTTTGCTGCAGTAACATAGGGTCTTTCATATGCAGAAGTGAAATTATTTCAGACATTAGTCCAGTTTTCCTTGTTTAACATAATAGCAAATGAATCTGAGGTAGTTTAGATAAAAAAACAACCTAAACTGCAATTAATATAGCCAGGGATGGTAGAAGGGAAGTACAGTATACTTCTAAAGCAGAAGATTATAGCTAAAGGTTTGGAAATGTCAGTATTCCAGAAGTGAATTGACACAATCACTACACAAGGCATCTTAGGACTTCATTTGCCTCAGTTATTTGTTACATGAAATTTGTAAATTGTAAATCCTTTTAGTGTCAATATGAATAATTAACTTTTTTATTATGTTAAATTGTTCTGATAATTTTAACTTAATATTTTATAACTATAAAAACCAATAATGCTCTACTGAGTAATGATGAATAAATCTTCATTTAAATAAGGGAATTGTTTAATGTCATAAATTTATCTATAATAATTTTATTTGATTTAAACACTTCTAATTAGGATTAAAACATAATAGAAATTTTTCAGTAAATATTATATATTCATATTTATGATGGATGCTATTTGTATTTGACTAAATACAGTATTTAAAAATAAGAATTATAGATTTCCCTTAAAATAAAATGTCCATCTAAATTTAATAGTTTAGTTTGACTTACATACACACTACTATTTTTTTTTTAGATATCCTCGGAGAACATAAATGAAAAAATTGGATTACAAATGTGTAGAAATCAATACAGTAGTCTATTGCAAGATTTATTAACTGTCTTTCTCCCTTCTTTATTGGATGGTAACTATGCTGAAGTGAATGCTTTGTCTTGTATTCTCTTTTTGAAGTTTTCATGTATATGAGTGTTTTTAAAAGCCAGAATATAGCTTTGCTTGTAAATGTCAAACAATATTTTTCTTAGGTAGGAAAATACTGTCGTAAATGGTACTTTCACTGTCTATTGTTTACTCTCCATTACTGTATCAGTATCACCAATATGTGTGATTTCAGGAAGGATCTTTTATCTCAAGTATATTATTAGCTGAACTTATCACATTTTGATTTTTAGATGCACAGTGGGCTGTTGAACTGATTGACGATGCCTTTGTTGATGAGTGTAAGTGTACTCAATTCTCACAGAGTTTTGGAGAAGCGCTGTAGTTGCAGTATGTTGTAGCTAAGCATGTTGCAGCGTAAGAGAGCCAGTGGCTAGCACTGTGTTAATTTTAGCCATAACACATGTATAGCTATCAGTTATAATGATTTTAGTGTGTGTAAGGATAATATGGTGGTTCAGTAGTATATTTTCATATTTAGAATTCTATATGAAAATCATTATTTTTTTTATTTAGTTACAAGGCCATTTTATTTCATGTTATCTAGTTTTAATATTTTGCTGCCAGTAGGCTAAGCATGAAATCTACTGAGATTGTTATAGTTATTTTGATTCCTAAGCATTATTAGCCATTATAGTTTATATTCTTCCAGAACATAGACAATTTCTTTTGAAAAAATGACTTTTGTTTCAAACTACTTGCAGAGCACCATTACCCACTTTCAGAAATCCACTGTACACAAACTTTTTTCTTCATATTCCACAAAGGAACCTTCAGACAGTGAATTACAAAGAAGTGTAGGTATATTTATCAATGATGAACAAATGACGACTTGAAATGATATACATACAGGTATTTGGATTTGATAACATCATACACCCCAGTGATATTGGCCGAAAGATTTGGAATATCTCTTTTGTAAAAGATTTCTATAGGTGTGAAATAGTATTAATAAGTCTTTATTTCCTAAAAAAAAAGAAAATAATTGGAAACATCTCCATAAGTTTAAGATTAGTTTCTAACTTCTGGTAAAAGATGTTTATTCATTTGATCATTCTTACTTTACAGGTTGATGATTTTGAAAGGTACTTTTTATACATTATTAATAGTCAGCATCATTAATTTAGCATACTGTATGTTGAAAAATTGAGTGGTGTGTTGTCATAGCCATATACTGAACCAAGGCAATGTTTTCTTTCATTTATGTAATTTCAGGAGAGTGTTAAGGAGTAAAAAACTTTTAGGTTATGAACTATTTAGTGATACTAATAGTAAAAGGAACGAAGACATATTTCAATATTCCTCTTCAGTGCAATATGTAATAATATATCTGAAAACCACCTATGCTATAGTATCAGATTATGCATTATATTACATACTGGCAGCCTACATGTGTTGTGGAACAGCCTTTCATAGATGAGGTAATGCTTCAAAAAGCAAGCAAAGATAAAGGTTGATATGAATCTTTTCTCTAGATTGTGACTACAGTGCTCTCTCTTTTCTTACATCTGATGTAAAACCTGCTGTAACATATTAAAACCTGAGTACCCTTCATATACTGTACAATATTCACATAAGACACATTATGTCTAGCACATTTCTATTTATTTTTACTCTTTAGTCAGTTCTGTAGATGTATAGGTACAGTAATTGACTCCCTCACTTACTATAAGAAACATAGTTATATGTCGTGTCGGTTTTTCTTGAAATGTTCATTCTAGTAGCTGCAAGCCTCGTCTACCTCATAGTCTTGTCCAGTTTCCCAACAACTGTCTTTCGTCATTGTATAGACACCTTAGTATTCAATTTTTGATATATAAACATCCTGCAAGAGATTGTAAAAATTGCTTTTGTAGTTTTAAGACCATTGTCTTGTTTCTTTACCCATGCTCATGGTATCATATACTGTAGGTAAATTTATTGGTAGGTTATATATACTGTGATGATGCAGGAAGTCTCCATAAAACAATTAGTCATGAGAACCATGCAAAATATTCAGTGAATTTTGTCACACATATCAAAATGTTTGTGTACAAATTCCATAGCCCAGGAAAGTGCAGTTGTATTTCATTATTTAGTTACATATTAAATTTATGCATATTGTCAGTCAGTTATTTATCTTTTAAAGGTTTTGATGTCAGAACACTCATGTATTGTAAGTGTTTCGGAATAACTAAATAGTAATGGGTCAACCATAAGCATTAATTTTAAATTCTCTTTGGAAATATTAATAGTAATTTATTATAAAAGTCTTGCATTAACAAATTTATTTTTAAGCTAGAATTAATTATTTCAATAATTACCTAAAATTCATGTTCTATTCATTCTTCAGATGAAAAAATGCAGCCAAAATAAGACTTTTACAATGACATATGTTAAACACTTTGTTCACGCTAAAAAGAAGTGGTGGGAAATAAAACACTCATGTAAACAATGCGTCCTCCCAGTTGTCACTATATTACAATATCTCATTTCCATACATTCATACTGAAGTTATCTATTTGATTGAAATTCTAAAGGTTATGACACAAGTAGAATTTGGGAAATGAAGATGATGGAATTTTTACTTTCTTATTTGTCGCAGAGGCAAGGGACAGTGACACCATATATACCCAAGCCCTTCTCCATCCAAGGTCGAACCAGGAAGGGCCAGGCAATGGCTGCTGATGAATTAGCAAGTAGATTTATAGGCTCTCCCAAGAATGGTGAGGTTGCAGATACTACAATAAACTATTGAGATTGATAGGTACTCGAATCCCAATCTAGCAGATTGCCAGGCAGGGATGTTTCCAACCCTAGAATCATATTTCCTGTTGAGCAGCTGTGAAAAGAATATGTATAATAGTTATGGAGGCAGGGCAGGAATTGCTGTTGAGGTTTTTATAGAATAATTGAAAATACATTTACTGATGTGTTTAAGAGAGAAAATACCAGGGAAGAAGTATTATAACAATATCTAACAGAGAAAAATATACAGTAATCCCTCGAATATTGAGGGTGTTAAGTTCAACCCATCCCCACCTTCACACTGATGACAAGTGAAAATCTGCAACGTAGAAACAGTACTCTATGGCATATTTTTTCATTATTTTTGTAATTCTTTCTTATCTTTATTATTTGTATATATTTCATGAGCTTATATAAACTCCCCACATTTTTTATAAACCATTCATTCACTCTTTAAACACTTTATAAACTAAAACTTAAGGGATTTTGACGAAGGAAAAATGTATTTCTGGGCGAGGAACCTGTGTCGCCCAGTGAAATGCTCCTTAAAGCACCATTTAAAAGGTATAAATACTGCTAAATATACCAGAGAAAAAAGTTGCATGGAATGCCAGGAATATATCTAGCTCGCTCGCCCCTAAAGGGTGTCGGTATTAAAACTGGGGCGAGTGATACCACTACCAGAGATCCCTCTCCAATTAGACTTCTCCCTCCTCAAAATCCCCCGTTACTACGAGGTGTCGTTCACTACAGCTCACTAGTGAAGTCGTCCTAAAGCAGTCTCATATTTCAGATGTAGATATATATATATATACAGTGATACCTCGGTACTCGACCATAATCCGTTCGAGATCCGTGTTCGACCTCCGATTTGTTCGAGTACCGAATTTTTTTTCCCCATAAGAAATAATGGTATATATTCTATTCCGTTCCCAAGCACTCGAACAGGCCCAAAATATTAATAAAACGTGTACCTAAACAACAATAATTATCTAAATGTGTATGAAATTGGTCAGAAAATCCTATAAAACAATTTTAAACCATTTACTGTACTAAAATAAAACAATTTTAAACCATTTTCTGTACTGTAGTGAACATACCTTTGAGCAGCGGTTCGATGGCATACAGGGATGGATGTGGAGAGGATGGAAGGGGGAGGTTACTGCTTGGAAGGAGAGTCCCCTTCCATGATGTGGCGGGGTAGTTCTCCTTCAGGAGTTGTTTCTCTCTCCAATGAAAGGGTGGGCAGATCTATTTCAGGGGTTTCTTCTCTTCTTTGTCTCTTCTTTGGAGGAGAAACAGGCTTTGATGTAGCAGCTTTCTTTTCTTTTGTGAAAAACTGGTCTATTGTTAATTGTTTCTTCCTCCTCTGCAGTATTCTTCGAAAATGATACATGACACTATCATTAAACATATGCACTGCCCGGTTTGCTACTGCAATTTCTGGGTGGTATTTTTCAGCAAAAGCCTGCACATCTGCCCACTTGGAACAAATTTCATTGATGAGAGAACTTGGAACATCCTCCCTTACCTCATCCTCTTCTGAAGATTCCTGCTCCACAATCAGATCCTGCTGCTGTTGTTGTTGCAGGTGCAACAATTCCTCCACAGTCAACTCGGTAGAATGGCTTTCTACAAGCTCATCAATATCATCCTTGTCGACCTCAAGCCCCAAACTCCTGCCCATGACAACAATTTCCTCAACGACATCAGTGTCATCAGAAATTACAGGGGTAGCAGTGCTTGGACCCGCCTCTGGTTGGAAACCTTCAAACTCCCTCTCTGTGACACATGATGGCCACAGCTTACGCCAGGCAGAGTTCAATGTCCTATAGGTCACACCTCGCCAAGCTTGGTCAATCATGTTAACAGAGTTGAGGATGCTGAAGTGTTCCTTCCAGAATTCCTTTAGGGTCAACTTCGTGTCACTGGTCACTTCAAAACACTTTCTGAAAAGGGCCTTGGTATAGAGTTTTTTGAAGTTTGAAATGACCTGTTGGTCCATGGGCTGGAGTATGGGAGTAGTATTGGGGGGCAAGAATTTGATTTTGATAAAGCTGTATTCTTCTTTCAAGTCATCCTCGAGACCTGGAGGATGTGCAGGAGCATTGTCCATAACCAGAAGACATTTCATTGGCAAGCTCTTTTCAATGAGGTAAGCCTTAACCTGGGGGGCAAACACTTAGTTTATCCACTCAGTAAAGAATTGTCTTGTGACCCAAGATTTAGTGTTCGAGCGCCACATAACTGGTAGTGCACTTTTACAAATATTATTTCGTTTGAACACCCGGGGGTTGTCCGAGTGGTACACTAACAAGGGTTTGATCTTGCAATCGCCACTTGCATTTGCACACAGCAACAATGTTAGCCTATCTTTCATTGGCTTGTGACCTGGCATCTTCGTCTCGTCCTTGGTAATGTACGTATTGGCTGGCATTTTCTTCCAAAATAACCCAGTCTCATCACAATTAAAGACTTGTTGTGCGATCAAATTTTGTTCATTTATGTACCGATCGAATTCCCCCACGTATTTATCGGCTGCAATTTGATCCGAACTAGCTGCCTCCCCATGCCTAGTAACACGATGAATACCTGTTCTATTACGAAACTTTTCAAACCAACCCCTGCTCGCTTTAAATGTAAATGAATCACTTTCACTGGTACTCGGACTTTTCTTCACTAATTCTTCATAGATATGCAACGCTTTTTCACAAATGAACGCTTCACTAACACTTTCCCCGGCCAACTGTTTTTCTTTAATAAATATTAAAAGCAACTTTTCCATCTCCTCAATCACTTGTGGCCTTTGCTTAGTTACCGCCGTAACTCCCGTTGCAACATTCGCCTTCTTAATCATTTCTTTATGCTTTAAAAACGTAGAAATGGTCGACTTCGCCATTCCGTATTCTACCGCTAAATCGGACACTCGTACACCATTCTCATATTTCGCTATAATTTCCTTCTTCAACTCGATCGTTGTTCGCACTGTTTTCCTCTTCTCCTTCCCCTTAACACTCATTACTTTCTTGGGACTCATTATGAAAGCTAAAAAAGCAATTAAAAGCACTGAAAATCACTAAATCACAACGAATGCTGATCGCGCGTTGTCTGAGTGACGCTCTCGAGAGAACTGATGCTTCCCGAACAAGCGAGAGTGGCCGAGATGGCGCGATCATCACAAAGCCCATGCGGTCGTCACGTGTTCGGCTGGTCGAGTACCGAATTTTTGGTCGAGCACCGCAGCAAAAATTTCTCGAAAATTTTGGTCGAACTCCGAATTGTTCGAGTATAGAGTCGTTCGACTACCGAGGTATCACTGTATATATATATATATATATATATATATATATATATATATATATATATATATATATATATATATATATATGTGTAGTTGGAGAGATATTGAATAACAATCGGGAGGTCTGTATTTTAGATATATTTTGAAAAACAATCTGGAAGCCTGTATTTCAGAATGTATTTTGAAAGAGTTTGTTGCCAATAATCAAGAGCAGTTGAGTTAAGATTTTTAATTATATTTACATGTTCATTTTATAAAAGACCTATCTCTTTCCTTCATTGGTTTCCCATCTCCATCAGAGCGTGTGAGTCGACAATATGAACACCAGGGGAGGCTCATACAAATAAAAAAAAAATTTAATAATAATATTTTAATTTTTGTACTCACCTGATGTACATATACATGGCTACCCTCATCTGCACTAAATTGTAGTCTCAGGAGGATAGGGAATAGTCTTGACTTTGATACAAATGATAAAGTACTTCTGACCCCTTACAGCTTCACTTCTTGCCATTAACCGCTAGAGTGTGTCATTACTATACTAGTAACATGAATCTATTGAAAGGAAAGAAAATGGGATTTAAAAAAAATTTAGGGGTACAATAAGTTTTAATAAGATGAGCTTCTAAGCAAGAACCAAAAAGGAACATCAGGTTAAGTATAGAAATAAAAAGAAATTATTATTAGAATTCCATTTTTTAGCCCTACATCCTTGAAGTTTAAATTAGATGAGTACCGTACTTTTAAACTTTGTTTATATTAGTAATTTAGAAGACAAACTTTACTTTGACTTTGATGTCTGCCAAAGGATTTTTTTTTCTATACGTTTTGAGGCGTGGCTTTTCTCATTTGTATTACAATCTCACTTCTATGCGGGCAAAAAATAATTTCTTACTCATAGAAATAAGGGGAGTAGTTTTGAATGTACTGTCCCTAATGTTATCCTTTTATGCTTTATTTGAAAAATTTTATTCTAAAAGAGTAGTTTAACCTACCATATAAGAGTTATCAGATTGTTATAGATTTTATGATATTTTAATCTAGAATCACACCTTTTAAGTAAAGGAAAAAATCAAGCTTATGATAAAATTAGAGTAATTATGTTTTAAACTACCTTCCCCCAGTGTTTTGTTTTATTTTGAAAAAAAAGGAAAAAATACCCTTCATTGTTGGGACCTGTGTTGTGAAAGCTTTTCTGGATAAGTTTAGGAATAATTTATTGAAATGAGATTGTCTTGGGATACAGTGCTTCAGGCAGCTCAGTGGTGTCATATTGTTGTTGATTTTGTATGTTTAGAAAAGTAAGACATGTTGAATAAATTCTTGACCTTAAATCCTATGTTAGGTTTTTTTTTATGAATGTATGGTAAAGTCACCATGGTAATTTATGAAATGGTTTTGAAGAATTGAAGGTCATTTAGTTTTGTTTTAATGTTTATAGTTGTGGAGAATTTGCACCTGAAGTATGTCAGCCTTTTGCTTTTATGCTGTAAATCAAAATCTCTTTAGTATGAGCTTTGGCCGTTACCTCCATAGTCTCTTTTTTTGTGAAGAAAAGCTGGTTTACGATACCAATGCGCTTTGTGGCATGTGACGAAATATTTTATGAATAAGAAAAAAACATTCATATTTGAGCTGATGATTACCACCAACCATTTGTCCTGTTAATAAGAGAATCCGTTATGAAATTGGGGCAAGAGTTATTAGAATAAAAAATTTTTAGATAGAAATATTGATTTAAAAACTTACCCAAAATTCATGGAAGGGCCACTCCCCCACCATCCCACTGTAAATAAGGGATTTTGACGAAGGAAAAATCTATTTCTGGGAAGAGACCTGTGACGCCCGGTGAAAGAAGTCCTTCTTTATACTTTTCTAATATAAATCTTCCAAATATACTAGAGAAAGATAAAAGCATGGAATGCAGAGGTTACTACCCTCGCACGAGCACCTTGTGGGTGTCGTGTATACAACAGGGGCGTGTGAAAACCACTATTCACAGGCTGTCTTCCATTTAGATAATTCCTCCATCAAAGGGAAGGGCCGTAACAGGCCCTAGAGAACACAGTGGCCCACGCCACCGACACCTACCACACGCACCATCTAGGTCATCCTTCTGCAAGAACATATGGCTTGGCAAGGAAAAAAGGGGTGGGTCCGTACAAAATAGCCGGGAAGGGTTTCACCGGGCGTCACAGGTCTCTTCCCAGAAATAGATTTTTCCTTCGTCAAAATCCCTTTTCTGGGGCGACCTGTGACGGCCGGTGAAAATGTACCAGAGAATGCCTTCCAAGCCCAATACAATAATAACATAATGAGGAGAATACAAACACCATGTAAGACAATAATATAATATAAAACTGTAAGTAAACATAAAATTACAAACTAGCCAAAGGACATAGGGGACGTAAGGCTAAATAAATATGAAGACAAGGAATCATCTGAGTGTCCAGACGCAAAAGGCATCAATCTTACATGTCCAAGCATAACTAAACATTAAAGGAATGGTAAATACAATAACAGTTAAATCATAGGAATTAAACATGGTAAATAACTTAGGGCTAACGAACCACCCAGGAGAGTGGCGACGTGGTGTGAGTGGCGGGTAGGAGGGAGGAGAGAAGAGATGGAAGAAAGGAATAAGCAGAGATTAATGGGAAGAGATAAGACTTCCCGCTGCAACCGTAGGGTATTTAAGGGCCTGTAAGTTCTTTAGATAGTGGCGTTTGAAAACCATAGGAGATTTCCAACCCATATACTTTTTAAGGTCATCAAAGTCCATATTCTGGAAGTAATTGATGGAGGTAGCTACTGACCGTATATCATGAGCATGGGGAAATGATTCCGGGTTAGCATGTTTAATGAAGTAGAGGATTTGTTATCTGATACCTTGAATGGAAATAGTACCCCCTTGTTCCCTGATAAATAAGGGGCCAGACGAGCGGGTGGCAGATCTAGCTAAAAAGGCCCTGAGAGTAGTGACTGGACACAGAGAAGGATCCTGGGGAAGAGAGATAATCTTCCAAGGGGACCACCTATTTTGTGGGTCCTCATTTTTAGCTAGGAAAGCTCTGTCTGGAGAAGTAGTACTTCGCCTGAAGGGAGGAAATCTATGTTTTCCGGGTTACGTGAGAGAGCTGCTAGTTCTAAGATTCTAGCACCTGAGGCCATAGCCGTTAGAAATAAAGTCTTCCTAAGAAGAGTGATATAAGCGCAGGACTCATTGTCCGTGTCTGACGCAAGTTTGAGGACATCGTTCAGAGACCAAGAGACCTTTTGTGGCCGAACCGAAGGTCGAAGCCTAGCACACGCTTTTGGAATAGATGAGAAATAGGAATCCGCCAGGTTAATGTTAAACCCAACCAGGAAGATCTTCAAAGCTGACTTGATGGTGGTTATAGTGCTAGCTGCTAGGCCTTGTCAAATAAGAACCTAAAGAACGAGATGGCTAAATTCGGAGACATACGATATTGGTCTGAATTCTTTAGGAAATCTGCTAGTTTCTTAACGGCCGAATCATATTGACGAATTGTCGAGTCCCTTTTGTCTGCTTCGATGAAGAGAACGTTTTCCGGGTCAATGTTTGCGTCTCTACGAGCTGCAAACTTCATGAAGTCCACAAAGTTAGGGTTTTGGCTATCCTTGAGGAATCTGACACAGTCTGAGTTTGGATTACTTGGGTCAGTTTGGGGAATGGAATCCGGAAGGGACGGAGTTTCAACTCGAGGAGGAGAGGAAACCAACTGCTCTTTGGCCAGTGAGGTGCTACTAAAGCCACTGCCCCCCTGTAGGAGTGTAGTTTGTGCAATACTTTCATTAGAAGATTCACTGGTGGAAATAGGTAAATCTTCCTCCAATGGTTCCAATCCAGGGTTAACGCGTCTATGGCATAAGCCTGAGGGTCCATGTTTGGTGTCACATCACAAGGAAGTTTGTGATTCATCTGAGTTACGAATAGATCTACCTGGAGGCCCGGAACCAGTCTTGAGTATCCACCGGAATGAAATTATGTCCAGAGACCATTCTGATTCCAGTGGTTTCGTCCTGGATAGTGAGTCCGCTATCACATTCTGGACTCCCGCTAGGTGAGTTGCTGACAGGAACCAGTTCTTTTCTGTTGCCAAGGCGAAGATAGTGACCAGGATCTGATTCAGGTTGGGCGACTTGGATCCTCCTCTGTTGATGCAGTGTACTACGGCTGTGCTGTCTGACACTACTCTGATGTGGGTCGACCTCAGAGGAGAGAGTCTCTTCAGGGTCAAGAACACTGCCATGGCTTCGAGAACATTGATATGGAAGTGTTTCATGGCGGGTGACCAAGAGCCCTGAAACATCTGATGTTCGGGGTAACCCCCCATCCACTCAGAGACGCGTCTGTATGAATTGTCACTTGTGGAGGTGGGAATTGAAGAGGAACCGATTTGGAGAGGTTCTGCGGTTCGGACCATGGTTGTAGCCTCATTTTCAAGACAGACGGGATCTTCGAGACCTTGTCTCTTAAAGGTACTGTAGCTCTCTTTCTCCAAACTCGATTGATGTTTTTGAGTTTGGCTTTCGATAGGCGATCTGTTACTGAAGCGAATTGGAGAAGGCCGAGGATTCTTTCTAAGGCTCTTCTGGACACCTGTTTGTGTTTGAGAAAATTCTTGATCTTGGAAGCTATTTCTCTTAACCTTTTTGGAAGGGAGAGACAGCTTGTGCTTTGAAAGGTCCCACTGAATGCCTAACCATTCGAAGTGGTCTGATGGTAGTAGGCGGGACTTTTGGAGATTGACCCGAAATCCCAGGTTGGCGAGAAAACGAAGTACTTTCTTCGTAGCTCTGTTGCATTCCAGGGCCGACCGAGCCCAAATGAGCCAATCGTCCAGATAAGCAACGATCTGTATCCTTTGGTTCCTGAGTTGTTCTAACACTGTCTCTCCCAGTTTCGTGAATATCCTGGGCGCAATGTTGAGGCCGAAGGGCATGACTTTGAACGCAAAAGACTTTCCTGCCTAGACGGAAACCTAGGTAAGGAGAGAAGTTTCGAGCTATTGGTACGTGATAATAGGCGTCGGTAAGATCGATAGAGGTGGTGACGGCCCCACGGGGAAGTAAGGTCCGTACCTGAGAGATAGTCAACATCCGAAACTTGTCGCAGAGGTTGTAAGAATTTAGCTTTGACAAGTCCAGGACCACTCTCAATGCCGACGAGCCTTTCTTCGGAACTGTGAACAGGTGGCCTTGGAACTTCAGCGATCGAACCCGTTTGATCACTTTTTTCTTTAGTAACTCTGTGGTGTACTCTCTCAGGATGGTAGTGGGTTTCTGGAAGAAGGTCACTGGTGGAGGAGGAGAACCTTGTGACCATTTCCACCCCAAACCTTTGGAGACTATGCTGTGAGCCCACGGACTGAAGGTCCAATGGTCTCGAAAGTGGTAAAGTCTCCCCCCTACCGGGACTATATCATTGCGAGGGAGTGAATCTAGGTCCTTTCCCTCCTCGAGCACCCCTTGTCCTAGGTCCGCCTCGTTGACGGAACTGTCCTCTACCCCTGTAGCTACCTCTCTGGTGTCCACGAAAAGAACCTGAGGGTTCGTAGCTAGGGTTGTATGTGGGTGAGGGTATTCAAACAGGGTTGGGTTGTGTACCTGGGGGAGCAGTGAGGTAGACCACCTGTTGAGGGGGATTCGGTTGTAGAGTCGTCGAAGCAGCGGGAGACTGTGATGACGAATGGGTAACAGACGATTGATGGTAGTGACCCCGGTTCGTCTTGTAAGGGGTAAATCTCTGTTTCTTCTTGAAGAAGGTTTGCTTTTGGGCTTCGACCTTCCTTTTGGCAGTGAGGCCCCACCTCACTTGCAAATTTTGGTTTGCTCTCGTAGCGTCTTGTAGAACCTTGTTCACCTCCTCCTGAGGGAAGAGGGTTTTACCCCAGCAGGGGGAAGCTATCAGTCTGTTCAGTTCATGTCTGATCGAGGCCTCAGATAGAACGTATTTCCTGCAACTAACCCGAGCCGAACAAAACTCGTGTAGGTCGATTTGGAAGGACAGAGACAGGTTCTTCGTGAGTACCCGAAACAAGGTCTCAGTCGAATAAATCGAGGCTAGAGACTCCACGGAGGTAATGGAATGGAGAGACCTAGCTAACCTATTCCGTGCCTCAAACTCAGTCTTGAGAAGATTTTCCGGTAATTTGGGAAGCTTCTCGGAAAACAGATTAGAGGCGCAGTCTGGGTCTAACTTCCCTACTGTGAAAGTAGAGGAAGCATCGTCCCAGATAGTCGAGGTACTCGGGATGAGCATGGAGGTGGGGTCCGTCTCTTTAAGAGCCGGCATGGCAGATCCTTCTTTGACAGCTTGAAAAGTAAGACCTGCCACTTTATCCATAATAGGTAAGGTAACAACGGAAGCAGTTGTAAATATGGTGTAGGCTCCTTTGTGTGGGGTGAGCTTGGAATTAGTGCACCCCCAGTCCGACAACGTCCTGGCCCAGAGAGCTTGGACCTGCTCTTTAGGAAATATTACCGTTTCCTTCGGTACCTTGTCTAACCTAACTAAGGCATGTTCTTTCAAACAGACGAAGCCGTTGAATGGGAATTCTAGTCCCGGAGGGTAAAATTCTAGGTCCTCTAGAGGGCGGGTGCCTATGCCCTCCAGAGTTATGGCACCATTTATATATGGAGCATGTAAGGCAAACCTCCAAGGGTTGTTTTTATCGAAGGGAGGTAACTTCGATGCGTCTGGGGCTGAAGGAGGAGGCATCTGAGTTCCTGAACGGATCAGATTCGCCACCATATCTTTGAGCTCCGTCATAGCTCCTTGGTTTGTCCTAAAATGTTCCTTGGTTTGTCCTAAAATGTTCCTTGGTTTGTCCTAAAATGTTGATGTATCTGCTGTTGTATCTGTTCTTTAACAATATCCCTGATCAGGTCGGCGGATAAGGAGGGATCCCGAGCACGATCCGATGACGAAGCCCTGGACTTAGCGGACTTCGTCTTTTTAGTAGTCACGGTTTTAGGTAAAGTAATATGAGCATCAGGATCCTTCGAGGGTCCCTGGACTGGTGATACAGATAATGGCAAAGCTGAAGGCTTAAAGATACCTAGTGGCTTCACCTTGGGTCGTACAGGAACGGAGGGATCCCGAGGAGAAGCCGTAGGCTTATCAAAGCTGTGAAAGGAAGTAGTAGAGGAAGGAGTGAGGGATGAAAGGGGGTCCACTAACTCATCACCACCTACCTGCTCATCCATGGGTTTGACGTCCAAATCTAGAAACGACGCGTCCTCCGTCAATAAAACTTCTTCCTCCGTTGGAATGGTTGCTCTAACCGCCTCAATTAACGGGGTCGCTGTCTCCGGTGGAACTGCCGCAGTAGTAGAGCCCGGGAATAGGCGAGAGGCCATGTCTCCATCAAGGAGATAGGGTGTGCCAGACGGAGCATTCCTCCCAAAGCCTGACACCCACGGAAGGAGAGCAGCTCTTGCCTCCCGGAGAGATTCATCATCAGCCTGAAAGAGGTGAGGGGATTAATGATGAAGCAATAAGCGATGTATATATATAAAGAACCAATTAGTTCATCGCAAAGGATATTAACAGGAACCAACTAGAACCAACTTGCATCATCGCTCAGGAGTAGGGATGACAGCTCGTAGCAGAGCGTGCATGACTCCGGGAACCATACCATGTAGGGGGCTTGTCCCGGTTCCCGAGAGAAGGATATGGTGCAATGTGCATGGGACCGGCATAGATCATGGCCCAGGGGATCATTAAAAGCAGCGGAGCAGCCCTTGTCAGCGCAGCGGACCTTCTGTAAAAGAAAGACATAAGTCTGGATGTTCCTTGAGACTCTGGTCAGTGAACAGATGAATCAAAAGAAATAAATAACATTAATTATGTGTGACTAATATGGTAGCTAACAAATTAATATACTAAAATCCAGTAACCACGTAACATGTAACTATAAATCTCATCGGTAAAATAATGTTAACCCCGGTTCTGAACGTCTGAGTGATCTCTGTTGACACCGGAGATCCGGTGACAAAGGTCTGTCATAGTGAAATCGTGAACATCAGCGGTAAGATAATATTAACCTCAATGCTGAACGTCTGTGTTATCTCCAGTGAAGCCGGAGATTCGATGAAAAAGGACCGTAATAATGAAATTGTGATTAATCATGAAAAAGGTTCGTGTGCATAAGGCCGAAGCCGGAGTCTGAGTGCCGGGTTTCACCGTTGCACTCCAAATATCTGACTAGTTCCCACCCAATGAGTATCCATTATAGCGGAGTATAACTCAAAGCGGAGCTACGGGTGGCGGCATAAAGTGATCCCAAAATAATGACTCATACACTAACGGAATCTATTAATAATGCTAGCTATATTAACAGTAACCACATCAATAAAACGTAAATATCATCAAACGTAATATCATAAACCCGGAGAAGAAGAAGAGGCAGAAATAACTCGTGATTGTATAAAACGGAAAACGGGAAATCCACCTCTCCTTACTCGAGCTTAAGAAAGAAAACGAGAGAAAGGGTAACTCGTAACTGTAGTAACAGAAAACGAGAACTACATGCTGACGCTCTCATGGTTACATTATAAAGAACCAAAATCACACAATAATATGATATAAGAATAATGATAAAATTGTAATAACCAAGAACGAAGAATAACGACAACGTAACAAATAAATATAAAGATATAGTCTAAAACGAGCACCTTCCCGAGGCGTGTACGTAACCTATAACAAAGGCAAGAACGTTATTCTTCGTTCGTCCAAATTGGACTTGCTAGCAAAAATATATACCATAGTAAAAACAATAATAAAATAATGATAATAATAAAGGTCATAAAACGTAAGTGATATAACCTAGATGACAGAGTACCAGATGGGCAATATTAACTTGAAAAACTATCGAAGCGAACAAGGCCAAAATGGCCGCCGTCACCGAGGAAGGCCAAGCCGCTTCCAAAATTAAAATCCACATACTGGAAAGAGAACAAATGCCCGGTACTGAAAAAAACTGTCAAAACAAACTATGGTACTTAACATTGGTAAAGGTGAAGTAGCAGCGTCAGTCATGATGAATTAACGACAAACACTTGAAAACACCGAGAGCACAAAAAAAAATACGACTATGCAGGCAAGTCCAAAACAAGGATGACCTAGAGGGCGCGCGTGGTAGGTGTCGGTGGCGTGGGCCAACTGTGTTCTCTAGGGCCTATTACGGCCCTTCCCTTTGATTGAGGAATTATCTAAATGGAAGACAGCCTGTGAATAGTGGTTTTCACACGCCCCTGTTGTATACACGACACCCACAAGGTGCTCGCGCGAGGGTAGTAACCTCTGCATTCCATGCTTTTATCTTTCTCTAGTATATTTGGAAGATTTATATTAGAAAAGTGTAAAGAAGGACTTCTTTCACCGGCCGTCACAGGTCGCCCCAGAAAGTATGTTTATATTGGTTGGTTATGTTATTTAAGATTGAATATTTTGCCTGTAAGGCTGCGGAGGATTTTCAAACTGTGTGCTAATGACTTGTCCACTTCTCAATGGGGTTGCTACTGCACCACATCAGGGAGATTTTTATTCTTTTGTTAACGTCAAAGTTCTCGAGCATCTATAAAAGAACGATATTGAATTTTAGGTAAGTATTGAAATAAATCATTATTTCTTTTAAAATTAAGTTTTTACACAGGTCAAAGAGAAATATATTGGTGAGCATGCAGGGAAGAATAGATAAAGTAGTTTATATATTTTTTTTTATAAATGCTATTGCCAAATACAGTAAATGTAGTAGCCATTAATATCATTAAAGTGTATATAACTTAAGTGAATTTAGATATAGTATATTATAGTTTTGCTTGGTAGAAAATGCATATCTACTACTGTACTATCTTCTTGGCATATATTTACAATCTGCACAATTCATAATATTCCCTGTTCAGCTATCTTTACCTTGATTTAATTTTTTATTATTATTTTGCTTCTTTTAACAGGCCACAATGAATTGGAAGGGTTCGATTTTAGATTGACATCAAAATCATTATTATATTTTGAGAAAAATTCTTTTGGGTTAATCAAAAAGAAATGTCAGTTACCACAAAATATGATTTGTAAGACATGGCTGCACTGCTACCTTTGGGTTGTCATAGACCAAAAAACAAAATACTGGTACTCTACGGTACAGTATATGGTCATATATTTTATACAGCAATATCATTTTACCCGTCTTGCAACTTATTTTCAAGTATTTTCTCATCCTCAGTTTAGTTTATTGTATGTTATGAGGACTGTATAGAACATGCGTACTGTAAAAAGGAAATTTGATATATTATATCGTATTGTATGAGCTTTAGATAAATTTTTTAGTTTACCAAAACCTCAAGAACAATGCTATGGTAGACCCAATGATATAAGTTCCTTTATTTGAGGTGAGGTAGGTAATGTTTTAAGTGGTTTTAACATTAAAATTAATTCTGTTAAATTACTGTTTTCCTTTTCTTTTAAAATTTTGTATGCATAAGAAATATATATATATATATATATATATATATATATATATATATATATATATATATATATATATATATACTGTATATATATATATATATATACAGTATATATATATATATATATATATATATATATATATATATATATATATACAGTATATATATATATATATATATATATATATATATATATACAATATATATATATATATATATATATATATATATATATATATATATATATATATATAAATATATATATACTGTATATATATATATATATATATATATATATATATATATATATATATATATATATATATAAAATATATATATGTATATACATATACCTATACCTATATGTATTATACCTAAAAGTCCTTGTATCTACTGTAAGCATCAGATTTATCATGAAAGTTATATACTGTATAAATAAGTTCAGGACTAATTTGGAAATTTATTTCAGTTATTCATCAAACCACCTGTGATGGATGCCGAAGAGAGAATTTCAGTGGGCTGAGGTATAAATGTGAAAAATGCCATAACTATAGCATGTGCCAAGAATGTTTCTGGTTGGGACGGTTTTCTCCACCACATTCCATTGATCATCAAGTCAAAGAACATACAGCTTTTGTAAGTGCAAAATATATGTTGAATTTTTTGTGTGAAATACATAAAATCTAATACCTTTGCTATGTGACACACCTTTCATCTGTTCACTTTTAATATTTAATTTTTAAAGGAAATGTAATTAAAACATATTGAGCTTTATCTTTAGTTTTCAAATCTGTCTTTAAGACAGTGCATAATTCAGATGGTTTGATATGATATCATTTATTTTCTTCATTATCATTATTATTATTATTACTAGAAGTGTTTTATAAGGGTCTTATTTCTTGTTTGAAATATTGCACTCAGGATTAGGATGTCTCCTGTTTTGGTCAAACTTAATCAGAATTTTGACTAAGCCATTTTATTTTCTCAATGTTTTTTCTGTGTGCTACAAGTAGTATCTCTGTTTCTCTCTTGTAGATACAATATTATTTTGATCACTAATCTTTTGAAGTTTTGGGAGGTGATTTATTTCCAGTCCTGAGACCTTGTAACACGGGTTATACCACCCCTTTCTTTATTTACCTGTAGGAAAGTTAGTAATTCTCACATTACCAAAAATTAGTGACTTTTTATCTTTCTGAACTCTCAAGGTTTAATAATTTCTTATTGTATATGTTTTTCCTGACATGTAACTCATCATACTTTAGAAAGACATGACATAAAACTTTCCATAATTTAGAAAGAAATGACATGTAACTTTACAAAGATGAGAAGGGTAGGGCATGTAAATTTCCAAACTTTAGAAATACATAATATGCGACTATTGATAATTTAAAAGGACAGGATATGCCATTTTTCATACTTTATAATAACAGGACATGTAATTTTCATACCTTGGAAAGATAGGACATGTAAAACTTCACAATATAGATGGACAAGACGTAACTTTTCCTACTTTGGGAAGAAATGGCAGGTAATTTTTCTTAACTTAAAAAGATAAGAAATGTGACTTGTTATAATTTAGAAAGACAAGACATGTAACTCATCATACTTTAGAGACGGGACATATAACTTTTCATAATTCTGAAAGACAGAATATGCAACTTTTCATGATTAAAAGAGACAGGACATGTGATTCAAATAAATTCAAAGGGTAAGACAAGTAACATTACATACTTTATAAAGACAGGATATATAACTTTTCATAATTAAAAAATCAAGATATGTATCTTTTTTTAAATTTAGAAAGACAGATCAATTAATATTTTATGATTTAGAAATACATGATATACTGTATAACTTTTCATGCGGTAGAAAGACAAGACATGTAATTTTTCATAGTTTAGATACAGGATGTGTAACTTTCCATCATTTAGAAAGACAATACGTTAACTTTCCATAATTTAGAAAGACTGAACATAAGAATTTTTATAATTTATAAATTTGGGGGATGTTAATTTTCATAATTTATAAAAGCAGGACGCCACTTCTCATACTATACAAAGGTAGTATATGTATATTTTTTATAATTTAGAGACATTAGATTGTGCTCTTACCAAAATATACACAGCACCCTTTAAGTAGGCATTAAGGTGATTATTTAGATAAGCTGTAAAGAGTTTACCAACACAACTTAATGCCCTAATAGTTATCTTGGTCATCAATAGAACCCTTCCTTTTATACAGATGTTTGATCATACCTATGCACCATTCCTGTTGGTAGAAAAATATTAAACATTGTAACTACAATATTTATGACAGACTCGGGACAGTTCTTAAAGTATTCATTAAGGATACTGTCAATTCCACATGCTTTATTGTTCTTCAATTTACGAATTAACCATTTTACTTCTAAGGTGGTAAATAGTCTATTGACGAGTTCATTATTAGAGGGATTAATAGTTCTGGGATTGAAGAGATTGTTCTCCAATACATTTTCATTGTCTTTTTGAATGAGGTTTTTTAAATATTGCATGAAAGTGTTCATTGCAATTTTATCTCTTTTTTTCTTGTTGTTTGTTAGCATTAGCTAAAATATCCCAATAAACTCTTGGGTTAGAATTTTTAAGGTTCCAGAATTTTTTTTTATGAAATTTACTGCTATACCCCTTAAAGGACTTTTTGATGGACTTTTTGTATTCCCTGAATCTATTTCTAAGTTCAGCTCCCATTTCACCAGTTTTAATTTTCCTGAGCCTATTTTTTATTCTCATATATTCACCTCTTTTAGCTTTACAGAGTCAAACCAGGATTTATTTTTTGAGTTGGGGTTTTGTTGGGGCTCCAGGTACAGATTACAAAGGCCTTTTGCTATGTCATCAATTTTGACCTGTGTTGCTGATTCCTAATTGAGACTATCCTTTTTGTTATTTAAGAAAATAATATCGTCATCACTAAAGGCTACACTATAATTTTTCTCGAGTTGGGGTCCCATTTGGTTCTCAAGTAAATACTGCTTTGAGGAGGATCTTTACTCTGTTCAAGTTCATTTGCATCAACAGATTGGTTTATATTGACATTAGAGTTGTTATTTTTTAGCAGTTAGGGTTACAGAGATTGCACAATGGTCATTTGATAAACAACTGTCTAGGTCATGCACGCAAAAATTTTTAACATTGGGTAATAATTTGGGGAATGCCAAAATGTAGTCAACAACACTTTTATGATTATAACGTGATATCACCAACACCATAGTCTTCCCCTACTGTACCATTCACTATTTTTAAATGTAAACTTTTACATATTTCTAATAGACTTTTACCATTGTTATTCATAATTTAATCTTTACTATACCTGTTGGTATCAAAATTCACCAAATCTAGTTTGGCTTTTCCGTCAAAAAAATCCTCCTCAATTAGTTGAATACCTGCATCTTGGAGAATAGATTCTTCAAAATCGATGAAATCTGTTGCTTAGCTACTTCTCGAGTTAAAATTGCCTATCAAAACCATAGGGTAATCATAAGCTTCCTTGAGATTTATAATGTCACTATCAAGGTCATCAAAAACATCAAATTCATAAAATATAGACCCTTCATGGGGAATGTAGATTGAGATAGGTATAAAAGTTTCACCTAACAAGGAATTGCCTATTTTTAACCAAAATACTGAGTCACATGTTATGTTATCTATAATATTAATTTGGTCTCCCAAGTGTTCTTTTACAAATACACATAAACCATGCACACCTCTGTATTTGTGCGAGTTGTTTTTTGTAGACATGACAAATGAACTAAAACCTTAAATAGCATCCTCATCCCCATTTTGTTTCAGAAATACATAAAATATTAAATTGCATGTGCAAAATCCTCTAGTATACCCAGTCTTAGCTTACTCATAGGACCACAAACATTCAATCCACCTAAATGAATAAATTTGCATTTTTTGTGTCCTTAAGCATAATTGTGATCCAAATTCACTGGCTGAAAGGGTTCTGATCTTACCTAGAGTTTCAAGCAAAACCCAAGTTCAATCCCTTTTTCTGCACTCCAGCAAGGTATAGGTTGCAAATTGTCTGGGGGAGTCTATAACCTTTTTCTACCTCACGATCATATTCCAAGACAACACAATTAATTCTTTCATCAATAGATGAACAAGCTTTCACATTTTCATTTTTTATTTCTCAGCGGTGTAAGGTCGTCTTCTATATACACATCTTTCCGGGAGTCACCTACTTTCAGTTTTTTCTTATTTCGCATGATCTTGCCTTTCGTGTCACGTTGAACAAATTTAGCAATAATAGGTCTATGCCTAGGGATTCTACCTGGATTTGTTGTTCTTCTACCTGGTAGCCTATGGCTGACACTAATGTCTATTCCACTTATTCCTACACCAATATCCTTTGATAGATTGACCATCAGATGACTTGTATTTTCATTATCTGTTTCGGGAATACCATACACCCTAATGTTTTCCTTTCGACTGTATTGTTCTTGCCTATCTAGATCAAAACTTTGTTTTTGGGTTTCATCTTTCAAATTGCTTAATGTTTCGGACTTTTGTTCCATTTCCAGCTTCAAATTTTGTATCAAGGTGTCATAGACACTACTCATTGCCACAGTTACTGCTTCATTCACTGCTTTAGATACAGATTCGATAAGTAGTGGCTGTAAGGAGAGAGTCAAAACATTAAGGAGTTGACCAACCGTGAGTCCGTCGGACACCCTCATGACTAGATCTACTCCTAACTTCTCAATAACATTGGTTGAGACTGTTGCAGCTGTTCCTTTCTTGACTGCAGAACGAATAGCAACTTCTATGCCATTTTTTAAAGTAATTTTGTCATCCAAACTGTTACTAAAACATTTTTCACCAGAGCTCCGTATTTGTTGCTGATGAATGGGAAACTGTTCGTCTATGAGAAGTTGGGGGCCAGGCTGATTGAAGACCTCGAGTTCTGGCCTAACTTTTTGGCCTACCCAGAGGGGTACATGAGACTACGGGATGAAAACGCAGCCCGAGAGGAAATGGTACCCAAAGAGGTCACTGTTTTCGAACATGACAAGGCGCAAGCCATCCTCCTGAAAGCCTTGAAGGGAGCCGGGTACACCAACTCTAAAGTCTCAGCACTAAGCAAGAAACACCCCACCTTTCTTGCCCCTTCCTCCATCTCTTTCCCCTTTTCGGAGAAAGCACTAGAATTTGCCGTCAAGGCAGTCGACGAGGATAAAACCCCGCCCAACCCTAGAGGAACGCAAACCATTCTCTCTAACACTGCTTACCTGCGAGGAGAAGTGGAAGGATGTCCACCTAGCCTTCTCTGTCTCTAAGTTGGATCCAGAGATAGCAGCCCAACAGTTCAATGAGAACCTTCCAAAGTTGCCAGACCATCTTCTGAGGAAGGAACAGAAGTCGAAGGAGAGACTTGCGGCCTCCCTCTCTCATCAGAACTGTCTGGAAATGAGTGCAGGTCAACATAATGCCCCAGAAATGTTCATCTTCCTGGCTAAGTCTCACATGGGTACCCTTGTGAAAGACTTATATGCTTTCCTCAGAGCGATCCTCAGAGCGAGGAGAGCCTGTAGAGAGTTCGTTTTGGCCTCAGCAACCATCAGACACGAACCAAGGAAGCTGATTACCTCGAGCATCTAGGGTAAAGACCTTTTCCCACAGGAACTGGTTCAAGAGATCATTCCCAGAGCAGCCATGGAGAACAGGAACCCTCTCCAAAAGTGGGGCATGAACTCGAAGAGGAAATCTTCCTCGGATGGAGGTCCCCAGCCCAAGAATAAAAAGGCAAGGAGACCACGTTGACCTGCACAACTCCCCGCCGTGACTATGACCACGATGCCTCAGACCACCTACCAGATGGTCCGTCAACAGCTGGTAGCCCAGTCGCCAGTTTTCAACCATGATTTCGAGAGGCAGTCGACTTCCTTTCGCCCCAGTCAGAAAAGAAAAGGCCCTAAGAGAAGTTCTCCTGGAGGTAACTTTTCTTGGGGCCGAGGAGGACGTGGTTGCGGAAACAAATCCGCAGGACCCCCCAAGCAATGAGGGGTTCCAGGTAGGGGGCAGACTGTATCACTTTCGGGATCGCTGGACCTTCGATCCCTGGCTCCACAGCCTAATCACGAATGGACTCGGGTGGAAATGGAGCAGAACTCCACCCCATTTTCCAGAATTCTTCCAACACTCCACCCCCTTGTTGGAAGAATATACCTTAGAACTCTTGAACAAGAAGGTAATAAGGAAAGCGAAGTCCATCAAGTTCCAGGGAAGGCAGTTTTGTGTTCCCAAGAAAGACTCGGACAAACTCAGAGTCATTCTAGTCTTGACCCCACTAAACAAGTTCATCGAGAACAAGTTCCGGATACTTACTTTGCAACACTTAAGGACCCTTCTGCCAAAAGGGGCGTACACGGTCTCAATAGACCTAGCAGATGATTACTGGCATCTTCCAATGAGTCGCCCTTTCTCCTCCTACCTAGAATTGAAACTACAGAAGAAGTAGTTTGTCTTCAGAGCAATGCCCTTCAGACTGAACACAGCCCCAAGGATATTCACGAAGCTAGCAGACACAATCGTCCAATAGCTACACTCCGAAGGAGTTCAAGTGGTAGCATATCTAGACGTTTGGTTGATATGGGCAGCTTCCAAGACTACTTGTCTGCAAGCAGCCAACAAGGTGATCCAGTTCCTGGAACACCTGGGCTTCAAAATCAATCGCATGAAGTCTCGTCTCTCTCCAGTTCAACAGTTCCAGTGGCTGGGAATTCAATGGGACTTTTTCACACCACCTCTCCATTCCATCCAAGACGAGGAGAGAAATAGCGGGATCTGTCAGGAGACTAATCCGTCACAAAAGGATTTCAAGACGCCAACAGGAAAGAGTATTGGGCTCTCCAGTTCGCAGCAGTGACAGACCCAGTGCTAAAAGTACATCAGAAACATGCGTCAGGAGTCTGGAGGAAATGCGCATCAAACGCTCGAAGAAATCAACTAAGGTTGACCCCGACCTTGTTGTGCACGCAGTTAAGGCCGTGGTCAACAGCCAAGAGCCTAGCACGGACAATTCCCCTGCAACCATCACAACCATCAGTGGTAATACACACGGATGTCTCCTTGGAAGGATGGCAAGGCCATTCCCATGACAAATAAGTGCAAGGGAATTGGTTGCACCTGTTCAAAACCTTTCATATCAACATGTTGGAAGCTAGGGCAGTTTTCCTGAGGTTGAAGAAACTATTCCCTCGCAGATAAATCCACATCAGATTGGTCCTGGACAACGAGGGGATAGTAAAGTGTCTAAATCGACAAGGCTTGAGATCACCCCACATCAACCATGTGATGTTAGCCATCTTCTACCTGGCAAGGAGGAAGGGATGGCACCTATCAGCAGTTCACCTACAAGGGTTCTGCAATGACGGCGGACGCTCTATCCAGGCGAAAGCCCATAGAGACAGAATGGTCCCTAGGCACAGACTCATTCTCCTTAATCTCGGAAAAAGTCCCGGAACTACAGATCGACTTCGCAACGAGCGACGACAAGAAACTACCTCGTCACGTAGCTCTTTACATGGACCCTCAAGCAGAGGCGATGGACGCCATGTCCCTCAATTGGAATAGGTGGAGTCGCATTTACCTGTTTCCACCAACCAATCTGCTAAGAGTCCTCGACAAGCTAAGATCCATCAGAGGGACAGCAGCAGTAGTGGCCCCCAAGTGGCCCAAAAGCAATTGGTTCCCTCTAGTCTTAGAGCTGAAACTAAAGCTGTTTCCTCTGCCGAATCCAGTACTATCTCAACTGATCCAGAAGTCGACTGTCTACGTTTCATCCTCGAGAACCAACAACCTACATCTCATGATTTTCTCGCCCTAGCTGCGAACAAAAAGTTTGGAATCTCGAAGGATAAAATTGACTTCATCGAGGAGTACAAGTCAAGTTCGACCAGGGGACAATATGAATTGTCATGGAAGAAATGGGTGTCCTTTGTGAAAACAAGGAAACTGACAGAGATATCGATAGATTTCTGTCTTGCATTCTTCATACACCTACACGAACAAGGCCTGGCCTCTACTACAATTACCTTGTGTATATCGGCCCCGGCTAGACCACTTCTGTATGCTTTTGAGGTGGACCTCTCTAGTGAAATCTTTAATAAGATCCCAAAAGCATGTGCTAGACTCAAGCCAGCAACCTCATCAAAGCCCATCACGTGGTCTTTGGACAAAGTCTTGCACTATGCTTCGAACCTAAACAATGAGGATTGTATTCTAAAGGATTTAAACAGAAAGTAATTTTTCTGTTTTCAATAGCCTCAGGTCTAGTAAACCAGATAAGGAAATCTATTCAAGGTGGAAGGCACATACACAAACCCACAGCTAATAGCAATTTCAAGACAATTCTCTAGTATGCTTCCATCAGGACGACGTGGCCTGAGCCCAAAAAAGGGATTTTGACGAAGGAAAAATCTATTTCTGGGCGAGAGACCTGTGCCGCCCAGTGAAATACTCCTAGAGCACTCTATTTCTAAGGAATATAACTGCTATATATTACCAGAGAAAAAAAGCATAGGAATGCCAGGTTGAACCCAGCTCGCTCACCTATATAAGGTGTCGGTATAAAATACTGGGGCGTGATAATTCACAACCAGAGGTCTCGCACTATTTAGATATCTCCTCTTCAAAATCCCCGCCACAGCGAGGTGCCGTTCAACACTACTACCACTAACCCAACCCACGCCAGTGACGTCACTCCTCATAGCACCCAAGGTTTGGGGCCCATGTTGGGAGGGAAGTCAAGGGAGGGTTCACTGGGCGGCACAGGTCTCTCGCCCAGAAATAGATTTTTCCTTCGTCAAAATCCCTTTTCTGGGCTCCGACCTGTGCCGCGCAGTGAAATAGTACCAGAGAAATGGTCCCAAATCTTGGAACAATACCTGAGGAAGTAAAATAAAATCCAAAATAACAGGTAAGAGGATAGCAAGACATAGTTGATTAAGGTTCACTATGTTCAGGAGGAATCACATTCCCTGCTGCCACTGTAGCAAATATAAGGCTTCCAGAGGTTTTAAGCAGTGGCGTTTAAATACTGTTGGAGACTTCCGGCCTATATATTTAGTAAATCCAGTGAAGTTCATAGTAATTAACTGAGGTAGCTACAGCTCATATATCATGGACGTGAGGGAGTGATGTGGGAATGATTCTAGGTAGCCCGTTAATGAAATGCAGAATCTTCTGTCTGAGTCCTTTCAGGATGATGGTTCTTCACCTTCTCTAATGGGTAAGGGCCCCGAGGACTGAACGGGAGATATGTTTAAGTAGGCTTCCAGAGTGTTTACTGGACATAAAGATGGGTCCTGCGGAAGTGGGACAATCTTCCAGGGGAACCGTCTGTCCTGGGGGTCCTCATTTTCGCTAAAAATCTTTGGCAGGGGAAAGGAGTACTTCCC
Organism: Palaemon carinicauda; assembly: GCF_036898095.1. Taxonomy (NCBI): domain Eukaryota; kingdom Metazoa; phylum Arthropoda; class Malacostraca; order Decapoda; family Palaemonidae; genus Palaemon; species Palaemon carinicauda. The sequence goes on from NC_090761.1 coordinate 34,032,641, forward strand.
CTGACGAGAGAAATTCAATATGACCTGGATCTCTAGACAAGGCTGAAAGTTCTGATATTCTGGCGCCAGAAGTCAGGTTCATTAAGAACAAGGATTTCCTAACCAATGGAATATAATGGCAAGTCTCGTTAAGAGTGTCTGAAGCCAACTTAAGTACGTCATTCAGAAACCAGGAAACTGAGCTAGGGTGAGTTGATGGTTTCAATCTGGCGCAGGTTCTCGGGATGGATGAGAAGTATGAATCTGTAAGGGCAATATTAAAGCCAATTGTAAAACCTTCAAGGCTGACTTAATTTGTGGTAATAGTACAAGTGGCTAAGTCTGATTCAAATAAAATTCTGAAGAAGGTTACTGTCAGATTCATAGTCATTGTCTCAACCTTTGAGTCCCTTAAAAACTGGCAAGTTTCATAACAGCCGAATCATACTGTCGAAGGGTGGATCCCCTCTTATCTGATTCTAAAAATAACGTATTTGAGGATCAATATCTGCACCTCTTGAGCTGCAAATTTCATAAAGTCCAGAAAGGTAGGGCATTCTGAATTTGAGGAAGCTAACACACAGCGAGTTGTACTGCTTGTGTTAGTATTGGATTGGGGATCTGTCGAGGTGGAGACCCAGTTCCACCAGAAGGGGAAACCCGTTGTGCTTGGGCCAGATGGGGACTACTAGAGCAACTTGGCCTTTGAAAGTCCTGAACTTGTCTAACACTTTCATCGACAGATTTATTGGTGGGGATAGGTAAATTCTCTCCCAAGTGTTCCAGACTAATGATAGTGCGTCTGTGGTGTAAGCCCGAGGATCCGGGCTGGGAGCTACGTAGCACTCCAGTTGTAGTTGGACTTTGTTGCAAACAGATCTATCTGGAGATCCGGAACCTGAGAAAGAATCCAACTGAAGGACATTGGGTCTAGTGACCACTCCGACTCCAGCGGAGTTGTCCTCGAAAGTGCGTCCGCCACTATCTATCTAGAAGAAACCTGATATGTTGGTTTTTGGCTGGAGCCGGTTGCTTAAGGTCAAAAATACCGCCATGGCCTCTAAAACATTGATATGAAGTTGGCGGAATATTGTCGACCATAGGCCCAGGACTTTCGTGTACTGAGAGTATCCCCCCCCCCCCGCCTGTTAGGGAGGCGTCTGTGTAAATGACGAGCTTGGGGGTGGATATTGTAAGGAAACGGATTTGCCAGATTTTGACCTTTGTCCATGGTTGAAGTCTTTTCTTCAGAATTGGTTGGAGTCGAGCCCTTTGTCTCGATATTACTCGTTTTCCTGGAGCACCATACTCGGCTTATATCTTCCAGTCTGGCCTTCAGTAGTATATCTGTTACTGAGGCAAACTGGAGGGCACCCAGGATTCTCTCTTGATTTCTTCTGGAAGACAATTTGTCTTTGAGAAAACGTATTGTGTTTTGCTATATCGTTCCTCTTGGCTGTTGGGAGACAGAGTGTGGGAGCATAGAACCCATTGAATCCTAACCATGAAACTTGTCCTCGGGACCAAACGAGGTTTCTCGAAGTTGATTTGGAACCAAAACTGTTGTAAGAGATTATCACTCTGTAGTTGCTGTGAGGCAGTTTGCCTAGTTGAAGCCTAGAAACGGACGAAAATGCCTTGCTTTCGGAACATGATAGCAAACGTCTGCAAGATCCATAGGGGAGGTGACGGCCCCACAGAGAAGCAAGGTCCGCACCTGAGAGATGGTCAGCATGTGAAACTTGTCGCATTAAATGTAAGAATTCAGAAGCGACAGGTCTAGGATTACTCTTCGCTATTCTGAGTCTTTCTTTGGCCCGCTGAACAAGTGATCCTGAAATTACAAACGATTTACTTTCTTTATTGCTTCCTTTTGCAATAAATCGTTTTCATATAAGACTAGCTCTTCCGTTGGATGTTGATGAAAACTGGTTGGTGGAGGGGGCCATTCTATCCAACTCCACCCCAGACCTTTGGAAATTATACTGAAAGCCCAAATGTTGAACGTTCAACGGTTCCGGAAGATGTAAAGTCCTACCCCTACCTGAGAACTCCTAATGATTTGCTGCGGATTTACCTCCTCGGCCTCGAGAGTAGCTGTTGCGAAAAGTCCCTCTCGAGCTAGCGCCTCTGGGGCGCTGGTAACCCTGGAAAGCACCCTGAGTTTCAAAGGTGGGCCTAAGGGCTGGGGAAGTAGCATAGGAGGTAGTTGCTACTTGGGACTGAGGAACCAGCACGTATTGCTGTTGGGGTTGACCCTTCGAAGTGAAAGGTTGACTCCCTTGTGCCACCGGGATGGTTTGAACCACCTGTTGGGACTGCCGGTTTGGAAGGAATGGAAAGATCTCAGACTCTTTCTACCTCGAGATTGGTTGCTGGCCGGTTCGAACTTGTGCTTGGGGACTAAGCCCATCGAACCTTGAGGCTCTGATTGACCCTAGCAGCTCCAGACTGGGGCTTTAATGAGCTTGTTAGGCTCATGTCTGATAGTGGCCTCAGACAAGACATGCCTACAGCAACGACGTCTGGCCGCAAAGAAGTCGTAGGAATCAGACAGTAAGGTTTGAAGTAATGACTTCGTCAAGACCTTAAAAGGTGGTTCTTGTCATACATTAAAGAGGTCTTTTCTGCCATTGTAGCCGAGTTGATATGTCTACTCAGGCGCATACAGGCTTCGAGCTCGAGGCATATCAGAGATTCCGGAAGCCTGGGTAGCCACTCACTGAACTGAATGGGAGCACAGTCAGCGCTTAATTTACTCGATGTGAAGGTCGCCGGGGCGTTAGTCCAGCAATCGTGATCCCCCAGGGACAGGAGGGAGGTCGGATGCGTTTCCTTCAGCTGCGGTAACGGCTTGTCCTCGTTTATTGCCTGGTGAGCAAGGTCCGATATCTTAGTGACACACGGAGTAGGGGTTTACTCCTCCTCTAGAAACATCGTGTACGGGCTCTTGTGAGGTGTTAACGTAGTGTTAACACACTCCCACTCGTTTAAGGGCCGGACCCAGGTGGACTGAGCCTGCCCCTTTGGGTACATTTTGGTTTCTTTGGGGACCTTGTCAAACCTTACGAGTGTCTCCTCGGTAAGGCATGCGAAACCAGAGAGAGGGAACTGTAGACCCGGCGGGTAGAATTCAAAATCTTCTACAGTCCGGGTGCCAAACCCTTCGATGGTTAACATACCATCTTTGAAGGGAGAGCGCAAGGCCCCCTTCCACGGATTGCTTTCGATGAATTCCGGGAGCTTAGAGGCATCCGGGATGATATATTGTGCTGTTGAGGTAGCCCATAACATATGAGACCCTGTAAGAGGCTATCTGGTTTAGCACTCTCTCTTCCCCTTAATGGGCAATAATTCCATTCAATTGTCAAGTTCACAGAGGCACCAGGAACCTTCCATCCTATAATTCGTGGTGACTCGGTATGTGACACGAGGTTTGAGCCAGTGAGCTACAGAGGTCCGTAATTTATATATATATGTATATATATGGATAAATATCAGCACAACATCGTGTTCAAAGAGAAATAAATTTCTACCTCATCCCTGGGATCGGTCGCCGGCCTCTTCTAATGAAAGGTCAGGTTGAAACTAACCATGCCACGAGAGGCCATGCACCAATCTGGAAAGGGTTGCCGGATCGAAGGAAGCCTCCGGGGTCGTAGGTTTCAGGCCGGGCTCCGCTCTCGACCCAAGAGAAGTCTTAACTGGTTTGGTGATTTGGAAGACCTGTGAGTCTTTGGTAGGGCTGGCAGGTAGCTTTAACCTTAGGGACAACGGGACGTGGCCCGACATCAGCCACGTGCTTCCTTGAAAACCCTAAAAGGAAGAGACACAGGGTCTCTTTGCCCTGACACTCCAGGCAAACCCGCCAACCCAGATCTAAAGAGTCGCCAAGGTAGAAGAGACTGCGAGCTCCGAAAGAGGGTATATCGTTACTAATGAACAAGGTAACTCCGTTGGGAATGTAAAATAAATAGATCGAGAATAAATGTTTAAATCGATCAATCACAAAGGAAATAAAATGAAAATCCCAAAATAATATATCCGAAGTTATAATTATAGATAGTAACGACAGGGGCACCTACAGTGTCCCATAGTAGGGTAGTAACCCAAAAAGATCCGGGTGTTCCGAATTCTTAAAATAGACCGGTATGAAACCGGGACAAAAGGCTATGAACAAAATTTCGGACCGGTATAATAACCGGGGAGAAAACTTTCATAAATTAACTGACATTGTCAAAATAATTCCATAAAAGGTGAAGATTATCAATGAAATAATATTGTCATAGCGCGAAATATACTATCCCGTCGGTACTGGGGAAGTATAGAATAACATAAAGATACATAAGTATCCCATAGCAGGTCAGTAACCTAAAGAGATCCGGATGCTCCGAATTCTTGAATTAGACCAATATGAAATCGGGACAAAAGACTATGAACAAAATTCAGATCGGTACAGTAACCGGGGAAAAACTTATCATAAATTAACTGACTTTGTTAAAACAATTCAATAATAAGTTAAGGTTATCAATGAAAAAATATTGTCATAGCGAGAAATATACTATCCCGTTACTACTTGGGAAGTATAGAATAAAATAAAGATACGTGAGTGTCCCATAATAGGTTAGTAACCTAAAAGGATCCGGGTGTTCCGGGTTCTTAAAGTAGACCGATATGAAACCGGGACAAAAGGCTATGAACAAATAACTTAAAATTAATGCTAGATGAAAGCATAAAGATGGTGTACTATATAAATGTAAGGAAAAAACTCCTAAAAGTTCGAACAAATATTAATGACGGACGAACTAACGAGAAAAAGGGCAGAGCCGAAACATGAACGGTAAGAACGGGGACGCCGTTCATATATAAACACTTCTCAATAATAAAAACAGAGGTTACACTGCCCAATCTCGCTAAAACTCATGGATTAAGTACTTAACTTCGATGGGGTATCATGGGAATCGGCCACCGATTATAAAATAATGATAAATCCAAGGGTAAACACAAGAAAAAAACATGTTGGACTTAATAACAACAAGTGCTATAAAGGAGTGACGTCACTGGCGTGGGTTGGGTTAGTGGTAGTAGTGTTGAACGGCACCTCGCTGTGGCGGGGATTTTGAAGAGGAGATATCTAAATAGTGCGAGACCTCTGGTTGTGAATTATCACGCCCCAGTATTTTATACCGACACCTTATATAGGTGAGCGAGCTGGGTTCAACCTGGCATTCCTATGCTTTTTTTCTCTGGTAATATATAGCAGTTATATTCCTTAGAAATAGAGTGCGAAAAATCTATTTTTGGGTGAGAGTGCCATGTCGTCCTGATGGACCCACCCTTTTGCTGACCCCTCCCAGAATTACTTTATCTTGGGTAATTTCTGCTTAACGACAAGAATAGGAATGGCATCGCGGTAGTAGTAGGGAAGGAGGTCCACCGGGTACCTTTCTTTTGCCACTCTTCCCCCTTACATCAGAGTTAAATCTATTCGGTGTGAAGATTGCTGTGTTGTATCTAGAATATGTCCCCAGATATTATGCGATATCCTTTATTAGATACTCGCGCCAGGAGTTAGAATCCTGGAGACCTACGGTTTAATTTTCTGGGAGTATCACTGTAGCAAATATCCCTTAGAAGGCTACCTAAAGGAACCCTTCCATCAGGATGACATGGCACTCTCACCCAAAAATAGGTTTTTCACTTTGCTCAAAATCCATTTTTTTTATAGTTGTTACTTTATTACTTTTAAAAAATTATTTCTCAAATATAATTTATTCGTTATAGTGTACAGTATTGTATCTTCATCTCCTTTTCACTCTGGGGTGCTGTCCCAGTTGAGCCCTTGGGCTTGTAGCATCCTGCTTTTATAAGTAGGGTTGCAGCTTGGAATAGTAATTATAATTGCTATTTTATTGTTCCTATGGTGTATTCATATTTTCTTTCAGACTCCGACACGCAGTTCATTTCGCCGCAGTTTCCGTTGTGTACCAGATAAGCCATCATCGGAGCGACCAAGATTTCCTGAATTACCAGAGAAAACACTTAATTTATCTCACATTGTGTAAGTACTATGATGCTGTCTTGTTACAGTAGTACAGTATATTGTTAGTTTTCTAAAGGGTGTAAAGTCATGACTAACTTTTAAAAAAGAAATTTATAGATAAATTAAACCATTTAAATGCACATCAAATTGTTTACATCAAAATATGATTGTCTTACATTCCAGCCCTCCTTCACCACTGCCTTCCCATAATGGCTTTGAGAGTGGAGGCCCAGCACCGATACCTGCCTCTTTAGAAAGTTGCTCATCCAGTCGAAGGTATTGTTCTGCTATTTTACCCTCAGAGCAAAATATAATTCTGTTTTTTTTTTCTTTTTTCTTTTTTTTTTAGTTTTTATTAAGGACTGCCTCATTTATGGATGTTTAACACTTACAACTGAATGTAGTGGTATTGTGAATTAATTTAATTTTCATGGAATTGTGATAAGATAAAAGAAGGGAATCTTAGGTTTTTATGTTAGTGTGATATCATATATTACAATTAGGATATTACTATTTTGTTTTAATGTTGAATTAAACTACTTGGAGATCAGGTAAAGATCTTTCTTTGTTTTTTTTACGTTGGAAATATTTGCTCCTTAGTTTATTGATAAGTATTGCTCTGATTAAAACTATTATCAAAATATTTTTTTTCAATAGTCTGTTTTTTTCAAGGTATGCATTTTTATAAGTTCATATTTAACATGCCGCATGTTTAACTTTGATTAAATTAGTTGGTAGTCTTTGAAAAATATGACTAACCCTTTAACAATATTACCTCCTAACAAGTTGTGTTAGCAGTTTACCAGACTGGGGCCAGCTGGACGAAGAGCATCGACTAATTGCTCATTATGCTGCACGGCTAGCTAACCAAACAATAAACTCAGTAAGTTTTAAAACTAATATCTCCATTTTACTTATTCTTTCTATATCATTAGCACTATTCAAATTCTGGTCTTTTGTTTTCAGAAACTGATATTGATGTTGCATCCAAATGTCAGGTACATAATTCAACTATTATTTATGTTTTTATTTTGGTGGAGAACCAGAATGCAATTTTGGTAGATAACATAAATAGAATAATTATCATGTATGAAAAACAAAGTTTGAATGTGACACATATTCTTTATTTTATTTCTGTAAAGTCTTTACAGGTACTCCTCACGTAGTGACATGCTCGTTTTATGATAAAGCGGAGTTACGACAGCTTTACGATTGGTCCGATATTCGTCTAACAAAAATCTCTCAAAGCTACAATGCACATGTAGTGCAGTGGCCAAAAGAAAAGCTATTCAGAGCCGATAATTTAGCGTAGCCTATGTTTTAAAAACCTGGAAATCCAGGGCAAAAGCAATAAATACCATACATACTTGGGTATCATGCGATCTTGAGGTATCGTACGGCCTTTCAAATTTCAGCCCCAAAACAAGACATAGAGGAAAGTCTGGTAAACTTCAGTATATATGGCATCAACAGTAAATACGATATGAGAGAAGTATTTCAAATAAAACTAGATAAGTAAATTTTAAACAAAAAAAATATGATAGGTTACAACATATAGACTTTTAAAACCTTCCCTTTAACTTAATGCATACAGTACAGTACTAAACTATAAAACAGGCACAAATACAGTATTAGAATGTGAGAATATTAAAGTAAAAAATAAAGATTGTTACTGTACTCACCACGAAAGAAGTTCAAGAAAAACTTGAATGATGATGGCGATGAATTTGCTGCACAGTAGAAATGATGATGATGAAGCTGATGATGTGTTCTACTGTGCAGCCAGGTAGTATTTTACGTCTCTTCAGACGGAGGTGTCTTTTCCTGGGACACCTCTTCAACTTCTTCCTGGGAAACTTCTTCAATTTCTTCCGAAGGCGTACTAGCAGGAGGAACTGGCTCTTTTTTGCGAGGCTGGAAGAACATTGTGATCGGAAGTTGTTGCCGCTACTTCTTTTTTCGATCTAAGAGCATCTTGTAGGGAGTCATTATGTCATCGACCTTGTTGCAGAATTGCATCGACCGAACCATATCCTCGTCCCACTCTTGCAACATTTCTTTCAACTCTTTCGCATTGTTGCAGGCCTTGCCAAGCCGTTCTAATGTTAAGCCCGTTTCTTCGACATTTTCTTGGGTCTCTTCCTGGGTTTCACTCTCTTCTTCGCTTGGCGATTTCGTCAGGTCTTCGAGGTCTGCGTCAGTTAGAGGCTGGGAATGGCAGTCCAACAACTCGTCGACATCTTCAGTCGTCATGTCGCCAAACCCGTCACTTCCAATTATGGCAGCCAACTGCACAGATTTGCGTATTGCAGAGTGTTGGATTTCAGCAGGTGTAAATCCCTCGTCGTCGTAAACAATCTCGGGCCACAACTTCTTCCAGCTCGCATTCACGGTTGCAGGTTTCATATCTTGCAGTGCCTTCTGAATATTCTGCAGGCACGTGGCTATGGTGTACTGCCGCCAGTACGCCTTCAAGTTAAAATCTTCATCCTCATTATCTTGGGCAGCATCCACACACGCAACGAGGTCCGCCAAGGTGTTCTTCGTGTAGAGGGCCTTGAACGCCCTGATAACCCCCTGGTCCATCGGTTGAATTAATGACGTGGTGTTGGGTGGCAGGAACTCGACCTGAATGCCCTCATGCGACAGGTCAGTTGCGTGTCCACCAGCGTTATCCATAAGGAGAAGGATCTTGAATGGCAAGCCCTTCTCTAAGAGATATTTTCTGACTTGCGGGATAAAACACTGATGGAACCAGTTGGAGGTCAGCATCTTCGTAATCCATGCTTTTTGATTATGCATCCAGTACACGGGAAGGAGATTCTTATTTTTATTTTTCAAAGCGCCAGGATTTTTTGACTTATAAATAAGCCCCGGCTTTAGCAAAAATCCAGCAGCATTGCCACACATCACGAGGGTAACGCGATCCTTGAATGCTTTAAAGCCAGAGGCTTTGGCTTCCTCTTTGAACAGGAAAGTTCGCGACGGCATTCTCTTCCAAAACAAGCCGGTCTCATCCATATTAAAGACTTGTTCCGGCTTATATCCACCTTCGGCGATAATATTCTTGAATGTCTGGTTCACGTAAGTTTCAGCAGCGGCAGTGTCAGCCGAAGCAGCCTCGCCATGCAGGGAAACGCTTTTCAGAGCGAAGCGTTTCTGAAACTTCGCGAACCATCCTTTGCTGGCGGAAAAACGTTGTTTCTGAGGCTGGGAATCAGTGGATGTCCCTGGTTGAGGATCATCTGCATCATCATCTTCTTCAGCATGGTTGCCGTCGTCGTCTTGAGGTTCCTTTGCAGCAAAATTCTCATACAAGCTCAAAGCCTTTGTTCGGATAGTGTTCGTATCCAAGGCTATGTTCTTCTTCCGGCAGTCGGCAATCCACACAGCTAAAGCACCTTCCATGCGTACGATCGTTTTATTACGCGTTGTAACGACTCGCTTCGCTGATCTGCTAAAGGTGATTGCAGCCGTCTTTCTAATGTTCGCCTCGTCCTTCTTGATATAGCGAACAGTAGATTCGCTGATCCCAAAATGGCGCGCAGCGGACGCGTAACTTCTACCATCTTTTAACATATCGAGAAGCGTAACCTTCTCAGCAATCGTCATCATTTTTCAGTGGCGTTTAGGCTCACTACCAGCCTTAGTAGAAGCAGAACGCTTGGGAGGCATTGTACAGTAGGATTTGACAAAAAGTTCAACTTAAAAAGGTCGCACACAGCACAGATTAAACTTCACAAACTTAAGAACGTCTACTCAGCGATACGCGGGAACAGAGAGTGGACGACCCGGGCCCGCGAGAACCTAGATGCTGGAAGCTGGAGATGATGGAAAAACACCAATCACAGGCTAGATAACAAAACTTGAGTTCTGATTCGTCATCTATCAGCGCTTGAACCAATCACAACCTGTCTTACAGTATATGATGCGTAGGTTACCAACTCATACAAGATACCCCGCGCATACCGTACGTACAGTATTAATAATAATAATGATAAATAATGATAATAATACAGTACAGTACTGTAATAATAATAATGATAATAATAATAACAATCATAATTTTATTAACAACAACAACAATAATAATAATAATAATAACAATAATAATAATAGCTTTACGTATGCTACAGTATTTTATTCTTTTGTAGGATGTCTCTCTCTCTCTCTCTCTCTCTCTCTCTCTCTCTCTCTCTCTCTCTCTCTCTCTCTCTCTCTCTCTCTCTCTCTCTCTCTCTCTCGTACGCTTATTCGAAATGTGATTTTTGCAACAAAGAATATTATTGGATGCAGTACTACGTACGTATACATACAAAAGATTCATGGAAAAGAAGCACATCCATTACATTTGTAGTACGTACAGTAGTAGCCATCAGCAGCCTTACACCATTCTAATATGGTATGACTGCATCTGATTTGCGTTTCATGATCGATTTAATTTTACTACGTACTGTATACAGTACTGTATTATCGTATGATCACATTCTCTTTTCGTGTTTTATTTCTTTCTGTGCTGAATTATATATCATATGTAATGCAATGAACAATCAGTAAGAGCAGATATTACTAATTACAGTATTAATGGAATTACAGGTAACAAAATATCGTATTTGGGGGTCTTCAGATTTCGCGGTATTTTCGAAATTTCCGGAAAATCCGCGATATGTATATATATACGGGTTATGGAAAAAACCCGCGAAGTGGTGAATCCGCGATGGTTGAACCGCGAAGTAGCGAGGGTTCACTGTACGCTACTAATACTATGTGACTATCACATGCATTATTATTGGATAAAGTTAATTGAAATATCAGTTTTATCAAAATCATGTTTATTTCAAATATAGCTGTATTATTTTACCTCACTAAATGGATATACAGTTTGGACAACAACAAACCCTGGTCCAAGAGCTCATATGCTAATTTTATATATTATATATGATGCGTCTCCCTTGAAATTAGCTTAAAAATTACCGGTAGTCTTTACAACTGGCATGATATGCGAGTATATATGGAAAGGCTTTTATATACTGTACTTTGTAAAGAAAAACTATAGTTCTGTATACTGTATAATATATGACTGATAATAAATGTCATTAGTCAAAGTAAAGAGAATACTGTAACTTGCTTAATGACGAATTTGCTTAGTAACAGGGTTTCTGGAACGGAACTCTAGTTAGAGGAGGAGTACCTATATTTATTTTCAAGCTGGAATAAACTTGCATTTTGAAAGTGGAAATGTGTAACATTGTATCTTTGTAAAGTACAGCTTATTGTACAGTACTCTATCATAATTTTGTCCACTGTACTAAATATGTGTTCTCTCACTAGAAGAACCAGGCGGAAAATATGATCTATGGATTTTTTTTTTTTTTTGTCACTTGCACATTAGTTATTTAGTCCTATTTTATCCATCTTGTCCCATTATCTCTTGCCTCCTTTCAGTCATCCATCCTAACTTTTCACTATACAGTATCCTTAATTTCTTTCTCTTTCATTGTTTTTTCTCGTTCTTGCATCCTTCAGCAAGTCGAAAGAAGGCGTTGGGTAAGCCAATCATTTGTTCCTTTCATAACTAAATACACACAGCTCAGAACAGTTCAATAAGGAGTAGTTTCCAAGTTATAAGAGAAAGAGAACAAAATAAATTTTACTCTTTTATAAAAATCTAGTTTTTATTGTAAAGGTCTCCCCAAATATATAAAATACAATGGCTCAATCTTTTGCTTCATGAGTAATGTATTGTAATTTTTGTCTCTTCCTTCCCTTCATTCCCAACAGTATTCCTTCAATAGATTCTTGACTGGTGTTCAAAATTTCCATGTTATATAAGGGTTTGGAAGTTAGAATCGATTTTTAGGTTCTGGGCATTAAAGAATAAACGAAAGACTGATGGAATCTAAGCCAAGCCCTTTGATCCATACAGGGATTGGAGGAATTGACACTGAAAAACTCTTCATAACCTTTGCATTTTTAATACTTTTTTTATGTCACTGCAGTTTTTACTTTAGCATGTTTTTTAATTATTTATTTATGTATTCCATTTTCAGATAAAATTATTGTTGTTCTTTCACAAAGTGGTTGGGAGTATGCAGTTCTCTCTCTCTCTCTCTCTCTCTCTCTCTCTCTCTCTCTCTCTCTCTCTCTCTCTCTCTCTCTCTCTCTCTCTCTCTCTCTCTCTCTCTCTCTTGTATTATAAATCCATTGCCCCTCATTCTATTAGGGGCTTATAAATATAACTTAGCTATTAATTAGAATGAGTATTGGTTTTAATGCATGATACTGAATAGCTTTCCATGAATGTGAGGGATTTGACACTGGTTAAGTTCAAGGATTACAATATCTTGAGGATTACAACTGATTTTAATAGTTTTATGTATTTGGTCAAGGTTTACAGTATTCTAAGGATTGCAACACATTTTAATAGTTTTGTGTATTTGGTCTTAGATGCGGTGTAGTCCCCAGTGACTTTCCTATCAAGGCTAGAGAAGGGGATCCAATACAAAATGATACACCTAAGAAATATTTTTTTTCCCACTTTTAGGCCAGTGTATCAACGTTCAAGGCATGCCTCAGTATGTATTAAGGAGACCAATGGTTTCAGGCTAAATGGAACCTGTCACAGCACCACCAATGCTGAATTTGGCTGCTAACTGATGACATATCACCCACTAAGAACAATTACTAAGGGTAAAGACAATGTTTACCTGAGAATTTGTTTATGCCTGGCAACCACCTATCAGTTGTTGTTCAGCTGGAAGCATGAACTGTTTGTAGCTCCTCATTGTAAGAAAATTGGGTACAGTTAATTATTTTCTGAATTAATTATTTATCTAATTTGTATAATTGTGGTGAAAGAATATTTTTTTTTGGTGATGGAATAAAACGGTAACGCCGTCCATGAGCAAAGAAAGCACAGTATGAGCATCCCTCAATTCCAATTGCTATACTGTTGTAGATTATCACTGCCTCTGTCTTTTCTTGTAACTTTCCTCTGTAACTTATTGCTTGTCATCGTGGCTCCCAAGCATGAGGGAGACGATGATGGCAGTGCATCAAAGAAAAGGAAAGCCATCACCATGAAAGTTAAATTAGACATTGTGAAAGGAGCAGAAAAAAGGGAGAAATACCAGCAAACATCGACTTCATACTCCATCTAATCTGTTTCACTGTCGCGACAGTTATCAAGGATAAAGATCGCATCCATCAGATGAAATAAACAGTGATTACAAAGCAGTGAAGATGTTTCAATATTGAAATGGAGAGATTTTTATTTATTTGTTGTGAAGACATGTCTCAATGGCATATACCAGTGAGTCTCATGATAAATTATGAGAAAGCAAAAAGATTGTTTGAGGAATTTAAGCCTGGAAAGGGGGAAAAGAGTGAATGTGAACTATTTGTTGTCAATAGGGGTTCATGCAGTTTAAGGATAATGCTAATTACAATAAAATTAAAGTTCATGGTAGAGCTGCTAGTGGTGATGAAAAAGCAGCAAGTGTGTATCCTAATGTATTGGGTAAGATAGTTAAGGAGGGGGTTGCCATGCTGTACAGATTTTTTAATGAGAAGGAGACAGGAAGAGGCATCAAATTGATGAAAAGAAGACTTTTAATAAGGCACCAACTGATGTTAGCTTTAAAGGATGAAAATATTATGAACTAAAGAGATGGAATGATAAATTTGCAGCGGATTTCTATACAATGCTATACAATAGTCATATAAGGAATAACTTTGCCGATCAAAATAATGGAACACCTGAGCTGGTAGCAAAAGTAACAACAGGAAAAGTAAAGAAAATATTAAAAGCATTCAAAGAAACAAAGCAGCAGGAGAAGATGACATAATTGATCTAATGATAGATGGAGATTTCATGATAATAAGAATAGCTAAACTTTGCAAAAAACGTCTTTAAGAATGTTCTTTACCTACAGCTTGGAAAAACTTTTTAATATACTAATTCACAAAAAAGGGAGACACAAAATACCTGAAAAATTACTGCCTAATTAGTTTACTTTCAGTAATATATAAAATATTTACAAATATCCTATTAGGCTGAATAGAATAACAGAAAGCTTTTGATTTTGTCAAAACTTTAGCAGTAACAAAAGCCCTTCAAAGACAAGGACTAGACAAATCTTATGCTAGAACACTTGAAGATATCTAAATGAGAAGTACAGTAATCCTTAAACTACATACAGATAGTGTGAAAATTCCAATTGAGAAAGAAGTTTAATAGGGTGATCCCATCTCTTAAATTATTCACAGCATATCTAGAGGTAGTTTTGTGAAACTTTAGGTGTGATTCTTGACAGCAAATTTACTTTTGAGAAATGCATTAGGCTTGTCTCTTCTTCAATTGCACAAATAGATTGGGTTATTGAGAAAGTTTTGTAAGATTTTCGGTGATCAATCTATTTGGAAGAGGTATTTTAATTCTTTCATTCTACCTTGTTTTGAGTATTATTCTCCTTTCTGGTCTGCAGCTGCTGATTGTCATCTTAATTTGTTAGACAGGAACTTACTGTCTATTAAATTTCTTATTCCTGATCTTGACATTAATCTTTGGCACCGTCATTCGATTAGTTCTTTATGCATGTTGCATAAGATTTTTCATAATTCTGACCATCCTTTACATTCACATCTTCCCGGAGTGTACCATCCTGTTCGTAATACTAGGTATGCAGTTAATTCTAATAGTCATGCCTTCTCCATCATAAGGCTGATTACTTCACAATATTCTAGGAGTATTATTCCAGATGTGATCAAGTGGAATGATCATCGTAATCCGGTAGTTGAATCGGTATACAGTAACTTCAAAAGTTCAAAGTTGTAGCTAATGTTTTTATGTTGAATAGGGTGACATGAGCCTCTTTTTATAGTTTATGTATGAAAGATCGGTTTTTATGTTGTTACTTCTCTTTGATTATTATTTTTATTAATTGTTTATTAAATCTCTTATAGTTTATTTACTTCCTTATTTCCTTTCCTCACTGGGCTACTTTTCTCTGTTGGAGCCCTTGGACTTATAGCATCCTGCTTTTCCAACTATATATATGCATATTCAAATAAGCCATTTACATTAATGTCTGGATTCTCTTAACGACCTCGTGATCAGAGCCCCAGGCGAAATCACACAAAGACAAAAGCTTGTGACCGGCCAGGAATCAAACCCTGGTCCGGCAAACTTGTAGAGACAGTGACTACCAGTGACTACCACTGTCGTGGCCAAGTGGTAGTCACTGTCTCTACAAGTTTGCCGGACCAGGGTTCGATTCCTGGCCGGTCACAAGCTCTTGTCTTTGTGTGATTTCGCCTGGGGCTCTGATCCCGAGGTTGTTAAGAGAATCCAGACGTTAATATATAAAAAATATATGGCCTATTTGAATATGAAAGTCACATCTAAATGTGCAAAAATTTATCATATATGCATATATATCTATCTATCTATCTATCTATCTATCTATCTATATATATTTATATACAATATATATATATAATATGTTATTTTCATTAGTAAAATAAATTTTTGAATATACTTACCCGATAATCATGTAGCTGTCAACTCCGTTGCCCGACAGAATTCTACGGAAGGGATACGCCAGCGATCGCTATAAAAGAGGGGGGTGTACTCACAAGCGCCACCTGTGGCCAGGTACTGCAGTACTTCTTGTTGACACCACCTCAATTTTTCCTCGGTCCACTGGTTCTATGGGGAGGAAGGGTGGGTCAATTAAATCATGATTATCGGGTAAGTATATTCAAAAATTTATTTTACTAATGAAAATAACATTTTTCAATATTAATCTTACCCGATAATCATGTAGCTGATTCACACCCAGGGAGGTGGGTGAAAACCAGTGTACATGTATATCAAGAAGCTAAGTATCCCGTATTTCATATTATCAGTTATTCAAAATAACAATGAAATTATAAGTACCTGGTAAGGAAGTCGACTTGAGCCATTACTCTGCCTTAAATAAGTTCGTCTTCCTTACTGAGCGCAGCGTTCCTCTTAGGAGGCTGAACAACTCTAAGGTGCTGAAGTATCAAGGGCTGCAACCCATACTAAAGGACCTCATCACAACCTTTAACCTCGGCGCTTCTCAAGAAAGAATTGACCACCCGCCAAATCAACAAGGATGTGGAAGGCTTCTTAGCCGACCGTACAACCCATAAAAAGTATTCAAGAGAAAGGTTAAAAGGTTATGGGATTATGGGAATGTAGTGGCTGAGCCCTCGCCTACTACTGCATTCGTTGCTACGAATGGTCCCAGGGTGTAGCAGTACTCGTAAAGAGACTGGACATCTTTGAGATAGAATGATGCGAACACTGACTTGCTTCTCCAATAGGTTGCATCCATAACACTCTGCAGAGAACGGTTCTGTTTGAAGGCCACTGAAGTAGCCACAGCTCCCACTTCATGTGTCCTTACCTTCAGCAAAGCAAGGTCTTCTTCCTTCAGATGAGAATGTGCTTCCCTAATCAGAAGCCTGAATAGGTAAGAAACTGAGTTCTTAGACCTTGGAAAAGAAGGTTTCTTGATAGCACACCATAAGGCTTCTGATTGTCCTCGTAAAGGTTAAGACCTTTTTAGATAGTACCTAAGAGCTCTAACTGGGCAAAGTACTCTCTCCAGTTCATTCCCCACCAAGTTGGACAGGCTTGGGATCTCGAACGACTTAGGCCAAGGACGTGAAGGAAGCTCGTTTAGCAAAAACCGAGCTGCAAGGAACATGTAGCCGTTTCAGATGTGAAAACAATGATCCTGCTGAAGGCGTGGATCTCACTTACTCTTTTAGCTGTTGTCAAGCACATGAGGAAAAGAGTTTTTAATGTGAGGTCCTAAAAAGAGGCTGATTGGAGAGGTTCAAATCTTGATGACATAAGGAACCTTAGGACCACGTCTAGATTCCAGCCTGGAGTGGACAACCGACGTTCCTTTGAGGTCTCAAAAGACCTAGGGAGGTCCTGTAGATCTTTGTTGGTGGAAAGATCCAAGCCTCTGTGGCGGAAAACCGCTGCCAACATACTTCTGTAACCCTTGATCGTAGGAGCTGAAAGGGATCTTACTTTCCTTAGATGTAACAGGAAGTCAGCAATCTGGGTTACAGTGGTACTGGTTGAGGAAACTGCATTGGTCTTGTACCAGCTACGGAAGACTTCCCCTTGAGACTGATAGATTCTGAGAGTGGATGTTCTCCTTGCTCTGGCAATCGCTCTGGCTGCCTCCTTCGAAAAGCCCCTAGCTCTTGAGAGTCTTTCGAAAGTCTGAAGGCAGTCAGACGAAGAGCGTGGAGGTTTGGGTGTACCTTCTTTACGTGAGGTTGACGTAGAAGGTTCACTCCTAGAGGAAGAGTCCTGGGAATGTCGACCAGCCATTGCAGTATCTCTATGAACCATTCTCTCGCGGGCCAGAGCGGAGCCAACCAACGTCAGCCGTGTCCCTTTGCGAGAGGAGAACTTCTGAAGTACCCTGTTGACAATCTTGAACGGCGGGAATGCAGACAGGTCGAGATGGGACCAATCCAGCAGAAAAGCATCCACGTGAACTGCTGCTGGGTCTGGAATCGGAGAACAATACAACAGGAGTCTCTAGGTTATCGAGGTAGCGAACAGATCTATGGTTGGCTGACCCCACAGGGCCCAAAGTCTGCTGCAAACATTCTTGTGAAGGGTCCACTCTGTGGGGATGACCTGACCCTTCCGGCTGAGGCGATCTGCCATGACATTCATACCGCCCTGAATGAACCTCGTTATCAGCGTGAGCTTTCGATCTTTTGACCAGATGAGGAGGTCCCTTGCGATCTAGAACAACTTCCACGAAAGAGTCCCTCCCTGCTTGAAGATGTAAGCCAGGGCTGTGGTGTTGTCAGAGTCCACCTCCACCACCTTGTTAAGCTGGAGGGACTTGAAGTTTATCAAGGCCAGAAGAACCGCCAATAACTCCTTGCAATTGATGTGAAGTGTCCTTTGCTCCTGATTCCATGTTCCCGAGCATTCCTGTCCGTCCAAAGTCGCACCCCAGCCCGTGTCTGATGCGTCCGAGAGGAGACGGCGGTCGGGTTTCTGAACAGCCAAAGGTAGACTTCCTTGAGAAGAAAGCTGTTCTTACACCACGCGAGAGAAGACCTCCTCTCTTCGGAAACAGGAACTGAGACCGTCTCTAGCGTCAAGTCCTTTATCCAGTGAGCAGCTAGATGATACTGAAGGGGGGGGAGGTGGAGTCTCCCTAACACGATGAACAGGGCCAGCGATGAAAGTGTCCCTGTTAGACTCATCCACTACCTGACTGAGCATCGGTTCCTTCTCAGCATGCTCTGGATGCATTCTAGGGCTTGGAGGATCCTTGGGGCCGACGGAAAAGCCTGAAAAGCTCGACTCTGAAGATCCATACCCAGGTAGACAATGGTCTGGGATGGGACGAGCTGAGACTCCTCAAAACTGACCAGGAGGCCCAGTTCCTTGGTCAGATCCAAAGTCCATCTGAGAATCTCCAGACAGCGACGACTTGTGGGAGCTCTTAAAAGCCAGTCGTCTGACGGAGCCGGACACAAGATCATGGTACTGCTGCACAGTCTGTGAACTGTCAACCATGGGGAAGCAAGGAAGTACAGTGACAACCCGAAGCTGTCTAGACTGTCTGGGTCGTACAGACAACTCCTTATCGGGTTGCTGAGGTTGCCGCACTGCGTCACAACAAGTCACTTCTGCTGGTTGTTGAACGTCTTCCCAGTGACACACTGACTCCGTAAACAAAAAATCCTCTAACAAGGACTAAGCTTGGACTGCATGTCTTGCAACACAGCTCAAGGTCTATGGGAGCAGGTGTGGTAACAGACGGGGTTAGCGACTGAAGTGGAACCATTACCTTCCCTGGAAGCATGTTATGCTTAAATAAAAGTCCATAGGAGGCTACGCAGCTAAAGGCTCCTCTCCAAATGACAGAGTCCTCAAGGGAATATCAGAAGGAGGGAGAAAAGCACTTTCTCATCTACAGGGACCATATCCGAGAAAAGCTAAGTTCTCTCAGTGAGGGTTTCACTGGTGCAAAAGCAGCAGACTAGAAGGCAACGTTATGAAACTGCTTGACAGTCTAGTGAGTTGGCAACAACCAAAGATGTGTGACTGAGAAGCATGCGGTAAGGTATGCAGAGCATGCTGTATGCAGAGCATGCTGTATGCAGAGCATGCTGTATGTAGAGCATGCTGTAAGGTAAGCAGAGCATGTTGCATGGCGTGTAACATTTCTCAGAAATTCCATGACCAGTGCTAGATTGAGTAATATCGCATTACTGTCCATTGAAAGTGCACGTGCCGAGGGAATTGATTTAGACTGTTTTGTTGATGAATTTGATAGCCGGCATGATAATCGTAGAATTAAGCTGCACTAAATATACGCACTATAATCTACTTCACCTCAGGAAAGGGAAACTCGCCCTGTTGGCAACACTGCATTACTTCATGCATGCTTGCATGGGGTTTTAATATCAACATAATATTTACATTACATTCATAACTCATGATTCATTTTTGTTTTGAAGATATTTTTGCCATATTTTGCGATTTTGTTAAAAATATATTGCAAGGAATACATATATATTTGTTTATTTAAGTAATACGAATAATTTCCATTATCATAATGTTTGTGTAGGCATACATGTATATGATTACAAATGCAAGTTATGAAAGTAATGAGGTGTTATTATTGTCATTTGTTATTTCAAAGTTGAATGGGAAGAGGCTCAAGTTGAGGAGAAAGTGGCAGATGCATGCGTTGAGGTGGCTGACTCATAGCATGAGGTTCCTGCCTCAAGAGTTGCGCTTGCCTCACGAGTTGAGGTTCTTGAGGTGTGAGCTGCGAGAGTTGAGGTAGCGGCTGCGCAGAACGCAGTTCCTGTCTCACGAGTTGAGGTTCCTGAGGAGCTAGCCTCAAGAGTTGAGGCTCTCGCCTTGAGGAAAGTTGAGGTAGCAGCTGCGAGAGCTGAGGTGGCTGCCTCAAGGATGGTAGAGGTTGTCGTACCTCAAAAGGTTGTTGCCTCGAAGATGGTCTAACTGCAAGAAAATCTTGCCTCAAGGCAAAAGACTCCTGCTCCCATTGTTGAGGTTGCCTTAAGGAAGGTTGAGGTTGCTGCACAACGCTGGTAACTGGCAACTCCGAACGCGGTAAGGTAGCTTGAGGAACCTCAACTTCGTACGCCTGGCAGACTGGACTGCGGTGAGGCAGAGCGCTCGCAGGAGGAGGTGTAACCTTCTCAGCCTGAAACTCACGCATTAAGACCGCAAGCTGCGACTGCATGGACTGCAGCAAAGTTATCTTGGGATCAACAGACGATAAGGTCTGTTGAGGCAAAGCCTTAACAGAAGATGAGGTCTGTTGAGGCATCGCCTTACCTCTTAGGAGGTGTGCAGTCACCTGATGACTGCGGAGAGTCAGAGCTAACCCAATGACTGCATCCGGGTTGTTGAACTCTAGAGGTCTGGACTTTACGTTTAAGAGGTCTTGAGACCTGAGTCCAGCGTTTTCTCCCCGAAATTTCTTCTGCAGACGAGCAAAATAAGGGCTCAATCGTCTGCGGGTGGGAGTGACGGTCTCTGTAAGACACGCCCGCAACCACCGAGGATACTTCTGTGCGCCGATCAAGGCCTGCCGAACCCTTTTGCCCTTCGACATTGCTTCTCCCCTGGGCTTGGGAGCTTGCAAGAGGTCCCGGACTGGGAGGACGACTGGCACGCACAGAAGTACCCTCACGCACAACACTGACACACTTTGCGCTAATCACTTATCACTTTTGATTTTCTGTTTGCACTTATTTCACTGAACTCGAAACTTTAAGTGGTTTGTACCTGAAACACGCAATTCTATCCTTCCTTAAAAGTTAGTAATTGCGAAAACAGAATTACAATGTAACAGAAAAATCTAATGAAAGATAAATAATTCAGTGGCTGGAAAGAGACTAAACACTAGATCAAATAAACTACGTTTAAAATCTCTCACCGCATAAAGCTTGAGAACAAGAATAAAACTCTAGAAACGTTTACCTTCTTCCCCTAAAGAGACTAGGGAGAAGAGCAAAAACGATAACAACGTTACTCGCTTGAACGAAACGTTTATCCAGCTCTCTCTCCCTCCGTCTCTATCTCTCTCTCTCTCTCTCTCTTGACTTAGAACCTGAGAGAAGAGCCCAATCATATATATCGTTAAAACATATAATTGTTAAAGGAAAAAAAACAAATATTTCCCAAATAAAAAGTTCTTTTATTAGAAATAAAACCATTAAGCTAAGAAAGAATGAACAAAACGCTAGAAACGGTTACTCTTACTGCAACGTGACACCGTGAAAATTCTCTTTCTATCGTAACGATAGAGCGCAAGTTGAACGTTCTGAACGTCAACAACTGCAGAGACAAAACAAAACGTTAGTTCAACTTTGAAAACAGTACGAGACTATCAAAGAAATTCTTTCAAAAACATTAAAATAGCATAATATGTTAACAGGTAAAACCGAAATGACGGGCTCAATGTTAATTAACTTCGGTACCAAGAAAAGACCGCCTACTATTAGGAAAGGTCGCTATAAACAAATATAAAAATTAATTTTAATAAGTTTATAATAAAAGGAAGTTAATCGAAGAGGCCTATAAAAGGCGGAGAGATATAAAATAAATCTATAACTTTTGTTAAGCAAAATTAAGAAAGAGAGTCTATACTCTCTTAGACACCAACACTTCCGTCTAAGGGAAGGGTCGGCCATATAAAGGTGAAAGAGAGTTCATACTCTCTTCGTCACCATAATCAAATTAATTCCAAAAGCTAGCTAAGCTAATAATAAAACTTCCTGAATAGCGAAAGCTGAAATCTTAGAGCAATACTTCACCAAAAACCGTGAACAAGACTCCAAAATTATAAGCGTATCCATGAACGTCTTGCCGGAAGCACGACAGAGGAAAAATTGAGGTGGTGTCAACAAGAAGTACTGCAGTACCTGGCCACAGGTGGCGCTTGTGAGTACACCCCCCTCTTGTATAGCGATCGCTGGCGTATCCCTTCCGTAGAATTCTGTCGGGCAACGGAGTTGACAGCTACATGATTATCGGGTAAGATTAATATTGAAAAATATATATTTATATACAATATATATATATATATATATATATATATATATATATATATATATATATATATTTCTGTGTGTGTGTGTTTGTGGCTTAGAACTTACATATCTCCAAGTGGATCGGATAGTGATGGCAGAGAAGTACATATATATATTTCTGTGTGTGTGTGTGTTTGTGGCTTAGAACTTACATATCTCCAAGTGGATCGGATAGTGATGGCAGAGAAGTACAATCTTCAACTTTATGTAGCTCCAAATGTGGATTCAAAGAGCAGTTACAATAGATGCCTTTTGAACCTAGACTAGTACAGGTATTCTCTGATATACCTGTTTCTTTCAAAGAGTTTGATTTTGAAGGCTTTTGAACATTCTATCAGAGTTTACAGGGAAATCTGTGTTAGTGATTCTACTGTCGGTGAACAGTCCATGGTTTCCACTCCTTCAGTTTCAGACCAAAGTTACACTCTCTTCGGTCAGCACAGCTGTATGTAGGGAGTATGAATATATTTTCTTGTTTCTTTTTTACCCAAAACCTTCAGGCCTGGCTTTTCTCTCCCATCAGTATTGAAAAATCCCCCAAAGCTAACAATGTTATGTATTTGATGATGTGTAAATAGTTTTCTTCCACCAGGCAATAACAGTACAATAATCCGTCGTAATATTGCGGTTCTTCTATTGCTCCCTCATTGCATCACAGATTTATAAATTTATTACTGAGAGCATATAAGTTTTATATTTGTAAAATATTTCAATTATCTTTTGTTAAAGATATTATTTTTTGACCTTATAATAGCTTAAAATAGTAATTTTTTACTTACAATAGCTTAGATTTATAGATACTAATAAGAAAGTATGAAAAATGCAAAAATACAAAATATTACCATAGAATTCTGTTTTTACTTGGATCTGGAATGGAACACCCACAGTAGCCCAGGGGATAACTGTATGTGTAGAAGGCATGGATGGTCTTTTATAGGAATAGGACCCCAGTCAGATAATCACAGACTTCTTGGCTTTTTCCTGGTCCACCTTTTTGAGAATAGGAAGCTTAAGTTATGAAAATTTTCTCCTATAAATCTGCACAGACAGAGACTCTGAAGTGAGCTTTTAATGGTGATTTGGATTTGAAAGTGTTTCACAAAACTGCACAGTCCAATGTTTTGCCATGCAGTCCTTTACCAATTCTTTTAGCATCCTGGCCACTTGATAGAATGTTTGAAGTTTTTGCTAAACCAGATATCTCCAATACAACTCTTAAAATAGGTAATTTAGGAAGCTATTATTAATGGTATTAGCCGTGGAACAAGTCAGTGAAATTCCAACATTCTGCAGTGAAAGATATGTCCTTACTCTCCCTTCTAGGCTTTACAGCTTAGTTGCGTAGATCCACTTCATTAGAAGGTAGTCTGTTTAAAAAAAAAACTCAGACTACAGGGGTTATCCGTGCTCTCATGACCTTGTGCATAAAATTACCAATCCACTCTTCATCCCTAAATCCCACAATGAGAAAAATTAATTCTTCCTATGTATTTTTTGCGAATATGCAATTTCATAAAATTCAGAGCTTTGTGCGTTTGTCTGGACATAGGGTGTTATAAGGTACTACCTGAAACAAATCCAAAAAGTTCAATATATGTGTGATGTGCTCGTCTTAATCTGGCACCTATTGGTTGGAATTGGAATTTGGCACAAGAGATGGATCCTTATTCAGGTCCCTCAGCACAAGTGCCTTTTCTTTACACATTATCTGAGTACAGTATAAATTGGGTGTTTACTTGATTATAGGTAACTTAACCCTGGTACCAGTCTTTGGGGAACAAACATCATCTAATCCTAAAATAGGTTTTTGACAAAGTAAAAACCTAATTTTGTGGAGTCCCCTAGACCCTCCTCCCTCCCTAAACTCATGAAGGATTTTGGACATAACTGAGACACTCCTTGGTTGAAACATGGTTGCATAAACAAACGCTTGTATGCGTGTTTCTGTAAGGATTAGTAGTGGCTGACATTGGGTGATGTGTCATCAATTTGTGGACAAATTCAACATCAGACGTGTTGAAATGGGTTCAATAGAGCCTGAACCCGTGGTCTCCCTAATTACACAAAGAGTCTGCGCGTTGCATGTTGATATTCTATCCTTAGAACAAGGAAGACTTTTTCTTTTTAGGATATTTATTGGATTCCCTAATCTAGCCTTTACAAGAAAGTCCTAAATTGGCGTTTATTTTTTTCAAATCAAAACACCCTTTTTTATATATTTTTTCTTCTTAATTTACTCATTACACTGGAACTTAGGATAAAGGGTATATTGGATGGATGACAATCAGTTGAAACATATCCTCCTTTTTCACACGATTGTAGTACAGTACAGTAGTTGAGGTTAATAAATAAATGGTCATAATGAAACAGCTTGATAATTATATTTTCAATATTAAACTTACCCGATGATCATATAGCTGTCAGCTCTGCTGCCCGACAGAAAAAACCTACGGGCGGAATACGCCAGCGATCGCTATACAGGTGGGGGTGTACATCAACAGCGCCATCTGTCAAGTAGGTACTCAAGTACTCGATGTCAACATAGAACCAATTTTCTCTCTGTCGTGCCACTGGCAAGACCTACTAAATACGCCGTCCCTAACTGGATTTGTTTTCACAACGATTTGGTGAAGTACACTATTCCAGTTTTGAGCTTTCGCTATGCAGGGGTTTTTTCTTCATTTCAAAACTTGAACTCGTTTTGGATAGATTTAATTATAGTGACGAAGAGAGTATGGACTCTCTTTCACTTTTAAATGGCCGACCCTTCCCTTAGACGGAAGTGTGTTTAGGTTTTTGGTAATTTGGCTTAACACGTTATAGTTCTATTTTTTTTTTTATATCTCTCCGCCTTTATAGGCCTCTTCGATTAACTTTCCATTTATTATAAACTTATAAAAAAATAAATTTTTATGTTTGTTTATATGCGACCTTTCCTAATAGTAGGTGGTCCTAACTTGGAACCGAAGTTAATTAACATTGAGCCCGTTATATCGTATTTAACCTTTAAAGAATTTAATACTTTTTTAAATTTAATGTTTTATGAAAGAATTTCTTTGATAGTCTCGTACTGTTTTCAAAGATGAACTAACGTTTAGTTTTTTTAATCTACGCAGTTGTTGACGTTCAGAACGTTCAACATGCGCTCTATCGTTACGATAGAGAGAGAGTGTATCACGGTTTCACTTTGCAGTAAGAGTAAACCGATTCTAGCGTTTCGTTCATTCTTTCTTAGCTTAAATGGTTTAAATTCTAAATTAAAGGAACTTTTTATTTGGAAAACCTTTCAGTTTTTTCCTTTAGCAAATAACATGTTTTAACGATATATAATTGGGCTCTTCTCTCAGGTGCGAAATCAAGAGAGAAGAGAGAGAGAGATAGAGACGGAGGGAGAGAGAGGAGAATAAACGTTTCGTTCAAGCGGGTAACGTTGTTCTCTGTTTTTTTTTTTTACTCTCCTCCCTAGTCGCTGTAGGGGAAGAAGGTAAAACGTTTCTAGGGTTTTATTCTTGTTCCCAGGCTTTGTGCGGTGAGAGATTGTAAACGTAGTTTATTTGATCTAGTGTTTAGTCTCTTTTCCAGCCACTGAATTCTTTATCTTTATTTATGTTTTTCTGTTGCATTGTAAGACTGTTTTCGCAATTACTACCTTTTAATGAAGGATAGGATTGCGTGTTTCAGGTAGAAATCAGTTAAAGTTTCGATTTCAGTGAAATAAGTGCAAAACAGAAAATCAAAAGTGATAAAGTGATATGCGCAAAGTGTTACAGTGTTGCGTCCGAGGGTTCGTCTGTTCGTGCCAGTCGTTCACCTAGTCCGGGACCTCTTACAAGCTCCCAAGCCCAGGGGAGAAGTAATGTCGAACGACTTATGGGTTCCACAGGCCTTGATCAACGAACAGACGTTTTTCCCTCCGTGGTTTCGGGCGTATCTACCCAAGATCGCCCCACCCACACAAAGACGAGAGAGCCCATTTATTCCTCGTCTGCGGAAGAGGTTTCTCGTAAGAAACCATGGACCACATCTTGCAGCTTTTTAAGTGCAAGTCGGTCCCTTCCGCGCAAGTCCAACGGCCTAGGTGTAGCCACTGGGTCAGTTCGGACTCCCTGCAGTCATCCGACGACTGCACACCTCCCAAGAGAGGCAAGGTGGTACCGCAACAGGCAGTAACTCCGTCTGTTGCCGCACCAGCTGTTTTAGACCCTCAGTCACAACGGACAGTAGCTCCGTCTGTTGCCGTTTTTGTAGACCCTAAGTGGTCTTTACTGCAGTCTATGCAGACTCAGTTAGCTGCGGTTATGCAGGAGTTTCGTGCGGAGAAGGTTGACACTGCTCCCGTTAGCCTACAACCTGCCACGGTTGTGCGCCCAGCTCACGCTGAGGCTGCCTGCTCCCACACTCCGGCTGCGGAGAGCTCCACCTCCGATGCGCAATCGACCCTGCCAGGCGCATGTTGACGTTAGCCGACGTGCGGCACCCTCCGTTAACATGCGTGAGCTACCGCATCAGCAGTGGGAAGGTGGAGTCAAGCTGCCGTGTTTTGACGCGATGCGTTAGTTTCCGCAACCCACGGCAGTCCCCACCACGCACCACCACTCCGCTTTGGTTGTTGCCTGCTCCCACACTCCGACTGCGGAGAAGGTTGACGATGCACCCGTTTGCCTACAA
Organism: Palaemon carinicauda; assembly: GCF_036898095.1. Classification (NCBI taxonomy): domain Eukaryota; kingdom Metazoa; phylum Arthropoda; class Malacostraca; order Decapoda; family Palaemonidae; genus Palaemon; species Palaemon carinicauda. Next base: position 34,059,486 of record NC_090761.1, read on the forward strand.
CCTGCCACGGTTGTGCGCCCAGCATGGCTGCCTGCTCCCACACTCTTGTTGTGAGAGCTCCTCCACCCATGCGCAGTCGACCCTGCCAGACGCATGCTGACTCCCACAGACACACGGAGCACTCCGTGGCCGTGCGTGAGCTACCACAAGCTGCCGTGTTTTGACACGGTGTGTCAGCCTCCGCAACCCTCTGTGGTTACCGCCACTCGCCCGCAGCAGACTAGTCAGTCAGGAGTTGAGGCTTCCCCACACAGCTTTGGTTGTTGCCAGCTCACAGACTGTCAAGCAGTTACATGACGTTGCCTTCTGGTCTGCTACTAATACACCAGTGCTGTATGTCCTCACGCCCTGTTGTGGTTGACAGTTCAGTTTTTGACAGTTCACAGACTATCAAGCAGTTACATAACGTTGCCTTCTGGTCTGCTGCTTATGCACCAGTGAGAACCTCACTGAGATAACCTAGCTTTTCTCGGACATGGTTCCTGTAGATGAGAAAGTGCTGTTCTCCCTCCTACTGATATTCCTTTGAGGACTCTGTCATTTGGAGAGGAGCCTTAAGCTGCTTAGTCTCCTATGGACTTTAATTAAAGCATAACAAGGCTTCCAGGGATGGTAAATGGTTCCGCTTCAGTCGCTAACCCCGTCTGTTGCCACACCTGCTCCCATAGACCCTAATGGGCTTTGTTGCAAGACATGCAGTCCAAGCTTGTGTCCTTGATAGAGGATTTTTTACGGAGAAGAACCTTCTGGCCAACAACCTTCCTACCGGTTGGTTGTGAGCCCTGTTGACGCTGAGGTATCCTACTCGCGTCCGCCAGTTGAGGTGGTTCCTCCACCGATGCGACCCAGTGTGGGTTGCCAGTCGCACGTTGACGTTAAGCGACTCTCGGAGGTGGTTGTGGACGTTTAGTGTGTCACTAGGAAGACGTTCAACAACCAGCAGAGGTGACTTGTTGTGACACAGTGCGGCAACCTCAGCAACCCGGTAGGGGGTTGACTGCACAACCCAGACAGTCTAGACAGTTTCGGGTTGACGCTGTACTTCCTCACGTCCCCATGGTTGACAGTTCACAGACTGTGCAGCAGTACCATGATATTGTGTCCGGCTCCGTCACGCATCCACCAGTGCGACCGGATTCAGCAAGTCAGACGTTGCCCACTCCGTTGCCGTTTCCTCATCAGTTTCGGATGAGGAACCCTCTGATGAGGACATTGCTGAACAAGACAATCAACCCCCAGCCCTGCTATCCATCCAGAAGATGCTGTAGAAGGAACGCTGCCCTGTCAGACTGTGGATGAGTCTGGTTAGGACACTGTCATCCGTGGTTCATTTTATGTCACTTGGAAGACTACACCTCCGTCCTCTTCTGTATCATCTAGCTTTTCACTGGAAAAGGACAAGACGCTAGAAGCGGTCTCGATCCCGGTTTCCGGAAAGATAAAGTCTGGTCTGACTTGGTGAAAGGACTTTATCAACCTTTGAAAGGGTCTTCCCCTGACTGTTCAGACTCCCAACCACGTTCTCTTCTCGGACGCATCGGACGTAGGCTGGGGTGCGACATTAGGCGGTAGGGAATGCTCGGGATTATGGAACTCGAGTCAAAGGACAATGCATTTCAACTGCAGGAAGCTACTGGCAGTACGTCTGACCTGGAAAAGCTTCAGGTCTCTCCTTCAAGGCAAAGTGGTGGAGGTGAACATGGACAACACCCTGCTTTGACGTACATCTCCAAGCAAGGAGGGACCTACTCTCTGACATGGTACGAGTTCGCAAGAGACCTCCTCACCTGTTCAACAGGTCTAGACTTTTCACTAGTAACGAGGTTCATCCAAGGCAACTTGAATGTCATAGCAGATTGTCTCAGTAGGAAGGGACAAATAATTCCAACAGATTGGACCCTCCACAAGGATGTATGCAAGAGACTTTGGGCCACCTGGGGCCAGCCAACCATAGATCTCTTTGCAACCTCGATGACCAAGAGGCTCCCAATACTTTGCTCACCTATCCCGGACCCAGCAGTAGTTCATATAGATGCCTTTCTACTAGATTGGTCACATCTAGATCTATATGCATTCCCTCCGTTCTAGATTGTCAACAAGGTACTGCAGAAGTTCGCCTCTCACGAAGGGACAAAGTTGACGCTAGTTGCTTCCCTCTGGCCCGCGAGAGAATAACTCACCGAGGTACTTCGATGGCTAGTAGACGTTCCCAGAACACTTCCCCTAAGGGTGGACCTGCTACGTCTGCCACGCGTAAAGAAGGTACTCCAAGGCCTCCACGCTCTTCGTCTGACTGCCTTCAGACTATCGAAAGACTCTCGAGAACTAGAGGTTTTTCGAAGGAGGCAACCAGAGCGATTGCTAGAGCAAGGAGAACATCCACCCTTAGAGTCTACCAATCGAAGTGGGAAATCTTCCGAAACTGGTGCAAGTCAGTATCCGTATCCTCGACCAGTACCTCTGTAACTCAAATAGCTGACTTCCTCTTATATCTGAGGAAAGAACGATCTCTTTCAGCTTCCACTATCAAGGGTTACAGAAGCATGTTGGCATTAGTCTTCCGTCACAGAGGCTTAGATCTTTCCAACAATAAAGATCTACAGGACCTCCTTAAGTCTTTTGAGACCACGAAGGAGCGTCGTTTGGTTACACCTGGTTGGAATTTAGACGTGGTTCTAAGATTCCTTATGTCAGACAGGTTCGAACCGCTTCAATCAGCCTCCCTGAAAGATCTCACCTTTAAGACTCTTTTCCTGATATGCTTAACCACAGCTAAAAGAGTCAGTGAGATTCATGCCTTCAGCTAGAACATCGGATTCTCATCCGAAACGGCTACATGTTCTACAACTTGGTTTTCTAGCCAAACACGAGCTGCCTTCTCGGCCTTGACCAATATCGTTCGATATTCCAAACTTATCGTATGGTTATAAATGAACTAGAAAGAGTCTTATGTCCTGTAAGAGCTCTTAAGTTCTATTTTAAAAACCTTTACGAGGCCCGTCTGAAGCTTTATGGTGTTCAGTTTAGAATCCATCTTTGCCTATGTCAGAGAATTCTTTATCCTATTTTATCAGACTGTTAATACGAGAAGCTCATTCCCTTCTGAATGAGGAAGACCAAGCTTGGCTGAAGGTAAGGACACACGAAGTTAGAGCTGTCGCAACTTCCGTGGCCTTTAAACAAAATAGATCTCTGCAAAGTATATTCGACGCAACCTATTGGAAAAGCAAATCAGTGTTCGCGTCTTTTATCTTAAGAATGTCCAGTCTCTTTACGAGAACTGCTACACTCTGGGACCATTCGTAGCAACGAGTGCAGTAGTGGTGGGGGCTCCACCACTACAATTCCCTAATTCCAGAACCTTTTTAATCTTTCTCTTGAAATATTTTTGGGTTGTCCGGAAGGCTAAGAAGCCTTTCGCATCCTACTTGATTTGGCGGGTGGTCAAAGTCATTTCTTGAGAAGCGCCTAGATTAGAGGTTTTGAGGAGGACCTTTAGTATGGGTTGCAACCCTTCATACTTCAGCTCCTAGGAGTCGCTCAGCATCCTATGAGGATCGCGAGGCTCAGTAAGGAAGACGTACTTAAAAAGGCAGAGTAATTGTTCAAGTCGTCTTCCTTACCAGGTACTTATTTATTTTATGCTTGTTATTTTGAATAACTGCTAAAATGAAATACGGAATACTTAGCTCATATAATGTCAACATGTTATGCTGGTCTCTACCCACCCCCCTGGGTGTGAATCAGCTATATGATCATCGGGTAAGTTTAATATTGAAAAATGTTATTTTCCTTAGTAAAATAAATTTTTGAATATACTTACCCGATGATCATAAATTAAAGGACCCACCCTTCCTCCCCAATAGAGACCCAGTGGACAGAGGAGAAAATTGGTTCTATGTTGACATCGAGTACTTGAGTACCTACTTGACAGATGGCGCTGTTGATGTACACCCCCACCTGTATAGCGATCGCTGGCGTATTCCGCCCGTAGGTTTTTTCTGTCGGGCAGCAGAGCTGACAGCTATATGATCATCGGGTAAGTATATTCAAAAATTTATTTTACTAAGGAAAATAACATTTTACAGTGTACAGGGATTACGGTACATTAAAATGTAAATTTGATAATCAGTTGTTAATGATACCTTGAAAAGTGAAAGATTTTAACTGGCTTTGTTGATAAAGTATTAAACTTGTCTGACTACTTAATCAGAGTTGATTTATGGAATTTTAAAATATTTGTAAAATGTTTGCCAAATGAAAATGGTCATTGTAAAAATTTTATGAGATGTTTATAATAGTAAAGGGTTATCACAACTTTTTATAACTCCTTGGTCTGTAAAGAAAATGTTCAAGATAAATTGAAACTTGTTTTAAGTGTAATAATCTTGACGCAGGTTTTAGGTTGACTACATGTGACAAACATTTTCATGTTTGCTTATGTGTATTTGTTCTTGAGTGAAATAGATTCAAGATTAGATAGGCTATATCTATAGGCATTTATCTCTGTATGTAGTGTATCTGGAATCTGTTTGGACAACTTATGGAACATAACTTGTAGTTTCTTTTTCTTTACAGAGTAGTGAAAGCATAGATTCTAGTCCTGGATTTGATGCCTCATCAGCCAGAGAACTCATTCAGTCTTTAGAAGTAAAAAACCGAGATATTATGAGGGAAATCAACGTTTTAAGGTTAGCCACACTAATGTAAGACTGATTAAGCCTCAAAAGTTGGTACAGGGATCCCATTATTACTGATATAGCATGAAAAGATAGAATAGCTGCAGTAATATTTATGCATTAATGGTCTCAGGAGAATTTAATTATAGAGATATTCCCAAGTAAATTGAATAAACAATTAAACGTTTGCCCAAGAAGATGAAATAACAAAATATGAGTTATGAAAATCAGTATCAATGGAATACTGTATCTATAGTAAAGCATTATCTCTTAAATTACAATTACTGTATTTGTTAGACACTATTGTAAAACTTTAGATTCTACCATAAAAACTTAGCTCCTTCTAAAGCCCCCATTCTAGCAGATTCCCTCAAATTCAAAGAGAGGCAGCAATGCATGTATTATGCATTTTTTCTTTGATTATAGTAGAACATTTTTAAGTACTCGTTCACATACTTTTTAAAATACTTGTTGATATAAGCCATAATATTATGTGTAATGAATTCATTATTTCTATGAAACTCCCCCGATGTTCATATTGCTCCTTTCTCATTGTTTAAAGGACTTCTACCCTAGAATAAAAATTTCCCGTTTTCTTTCCTTGTATAATGCCCTCTCCCCTTCAGCTAAGTATGGAGTCAATCTGGAGATTGATGGCAACTATCTAGGCAGAGGTACATCTTAGTTCCCTTACTTTCCATTCTCTTGTCATGTTTACTAGTGTTAGATGCTCTAATTTATTTTTTCTTCTTGTGATCCAGATTGAGTTTACATTTGTGATTTTAGGTTATTTTATATTTTAATAGGGCATATCTTCTGGAATTACTATGAATATCAGTTATAGGGGTTCAAGTGACTTAGTGGAAACATGCTGGCCATAGGATTGTATTTTTTTTTTTTATTGTTTTGAGGGATAGTTTATGCTAACACTTCTTAAGTTATTTTCCGATGGTAGATGACCGCTTTGTGTGTTCTAAACGTAAAACTAAATTGATTTACAGTATAGTTCAGGGGGGAAATCCAGAAAAATCTTAGCTAGTTAATATATTAGATGATGTTGAAATATCACTCAAGCTAATTTTGAGCTTTCTGGGCTCAGTAGAGTGAAACTTCATATGTTTTTATTATTTTTGCTTTGTTTGTGTATCATAGAAGGCCTGTGGGTCTTTTGGCTAGGCAGTGCTTCTAACCTAATATGCCCTGTTATGAACCCTAGGCTAACTCATCAAATTTTCCCAGTGGTTCTAGTATGCCAGTACCATAGGAATGGTACACAGTACTAACAGAATCGATCACCTCTGCATGAGCCTCGTACTCAACTTGAGAGTCTCAAGTTACTCCTGAACCTTATATGACGTAACACTCTCCTTTCCATGATCCGGTTTGCTTTACATGACCACTTTATTCTGAGATAAAACACTGAACTGGCAGCTGGATACTTGTATCCGTCTGAAGAACTCGCGAGCAACGTTTTTATCCTGTACATATATTTATGAGGTCACATATGATAGGGGTCTTATGGAACTAGGTAATAGATTTTATATAAATTTTAAAGTTTGGGTGGAAGCTGAACTTTTGCATCATGTTTTAGATGGCTGTGGGGTTCACCCCAGCGTAAGTTCATCTCAAATTTTCCCTTGCAGCATTAGTACTACTGGTGAAACGATTCCCTTGTCTAGCATAGGTGCAAGGTTACCGTTAAATGTAAACAATGGGCAAAGCCTGTAGTTTCCCTTTAGGGTCTTTCACCAGGCCAACATCCCAAAATGAGGATTATACAGAGGAATAACTTGACTTGGACGAGATATATTCTTAGAAATATTATTTTTAAAAGATATAAAAATGAGATATTGTAATTAAGGTAACTTCTTATAGTTCTGTCATCTGATGCTGCTACTTTTAAGACAATTTATCCTTTATTTTACTCTATTTTACTCTATTTTCATGGGAGGTTGAATTAGTTATCCCCAAAAGTAAAATCCCCCCCCCATTTTTTTTATTTGAGAACAGTTCAAGTGACTAACTTTGTTAGTGCCTCCAGTAAAACTAATTCTCTTAAACTGAACATTAATGTGAAGGAAGTTTTTTATTGCAAGATTTTTTAATTGGTTAACCCTAGAATTATGTTTTATAAAGTTGGGAGTGTTGGCCTAATTGAAATTCTCTCTATTCCACAATCTATAATAGGGGTTACTGTATTTCAACTCATATAAGATCTTATTCTTATTGAAGGTTATCAATATTGTTTAGACAAAATTTTTTAATGAATCTAAAAAGGCTGCAACCTTTGTGAATAATGTGCACTAAGAGTAGGTGTGTTTCTGAATGGTGGAGATGGTGTCCGGTGCACAGGTACACGTTTTGGTTTCTCTTCATACATTGGTCGTCATATTAGATTGATAATTGATAAGTTATTAAGCTTGTAGCCTCTAGAACACAGTGGCACTCTGGAGTCTATTCTCCTTAATCCTCCTTTTCTCCCTACCCTTCTATAACTACTACTTCTCAAGTTATTTCTGAATTGTGAAGTTCCTGACATGTGGTTTCAATGACAGATTCTGTTCTTATGAATTATACTTCTCATGAGGAAGATGCAAAAAAGTACAAGTCTTTTTGTCTTTCATACTCCAAGTGATGTACTTTTCAATAGTGGAATTCAGATTTTGTCTTCTTGAATCCCAAGGAAGCTTCATTGTAGTGAATTTTTAGTAAAGAAACCAATTATTCTAATGCTTACTTGAAGTTCATGGATTTCCAACTCCTCTTCACACTTATATTGGTTATATGTGTCACTTATCCACTTATAAAGGTTAAATGTTATCTGAGTGCATTTAGTTAGCAACCAGAAAATGTTATGAGAGAATAAGATGGAAGCCCATCAAGCAATGTCAAAGGGAGTTGGGGTCATTCGGGATAGGGAAAATTGTTTTTTATTCTATCAATTGACGAGAAGCTCATACTTCATAGAGCTATACCACCAGAATGCCATGTTTTGAAATGTTTAATTTCATTATAAAAGTTTTATTTTTGTTGCACTTTCTGCACTGCATAATTTTTTTTAGGAGTGAGGGAAGCAAGGATATCAGTTATACTGTAATTATTATTTGTTCAAATAAAATGTTATTCATCTTGATTAATCTTGAAAACTCACTTTCCACACTTGTTATACATGATGGTTATTATACATTTTATCTATTATTGGTGCTATGGTTTTATTTCAGGGAGTTGTACAGAATTTCAGATGTTGCTTATTCTTTACTATCCTGATACTGCTCCAGGTTTCATTTTTGCATGAAGAAGAATCAACTAAGTGTATTCAAATGATATAAGCACTTTACAACTTGTGCAGAGTCCAATACATTTTTCTTGTAAGTTAGAATATTTACAGAACAGATGAAGATTTTACCTTAAAAATTCATCCCTCATTTTTGTGAAGTATTAGTCTGTATGTCTGTATGTTTTTGTGCATGCTAGTTATTATTATTATTATTATTATTATTATTATTATTATGTGTTTTATTTTATGTATTTTTCTATACTCATACATATATATAATCACATAGGTTCATATTGAAAGAGCAGTTGAAATTTACAAGGGTTTACAGTAGGGTCCCGAATTATGCGAGATTTTGGTCGATCAATGACCTCGTATAAATGGAAAATCGCATATTTCGAAACACGCAACTAACAGAAATAATTCCATTGGGGCCTTGGCAACCAGCAACTTGCCTATTCAAATGTGTTTACTACCTATTTCCAATACTTTCTATGTACTATACTGTATTTATTTATAATATCAAATTGCTCTTGTAAATAAATCACACATTTAATATACTTTAAAGTTCTAATAACTTGAAAAATGGTTAAAATTACAACCAGGATGGGTGTAAACACCGTTTATTTCCCGTTATAACACGACCCAAAATACAGACAAATTTTAATGTTTGCCTATCTATTGTATAAGACAACTGGTGAATAGCAAAACTATCACTCGATAGACTAGCATTTGTTGCATGATTGAAAATCCAGAATTATCAAAATAAAGGCGATTTTATATCATGCGTTTCCTAAACACGCCAAAAGGCACGATAAAAAACAACCAACGTTTTGTTTACGTTTATCTCTGATCATAACCAAGAAACAGACGCATTTACACGTGTATACAGTAGGTTAGTGTTTGCATCGACAGCAATCTTACCAAGTATTGATTATATGTTGATTTTATTATTACCAATGTTCTACTTAATTTTTCTTAGAACTTCCAAATAAATGAAATGAATGCCATTTATACAGTATAAGGTTTTTCTTTATGACGCCGCCTGAAACGGAAATCTTCCATTTATTTACGCTCCATCTTCGATCATGATAAACAAACGAACGCATTAAACAGACATGATCAAATATTACAAACATTTAGTAAACATTATGTTATTACAAATATTTTACTCACCGTATCCATATAAATTCCTAAATTCGTAGCAAAGCTGGAAACCTTTTTTTTTCTTATGCGTTCAATCCACAATAGCAAACTGCCACTAATGACAGAATGATAATTTACGATAATTCTAAACTGTTACGAAAGATAATTGTCCTTTCCATTTCCTAACTTCAGTTATAAGTCAACTTGTACCCCTCTCAATTATGGAACCATATGCAAAAAAGGTAAAAGAAGAAGAAAGTGCTAGGCCTATTTTTAGTCATCGAAAAATTAGGTTACTGCTATTACGTTCGATGTGACAGAGAGAGAGAGAGAGAGAGAGAGAGAGAGAGAGAGAGAGAGAGAGAGAGAGAGAGAGAGAGAGAGAGAGAGAGAGGTTTTAAATGTACTAAACAATAAATATGATAGGTTATAACACATTGGTGCTTATGTAATATTAACTGTATAGATGGTTTGAATAAGTTAGAAAATGGTGTAAACAATTCTTTGTTAATGTATTCGTACCGCGCATATTTTTGAGAGCGGAAGTTAGACATCAGCTGATGTGATCACAGCCAAAAGTAAAACAAAAAGAAGTCAACAATACTCAATTTTTAAAACACACCCGAAATTTAAAAACATAAGTACATGTTTTATTATAGCACAATTGACTATTTAAAGAGTAAATGTTTTCAGGAATAGAATGGTGTTTCCTAAAGAATAGTAGTTTGCTGACGAAATCGGATACCGTATTTTAAGCTATGATTGAAATGGATGTATACACGGTATAATTTTTTCGTTTTATATTTAATTTACACTTTAAGAAAACCAATTTTGGTTTCTTCATCTATTTGTAAGTATTGTATAACACGAGAGAGAGAGAGAGAGAGAGAGAGAGAGAGAGAGAGAGAGAGAGAGAGAGAATCAGCTGTTGTAATCGAATGCCTGTTTTTGTTTCGTGTACCCCCTGAAGCGAGGAATTGATCGCCACAACTAACAATATTCATGTTAATTTCATTCTTAAACTCAAGTTGCCATATGTGAACTAAGGTTTTATTTCTTACGGGAGAGAGAGAGAGAGAGAGAGAGAGAGAGAGAGAGAGAGAGAGAGAGAGAGAGAGAGAGAGAGAGAGAGAAGATTTCTGGCATCAAATTCACTCTCTCTCTCTCCAGAGAGAGAGAGAGAGAGAGAGATAGATTTGTTTTACCGTCTACTCTACAAAACCAATCTTTGCAAATCAAATATATACTGTTTAAAATATGACAAAATATTGCCGACTTGTTACCGAAGTATAGGCTATTCACTGCCGTTAAACGAACCCAGTCTACTCGTGAAAACCTTGAACGCCCGGAGGGAAAAATAAGGTTTTTATATATACTGTACTAAACAAAAATAATGCTTTGATATACCATCATTAACACTACCATTACAATTATCAAAAGGTTGGAGAAAGATAAAGATTGCCGAGAACGTAACCACAATTCTTTTTACATTTTGTCAGCTGGACTCGCATAGTTAACAGTTGATTTCATTGTTGATGTGGAATTGTAACCTTAAATAGGCTATTCATTATGAAATTATGTTAATAAGATGTAATGTTAATATTGTTTTGTAACATTATAAATCACCGTATTTAGGGCTACCAATATACTTAGAAAGACAATAGATTTGATACATTTTGTAGTGCTTGACTCGCAGACTTTGAACAGCTTCGCAGATACAGAAAATTTATTTTTGAAAAATAGCGAGCGCAGAAAAGGGGAATCGTATAATTCGAACACGCATAATTCGGGACCCTACTGTATTTGGTTTGGAATCATTTATTTTTTATCTTTGAAATGTAATGCAGTACATATGCAGGTTGCTACACTATTGTTCTTTTAGAAAATATGCTGCGTTGCTTTGCTGAATTAGCATGTAATACTTGTAATATTCATGGAATCTATTACCAAATCAGATTAATGGGCGAGAGCAGATAGGTGTAGATGTGATTTTTAAAAGTAATATCCAATTGGATGATCCCTGAAACCATCCTTATTTAGATCTAAATAAGGACAGCTGTTTTAGGGATCATGTATAATGATTCCGTGGATTCATAGAAGAGCTTAGTATTCCAAATCAGTGGCTTACAACCACAGCCTGCAGCCCTTATATCTGGACCAATGTGAGCTGGCCTGAGTTTCCTTCCTCCTTTGCTCACTTTGAGAAGAACTCCATGCAAATGCCAATTTTCACTTCTGCTTGCATATCATTTTCCTCTCTGATGTTTTTCTTGCCGTGGGTTTTTTTTTTCTCAGGTTAACCAACGCTAAGCTTACCCATAAACTCTTATGTTTTTTAACTGTTGTCGGTAGTACCAATCCATGGTGAATTTTGTCCAAAGGAGAAAACATACACCACTTCTTCCGGTTTTTTATAGAGCCGACCAAAGTCAAAGCTCTTAATTTCTTACCAATGCCCCAGGGGGAATCATTACCCTAAAGTCAAAACCTATGTTTTGTACAGATTAAACTGTTTTCAAAGTCTGGTGAGGGAGTAATACCCACTCCAATGGTCTTAGAAAAGTTCCCTGGTGTAACAGTTTTTATTTCCTTTATTTAGATATTATAGTGTAAATATTATATACTATAGCAATACTTTCAGCATGTGTATTGGCATTAGAATATAAAAGTTACGAAACACTTCTTTTTATCCTTCAATTAATTAATTTTTAACATTTACAAGGGAGATAAAACTAAAGGGAAATCACATATATAAGTCAATTTTGTACATCAATAATTTCTTTATTTTTTATAAACATTCAAGTAATAAATTCAATATATCTAATAAGTAATAATGATAGCGATACATTTTATTCAAGCTTGTGATCATATGTATCTACAATGGTTTACAAAGAGTACAATACAGAGAATCATAAAAATACAGAACACACACATGCATATATATAAATATATATATATATATATATATATATATATATATATATATATATATATATATATATATATATAAAATACGGTAGGTAGTAGGTTGGGCAAGGCACCAGCCACCGAATAGTCTAGCATATTCTTTAAACATTGTCGTCTTTCTTCATAAACCTGGCAACACCGAGATTACCAAACAATTCTTCTTCGCTCATTGGGCTAATTACTGTATTGTAATTATTCAGTGGCTACTTTCCTCTTGGTAAGGGTAGAAGAGACTTTACCTATGGTAAGCAGCTCTTCTCGGACATTCCAAAATCAAACCATTGTTCTGTAGTCTTGGGTAGTGCCATAGCCTCTGTACCATGGTCTTCCACTGTCTTGGGTTAGAGTTCTCTTGCTTGAGGGTACACTCGAGAGCACTATTCTATCTTAATTTTTGTCTTCCTCTTGTTTTTTTTTAAATGGTGTATTGGGCAGGCTTAAAAGAAGGACCATGGATGCCTGGTGGTTTATCTAGAGATAATATTTTCCTTATCTGTTTATTTTTCTTTTCAATACCATCCTTACTGTCCTCCCTTCAGTTGAAGCGGCTATCCTGGAGGGTATTTAGCCTTGCATGGTGTATTGGCTCCTCTATGTTGACCAGTTTTTCTGACTTTTTTTCTATAGTCTTTGGGTTTGATCAATCACTTTATTTATATGTCTCTACATATTGTTTTTATAATTTTTTTTAATTTAGTTTTTATGAATGCTGTTTCTTTTTTATTACCATTAAGTCTTAGGATGCCTGGCATCATTGAGCGAAATCTGGGACCCCTACCTCCTAGATTTCATCAATGTCGTCTCCTGTATTGCAATATTCGTGGTTTTCATGCAAATATTCAAAACCTTACAGTAGTTGTGTCCAGACAGTATGATACACTTTTGGGCTCAGAAACTTTGGTTTCTAATATGAGGCACTCATCTGAGCTCCAAATATCTGATTTTAAGAAGCCAATTAATTTTAAACTGGATGCCAGGGGAATGGCAGTGTATATTAGGACCGAGTACCCTGCATCTCATAAATCCTGCTATGAATGTGGATGTCATGAGATTAGAGTAATGAAAGTTTGTGGCAAGCATAGCTTTTATTTATGTTCGATCTACCGGAATCCAGACATGGATGATTCTATCTTCGATTGTCTTCTTACCATTATGGCTAAGATACAAGAAGATGATAGAAAGGCTTCTTTTGTCTTTGTTGGTGATTTCAATGCTCACCATAGGGAGTGGTTAAAATCTGTTTCTCCTACCGATCGCCATGACTTAAGAGCTTTAGGCTTTGCCTCTGAATCAGGCTGTGAGCAAATCTTAAGTGAAGCTACTCACAGGTCTGGTAACTGCTTGGAACTTCTATACACTGACTCCCCTGGCATTATAACAAATAAGGACATCTGATCATGCCTTGATTTCACTAGTAGTGAAAACTGAGCAACCTGTCCCTGATGTATCATACCCATGTAAGATTTATATGAAATCTCAAGCAGACTGGAATGGGATTTTGAGTGATCTTTTGGACTTGAATTGGTCACAATTGTATAGTAGTGTTGATGTTGTAGTCCCTTTGAATGAGAATCTACTCAACATCATTGATAGGCGTATCCCTTCTTGTGTGCTAAGGTACCGAGTGAAGGACAAACCATGGTTCAATGATGATTGTAGACATGCTTATTTGGAGAACCACGAGGCCTATCATCTTTGGAAGGGTAACAGATCAGATTTGAATTAGAATAACTATATTCAGCTCAGAACTTTTGCTCAGAGTTTATGCTTCAACTGAAAATGAATGCAATTTAACCATTTAAAAAACGCTTTCTGGTACAACCCAGGAACAAAAGTGGTGGGCTACCTTTAAATCTGCACTCTTTGGTGTAGATGCAACAGTTCTTCCTTTACTTAAACCAGATGGCTCTGTCACTCATTTTCCAAAGGAAAATGCAACCCTTTGGCTGATGTGTTTGACAGTAAGCAGAGTAATGAGAAATGTGATCTTCCTCTTTCCTGTTTTCCTGAGGCTAAGCTAACTAATTTAGCTTTTTGATCTCCTGAAATTAAGCTTTCATGATGGACCTTTATGCTTATGGAGGTGTAGACCCAAATGGTATTTTTCTTTGTTATTTATAAAGACTGTAGATCTCTTAGCTCCAAATTTATCTGTTATTTTGACCAAGTTAGCAAGGAGAGGAGCTTGCCAGCACTTGTTGTAGAATTGGTAATGTTACTCCACTATGTAAATGTGTTTGTGGTAGCTCAAGTCCAACTGATTACTGCCCAAAATCCATAACTCCCATATTATCTAAAGTTTTTGAAAGTCTTTTGGCAAAATGTCTTAATAGGTTTGCTGAAGGTAATCATCTGTTCCCTAGTTTGCAATTTGATTTTCGTAAAGGCCTTGCAGCATGTGATGCCCTTCTTACGATCCCCAATGTTGTATAGAAATCCCTTGATTGTGGTCTCTTGATTGTGGCCATGAACTTCCTTATGATTGGCCTTGATTTTAGTGCTGCCTTTGACCATGTTAATCTCGAGGTCCTTGTTTTCAAACTAACAGTTGTGAGTAAGTGGGTCTTTTCTTAGCATCATTATTGAATTGTGGAGTTGTTCCTGATGGGCACCATAGTTAGTTTGGGAATGTGATATCTGGTTTTCCTCGGGGTAGTGTTCTTGGCCTATTACTTTTTATACTATGTACATATGAAATGCAGTTTGGCCTAGAAAACAAGCTCATTGCATATACAGATGATGCTAAAGTCGTTGCATCAATTCCCTCTCCTAAATGTAGATCTGGGGTTGCTGCATTCCTTAATAGAGATCTAGCTAAAATTAGTGCATGGTGCAAATTATGGGGCATGAAGTTGAATCCTGATAAAACTCAAGGTATGATTGTAAGTAGGTCGAGGACAGTAGCTCCTCAACATCCGGATCTCAGCATTGATAATGTTTCTTTAACTGTGTATGACTTAAAATTTTAGGTGTGATTCTCGATAGCAAATTTATTTTGTCTATAAACAAATAGATACAAGTATTTTGCTCACCAGTTCCAGAAGGTAGATTCCCTTTTACAGGGCTGATCTATGGACCTATATGCCTTTCTACCATTTGCCATAATTTGAGATGTAATAAACTCGTTCAGTCTGTCAACAGTAGGATGACTCCATTTTGGCCTTGGAGAAAGTGGTTTAAAGATCTTTGACCTCTTTTATTGGAGTGCCTGTGGAGGTTACTTTATTAAACCAGTCTTCTTAGACAACTGGTTTGAAGGTAGTGCATCCAAACCCATATGTGCTATATCTAATTGCATGGAGATTATCCTCTGTATTCTCAGAAACAAAGGGGTATTGCAGTCCTCTAGATTATCTATTCTAGGGTCCAAAAGATGGTCCAATAATACAGTAATTCCCATCAAAGATCATGGAATGTTTATTTTGGATGGTGCAAGTCATAAAGTATGTCAGTGGCTAGAACTAATTTGAATATTGTTGAATTTCTACATTTTGTGTTTTTATGGAAAAAAATATTAATTTCAGCTATTAATAGATACAGTATAGATCTATGATTACTCGCGCATCTAGGATTATATTTATTCATGACGGGTATTATTGTGGATGTATTAAATCTTTCAATATTGAAAACCTCCGTGATCAGATATATCATTTTGGAATTTCGATGTAGTTTTACAATGTTTAAACGATATGTATTTTGAACCCTCATAAAATCTCTCGGTTACTGTGATCTTTGGACAATACATACAGTAGTTGCTTACTGAAAAAAAGAGTTGATAACTTAAAAAATCTATTTGCTAATTTGTAAAATGTCAAATGTGTATTTAGATATACAGTTGATAATTTAAGCGTGGCTTTTTCCTCCATGTCAATTTTACCATGAGGAATATTTTATTCCCAGTAGCAATATTCTGGATATGCTTTAAAAGGCCCCAAGAGTGAAAATTTTGCCATTTCTTTAACTTTAACTTTCTGCCTCAACCACCCCCAAGGTTGGATAATTTATTGAAAAAAAAATTAGGTTATTACTTCTAGGTAAGAGTCATCATCATTGAATGAGAAATCCATCTTAATTTCTTTAAAATTATTGCTGATATTTCCCAATAGAATGGGGGAAATTACCTACAGTAACAATTCATTTGCTTCCCACTTGACTTAACTAACACACCACTAAAAATCAACTGTTTCCTTAGACAAAATTTTATCTATAAAGGCCAATATTGTAGAACTATTTTTTTTATTATCTACTATCTATAAAATTACTTTCAATTCCAGAGATTTGGTGAAAGCAGTTTCTTTATAAATGCACACTTTTTATATTTCTGATGTTAGCTTTAAAGCATCAGTAGCACTAAGCACAACACTGCTACTTAAAAGACTGTAGCATAAAAATGCATATATATTGATATGCATATGTATCTGTAATGTATATTAGAAATATAAACAGTATGTGTATGTATATAGACATGCACATGATATATATATATATATATATATATATATATATATATATATATATATATATATATATATATATATATATATATATATACATGTATGTATGTATGTATGTATGTATAAGCACTGTTTACTGAGATTACATGACAGTACAATTCAGACCTATCAAAACACATGGTTCAAGTTCATCAACGGTGAACAACACCAATTTACAAATCGAGTTGGGTTTCAGGAACAGAGTGTATGTTTGCAGGCAGCAACAGGAGCGGGCCGAGGGCAGTAGTAACCCAACTCTGGTAGCTGAGCTGCGTCTCCTGCGATCCCATCGCCACGAGTTAGAATCCAATCTTTCCTACCTCCAAGATTCTCGTAAGCAGCTTATGCAGCAGCTGGAGAGTCTCATGAAAATGCTCAAAGTGAGTATTTTTTTTTTTTACTCAAGTAACTTAACGAGCAATTTCAACTCAAACTTTATTGATATATGAGTTGATGTACTGTACTGTAGTGCATTTTCATTTTTCCTGTTGTATCACAATCTATTTCGGTGTTGTTTTGGTATGCGATCTCAAAGTCGGGCTTTTGCTTTGGTATGCGATCTCACCTGATGGTAGCGATCTCCCTTCACTTCACGGCGAAGCAAGAACCAGTAGATTTTGTAAATAAAATATATATTGGGAATAATATATACCAGGAATAATCATTGGGAGCTTGGTGTTTTTATTTTTTCACGAGCGAAATGAGTGCATGGCAAAGCAAGAACCACTAGATTTTCTATTATTCTTGTTTTTTTTGCCTATTAAAAGTATCGAGATCGCATACCAAAGCAAAAGATTAATTTCTGAGATCATGCCATAATTGAGATTGCATACCAAAACTGCACCTCTATTTCTTAGAATTTTTTTTATACTGTATATTGATAGAATCATTGTTGTAATTTAATGTCATTCTGCTTACTGACTAGATCTAAATCTAATTTCAGTCCCAATCATAGTTTCAACAATAAAGTAGAAATAGTAAAAATACTGACGCAGATTTGATGTGCAGTATGTATATAACAAAAGGCATTCAGAACTTGAGGTGACAAGTTTTTGATTTGATGGTGTTGTAAAAGTTTTAAAATCCTGACCCTTTATTTACTTGAAGTTAATACATGGCATGATATTGTATAAATATCAGTACTCCAATTTTACATATTGTGATCAATTTAGATTTTCTCCAATTGTAAAATATTTCAAAGGATTTGGACTTAGCTGGTGGAGATAGATAAACTAACATCTTAATGTCGGAGGCTAAGGGCACATTTTTATTCACTGATATCACTTTATTATTATTTAAATTTCCATTTGTTCCTGCACTGTATACAAACCCTTACACTCTTTACAGTGGAGACACATTTCCTCGACAGCTGAAACTAGCTGTAAGGCTTTTTGCCAGGTGTAACTACCCTCCGCTAGTTAGTTGAGGGGGAGTGGGGGTAGATCAACCACCCCGCTCATACCTGCACTAGTAACTGAACCACACTTTTTATTTCGGTTCGGTAAATAGTAGTCTTGCTCTCGCATAAAATCCTCTTAAACCAGCTAAAATGATTAAAGAGCAACTGGTCTAAAAGCTAAAAGACTTTCCTTTCCTTTTTCTTTTCAGGTTTGCCTGTAGGGATCTAAAATCATGAGGGTTTGTTCCGGCATTGAAGGGCGCTGTTATGGCACCTTCATGTTGGCCTTAGAGACTCATCCTCACGGTCTCTGTCCCGTGGAGAAATCACTCTTGCACACAGGTATCTCCTTGTAGCAAGTGTAGGGAGTTTTCGCCCTCCCTTTTAGTGGCCCATGTACAGTATATATAATTTCCGCTTCCTGATGATATTGATGATGTCCACGACCCCGATCAATTGAGGCAGTTGTGGCAGATTGCCATACAGTGTACTATTGGCCACAGCTGTGGTAGTGTGCCGTGAAAGACAGTTTGACTTTCTATGGACAACAGGTTGTCTACACACATACACATATATATATGTATATATATATATATTGGTTGTGGGGGTTGTTAATTTTAAGATTTGTTAGTATTTTTCTTCAGGGATATGTGAATGTGGTTGTTTTTTATTTTGTATTTGATGATCAGGAGCTGACTGCCAGTCATTTTCCATGTGGTGCTGATGATCAAGAGCAGATTGTGAGTCATTCTCCCGCTTGTGATGATGATCAAGAGCAGTTTGCCAGTCATTTTACAACTAATGCTGATGATCAGGAACAGACTGCAAGTCATTCTCCAGCTGGTGCTAGTGATCAGGAATAGACTGCTAGTCATTCTCCAGCTGGTCCTGATGATCACTAGCAGACTGCCAGTCATTTTCCAACTGGTGCTGATGATCAGAAGCAGACTGCCAGTCATTCTCCAGCTGGTTTTGATGATCAGAAGCAGACTGCCAGTCATTCTCCTGCTGGTTCTGATGATCAGAAGAAGACTGCCAGTCATTCTCCAGCTGGTGCTAATGATCAGAAGCAGACTGCCAGTCATTCTGCAGCTGGTTTTGATGATCAGAAGTAGACTGCCAGTCATTCTCCAGCTGGTGCTGATGATCAGAAGCAGACTGCCAGTCATTCTCCAGCTGGTTTTGATGATCAGAAGTAGACTGCCAGTCATTCTCCAGCTGGTTCTGATGATCAGAAGAAGACTGCCAGTCATTCTCCAGCTGGTGCTGATGATCAGAAGCAGACTGCCAGTCATTCTTCATCTGGTGCTGATGATCAGGAGCAGATTGCCAGTCATTCTCCAGCTGGTGCTGATGATCAGGAACAGACTGACAGTCATTTTCTGGCTAGGGCTGATGATTAGGAGCAGATTGCCAGTCATTCTCCAGCTGGTGCTGATGATCAGGAGCAGATTGCCAATCATTCTTCAGATGGTTCTGATGATCAGGAGCAGACAACCAGTCATTTTCCAGCTGATACTGATGATCAGGGACTGACTGCTTGTCCTTTTCTAGCTGGTGCTGATGATCAGTAGCAGACTGCCAATCATTTTTCAGATGATGCTGATGATCTGGAGCATACTCTCAGTCATTTTATGGCTTGTGCTGATGATCAGGAGCGGACTGTCAGTCAATTTGCAGCTGGTGCTGATGATCAGGAACAGATTGCCAGTCATTCTCCAGCTGGTGCTGACAATCAGAAGCAGACTGTCTGTCATTTTTCAGCTGGTGCTGATGATCAGAAGCATATTGCCAGTCATTTTCCATCTGGTGATGATGATCAGGAGCAGACTACCAGTCATTTTCCAGCTGGTGCTGATGATCAGAAGTAGATTGCCAGTCATTTTCCAGCTGGTGATGATGATCAGGAGCAGACTACCAGTCATTTTACAGCTGGTGCTGATGATCAGAAGTAGATTGCCAGTCATTTTCCAGCTGGTGCTGATGATCAGTAGTAGATTGCCAGTCATTTTCCAGCTGGTGCTGATGATCATAAGTAGATTGCCCATCATTTTCCAGCTGTTGGTGATGAACAGTAGCAGACTGTCAGTCATTTTTCAGCTGGTGCTGATGATCAGAAGTAGATTGCCAGTCATTTTCCAGCTGGTGATGATGATCAGGAGCAGACTACCAGTCATTTTCCAGCTGGTGCTGATGATCAGAAGTAGATTGCCAGTCATTTTCCAGCTGGTGATGATGATCAGGAGCAGACTACCAGTCATTTTCCAGCTGGTGCTGATGATCAGAAGTAGATTGCCAGTCATTTTCCAGCTGGTGCTGATGATCAGTAGTAGATTGCCAGTCATTTTCCAGCTGGTGCTGATGATCAGAAGTAGATTGCCAGTCATTTTCCAGCTGGTGCTGATGATCAGTAGTAGATTGCCAGTCATTTTCCAGCTGGTGCTGATGATCAGAAGTAGATTGCCAGTCATTTTCCAGCTGGTGCTGATGATCAGTAGTAGATTGCCAGTCATTTTCCAGCTGGTGCTGATGATCAGAAGTAGATTGCCAGTCATTTTCCAGCTGGTGCTGATGATCAGTAGTAGATTGCCAGTCATTTTCCAGCTGGTGCTGATGATCAGAAGTAGATTGCCCATTATTTTCCAGCTGTTGGTGATGAACAGTAGCAGACTGTCAGTCATTTTTCAGCTGGTGCTGATGATCAGAAGTAGATTGCCAGTCATTTTCCAGCTGGTGATGATGATCAGGAGCAGACTGTCAGTCATTTTCCAGCTGATGCTGATGATTAGAAGTAGATTGTCAGTCATTCTCCAGCTGGTGGTGATGATCAGGAACAGACTGCCAGTCGTTTCCCACCTGATGCTGATGATTGGGAGCAGATTTCCAGTCGTTCTCTAGCTGGTGCTGATGATAAGGAGCAGGCTGCCTGTCCTTTTTCAGGTGGTGCTGATGATCAGGAGCCAACTGTCAGTCAATTTGCAGCTGGTGCTGATGATCAAGAGCAGACCGCCCGTCATTCTCCAGCTGGTTCTGATAATCAGAAGCAGACTGCCAGTCATTCTTCTGGTGGTGTTGATGATCAGGAGTAGGCTGCTAGTCATTTTCCAGTTGAAGGTGATGACCAGGAACAGATTGCCAATCATTTTTCAGCTGATGCTGATAATCAGAAGCAGACTGCCTGTCATTTCCAGCTGGTGCTGATGACCAGTAGCAGATTTCCAGTCATTCTCCAGCTGGTGCTGATGATCCAGAGCAGATTACCAGTCATTTATGAGCTATACTGAATCATTACATGGAAATGTTCAGTTTTATTCTATAATTGTACATGGAGTCACAGATAACAATACAAATCAAGAAGTGATTACTGTGTGTGTTTGGTATCTAAACACAAGCTCAAGCTATGACAGTCCAAAAATTTTTGAGATTTTTTGGATTTTTTTTTTCATGTTTGTTTGTTGAACAACAGGTCAAGCTATAGCTGATGGCTTGATAAAGTCTCTCACATCTGCCAATCTTGATCAGGCTATCATACGAAGACAAGCATACGAGGGTGCCTCTGCTATGTCATCTGAATGCACAGGAGTTCAGGAGTGTATAAAGAAAGTTTCTACAAGTGCACTCTACATTCATTGGCATGCCTATATGCTGAATTTTGCCATTGGCAGAAGCTGTAAAGTACCACAAATACAAAACATAATTGACCTGATAAATTCTGTATTACTTTTTTGATAACTCACCGTAACATCAAAGATTCTTTGAAAATGTGCAGCATGTTTCCTCCCCTCAAGCAAGGCATCACAAACTGAAGAGTCTGTGCAAAACTCGGTGAGTCAAATGTCATATGTGTCTATAACATGATGACCTGAAAGTGGGAGACGTCTTTTTGTCATTTCCACATTGGTCACACTTAGTTGACACGAGTTTCTGTTAAAGAGCCAAAACCAACCTTATTGTGACGAATGCTTGGTACCCTTGCCAGTGAGACATTTGTTGATCTAATGCCCTCTTTTAGTAGTGAGAGAAATAGACATCTGTTTGAGGCTCAAGGTGAGGATGGCAGGTTCATCCTTGCCAAGATTCTCGTACATGATTTGTCGTACCATACCAGTGGTATTTTTAAATTTATTCCGGAAGCAGGTCTTCTGAAAGCTATTCAACTGTTATAAGGATGTTTTTTATTTTATTGTTTTAAACTGAATTACCATTTATTTATTTATTTCTTTATTTATAACAAATATCGGCATCAATGATCTTTGATGTCACGATGTCAGATAATCAATCAATCTTGAAACGTTCCAGGAACTTTATTACTATGTTGTTATTTGTTATCTTACCCCCAAATTCAGTCAGGAATCCTGGAACTGGGACAGTGAACCCACAACAAAATCCATGAGAATCAAAAATAGCATGCTGAGTTTTGAACATGTAGTAGCATTCGTGACTTTGAAAAACAGCTTAATTACATTAAATCTCTGCCATCAAAGCTACAAAAGCGTGAACTAGACATTCACAAAGCATATTACATGGTTAACGGTGTCATACAAGATGTCCAAGGACTTAAAGATAACATTGACGTTGAGTTTCATCAGTGGTACGACAACGAAGTGAAAGACATGCTTGAGCAAGTTGAATCAACAGAAACCATACTACACACAACTCGAGTGCAGCGACATTGGAGTACAGTGAACCCTCGTTTATCGCGGTAGATAGGTTCCAGACGCGGCCGCGATAGGTGAAATTCCGCGAAGTAGTGACATCATATTTACCTATTTATTTAACATGTATATTCGGACTTTTAAAACCTTCCCTTGTACGTAGTACTGTTAACAAACCACCCTTTAATGTACAGAACACTTAATGCATGTACTACAGCACCCTAAACTAAAACAGGCACAAATATTAAAGGCGATTTTATATCATGCGTTTCCTAAACACCTAAAAAGCACGATAAAAAATGGCAACCAATGTTTTGTTTACGTTCATCTCTGATCATAATGAAGAAACAAACTCATTTAGTGTACACATATATGTATAGGTTAGTTTTTGCATCGATTATATTGATTATACAGTATGTTGATTTTTTTTATTACCAATGTTTTACTTTATTTTTCTTAGGACTTCCAAATGAAATGTTTTTCTTTATGACGCCGCCTGAAACGACGGCTTCATAAAGTACTGTACGCTCAGTAAACAACCACGCTCAGAACAAACAAGGCATATAACGCGCATGATGATAGTGATAAATAATGATACAGTACAGTATTTACAGTAAAAGCATTTACAAAATATGTTACCTTAAAAATATAATTTACCGTATCTATATAAAATCATACAGTACTGTACAGTACATATTGTACGTAGCAAAGCAGGAAAACAATTTACGAGAGAGAGAGAGAGAGAGAGAGAGAGAGAGAGAGAGAGAGAGAGAGAGAGAGAGAGAGAGAGAGAGAGATTGTTTTACGTACGTGCTGTAAATGTAAATTTAAAAAAAAAAAAATCAATTTACGAGAGAGAGAGAGAGAGAGAGAGAGAGAGAGAGAGAGAGAGAGAGAGAGAGAGAGAGAGAGAGAGATTGTTTTACGTACGTAAATGTAAATTTTAAACAAAAAAAAATATGATAGGTTACAACATGTACTTTTAAAACCTTCCCTTTAACTTAATGCATACAGTACGTACAGTACTAAACTATAAAACAGGCACAAATACAGTTTTAGAATGTGAGAATATTAAAGTAAAAAATAAAGATTGTTACTGTACTCACCACGAAAGAAGTTCAAGAAAAACTTGAATGATGATGGCGATGAATTTGCTGCACAGTAGAAATGATGATGATGAAGCTGATGATGTGTTCTACTGTGCAGCCAGGTAGTATTTTACGTCTCTTCAGACGCAGGTGTCTTTTCCTGGGACACCTCTTCAACTTCTTCATGGGAAACTTCTTCAATTTCTTCCGAAGGCGTACTAGCAGGAGGAACTGGCTCTTTTTTGCGAGGCTGGAAGAACATTGTGATCGGAAGTTGTTGCCGCTGCTTCTTTTTTCGATCTAAGAGCATCTTGTAAGGAGTCATTATGTCATCAACCTTGTTGCAGAATTGCATCGACCGAACCATATCCTCGTCCCACTCTTGCAACATTTCTTTCACCTCCTTTATATGGTTGCAGACCTTGGCAAGCCGTTCTAGTGTTAAGCCCGTTTCTTCGACATTTTCTTGGGTCTCTTCCTGGGTTTCACTCTCTTCTTCGCTTGCCGATTTCGTCAGGTCTTCGAGGTCTGCGTCAGTTAGGGGCTGGGAATGGCAGTCCAACAACTCGTCGACGTCTTCAGTCGTCATGTCGCCAAACCCGTCACCTCCAATTATGGCAGCCAACTGCACAGATTTGCGTACTGCAGAGTGTTGGATTTCAGCAGGTGTAAATCCCTCGTCGTCGTAAACAATCTCGGGCCACAACTTCCTCCAGCTCGCATTCACAGTTGCAGGTTTCATCTCTTGAAGTGCCTTCTGAATATTCTTCAGGCACGTGGCTATGGTGTACTGCCGCCAGTACGCCTTCAAGTTAAAATCTTCATCCTCATCCTCTTGGGCAGCATCCACACACGCAACGAGGTCCGCCAAGGTATTCTTCGTGTAGAGGGCCTTGAACGCCCTGATAACCCCCTGGTCCATCGGTTGAATTAATGACGTGGTGTTGGGTGGCAGGAACTCAACCTGAATGCCCTCACGCGACAGGTCAGTTGCGTGTCCACCAGCGTTATCCATAAGGAGAAGGATCTTGAATGGCAAGCCCTTCTCTACGAGATATTCATTGACTTGCGGGATGAAACACTGGTGGAACCAGTTGGAGGTCAGCATCTTCGTAATCCATGCTTTTGGATTATGCATCCAGTACACGGGAAGGAGATTCTTATTCTTATTTTTCAAAGCGCGAGGATTTTTCGACTTATAAATAAGCCCCGGCTTTAGCATAAATCCAGCAGCATTGCCACACATCACGAGGGTAACGCGATCCTTGAATGCTTTAAAGCCAGAGGCTTTGGCTTCCTCTTTGAACAGGAAAGTTCGCGACGGCATTCTCTTCCAAAACAAGCCGGTCTCATCCATATTAAAGACTTGTTCCGGCTTGTATCCACCTTCGGCGATAATATTCTTGAACGTCTGGTTCACGTAAGTTTCAGCAGCGGCAGTGTCAGCTGAAGCAGCCTCCCCATGCAGGGAAACGCTTTTCAGGGCGAAGCGTTTCTGAAACTTTGCGAACCATCCTTTGCTGGCGGAAAAACTTTGTTTCTGAGGCTGGGAATCAGTGGATGTCCCTGGTTGAGGATCATCTGCATCATCATCTTCTTCAGCATGGTTGCCATCGTCGTCTTAGGTTCCTTTGCAGCAAAATTCTGATACAAGCTCAAAGCCTTTGTTCGGATGGTGTTTGTATCCAAGGCTATGTTCTTCTTCGGGCAGTCGGCAATCCACACAGCTAAAGCACCTTCCATGCGTACGATCGTTTTATTACGCGTTGTAACGACTCGCTTCGCTGATCTGCTAAAGGTGATTGCAGCCGTCTTTCTAATGTTCGCCTCGTCCTTCTTGATATAGCGAACAGTAGATTCGCTGATCCCAAAATGGCGCGCCGCGGAGGCGTAACTTCTACCATCTTTTAACATATCGAGAAGCGTAACCTTCTCAGCAATCGTCATCATCCTTCGGTGGCGTTTAGGCTCACTACCAGCCTTAGTAGAAGCAGAACGCTTGGGAGGCATTGTACAGTAGGATTTGACAAAAAGTTCAACTTAAAAAGGTCGCACACAGCACAGATTAAACTTCACAAACTTAAGAACGTCTACTCAGCGATACGCGGGAACAGAGAGTGGACGACCCGGGCCCGCGAGAACCTAGATGCTGGAAGCTGGAGATGAGGGCAAAACACCAATCACAGGCTAGATAACAAAACTTGAGTTCTGATTCGTCATCTATCAGCGCTTGAACCAATCACAACCCGTCTTACAGTATATGATGCGTAGGTTACCAACTCATACAAGATACCCCGCGCATACCGTACGTACAGTATTAATAATAATAATAATAAATAATGATAATAATACAGTACAGTACTGTAATAATAATAATAATAATGATAATAATAACAATCATAATTTTATTAACAACAACAATAATAATAATAACAATAATAATAGCTTTACGTATGCTATTTTTTTCTTTTGTAGGATGTGTGTGTGTGTGTCTCTCTCTCTCTCTCTCTCTCTCTCTCTCTCTCTCTCTCCTCTCTCTCTCTCTCTCTCTCTCTCGTACGCTTATTCGAAATGTGATTTTTGCAACAAAGAATATTATTGGATGCAGTACTACGTACGTATACATACAAAAGATTCTTGGAAAAGAAGCACATCCATTACATTTGTAGTACAGTAGTAGCCATCAGCAGCCTTACACCATTCTAATATTGTATGACTGCATCTGATTTGCGTTTCATATTCGATTTAATTTTACTACGTACTGTATACAGTACTGAATTATCGTATGATAATAATACAGTAATAATAATAATAATAATGATAATAATAATAATAACAATAATAATTTTATTAACAACAACAACAATAATAATAATAATAACAATAATAATACACGTAATAGCTTTACGTATGCTATTTTATTCTTTTGTAGGATGTCTCTCTCTCTCTCTCTCTCTCTCTCTCTCTCTCTCTCTCTCTCTCTCTCTCTCTCTCTCTCGTACGCTTATTCGAAATGTGATTTTTGCAACAAAGAATATTATTGGATGCAGTACTACGTACGTATACAAAAGAATCATGGAAAAGATGCACATCCATTACATTTGTAGTATAGTAGCCATCAGCAGCCTTACACCATTCTAATATGGTATGACTGCATCTGATTTGTGTTTCATGTTCGATTTAATTTTACTACGTACTGTATACAGTACTGTATCATCGTATGATCACATTCTCTTTTCGTGTTTTATTTCTTTCTGTGCTGAATTATATATCATATGTAATGCAATGAACAATCAGTAAGAGCAGATATTAATAATTACAGTATTAATGGAATTACAGGTAACAAAATATCGTATTTGGGGGGCTTCAGATTTCGCGGTATTTTCGAATTTTCCGGAAAATCCGCGATATGTATATATATATGGGTTATGGAAAAAACCCGCGAAGTGTTGAATCCGCGATGGTCGAACCGCGAAGTAGCGAGGGTTCACTGTAACACTGAGGCAGCCACACCACTTGAATACTACCAGTTCACAGTTGAAGGATTGGTTTTCAGTAGAAGAATGTCACCTGGTTTTTAGCATACCGCAGCTGATCTCAAAACTTGCAACACAATAAGCCAGTTTGTCTGAAGACATCAACACGCAGAACTGCACTGGAATGACCTGCCAAGCCCGCTGTCACTTTGCAATGAGGTCAGACGATGGCACATGAATGTGGTGTTCCTTCAAAAGCACACTTCCAAACACTCATGGATGCATTGTCGTATGCAGATGCTTGGCCCAACATACGTACATTGTTGATCCTTGGGTATACGTTACCTCTCAACCGAAGCTGAAATGTTATTTTCAGTTATGAGATTATTGTAGACACGCCTCAGGAATAGAGTGACAGGCAGCCAACTCTCAGCTTTCAATCTTATGAAAATAAACTACAACTATACTAGAATTATCAGAAATTGCTGATGACTTCATCAAAACACACCCCAGGGAACTTTTCAACAGCATGCTACTGTCAGAGGGCTGTTTGAATTGATGCATTCACATAGAAGAAAAGCCATACAAATGTTCAATATGTAGTAAAGGTTTCAGTTGTTCACCTTGATAATACACCTAAGCCTTGCCTCCTAATTATAACGAGAAATGCCGTTTTGCAACAAAATAAAACTTTATTAACAAAGTTTGAAAACAGTCTTCCCATAATATCCATGTCGAATAAAGCTGTGCAAACAATATGAAATTGTTTTTATTCTGATGTCAGATATGATCATTAATAGTATCCATGACTTTGCAATCCATTGTCAGGCCAAAGACTTTGAGAAAACAAGAGAAAATGTAAATCTTTATTTGTGAAAGAATACCTGATTTAATTTCTGTTTTATGCTTCCTCTTGGTAATTACTTTATCTCAGTATGCTTTGTTTTACACCACAGTAATTAAATAAATGTATCTGTTGTCAGGTATGCAGTGAATTGCACTTTTAAAAAGGGCTTACTATCATGCTCCTCAAATTTGGGCAAAACAGCAGACCAAAATTGATGTTGCCTGATAGTATTTAAATTTATTTTTAGATTTTATGTAAAAAAATAGGACCTATATTATTTAAATGATATGCAAATCCATTGTGGTTGTGCTCTTAGTGATCTGAGATACTACAAAATCCCAGATTTTCTCGAGATTTACAGCGTCCCAAGACCAGATTGGCTTTGTTGCTACGCTTGCTTGCATTTATCATACTTTTATAGGTATGACCCCCCTTCACAAAATTTTGGATCCACCCTTCCCTGTGGGTTTTCAAGGGTGATCTCCTTTATTTAACTCGCTGAAGAATATTTTCTATGGTAGTCTTATGTCCTCCATGCACACCACATGGCCAGACCATCTTAGGCAGTGTTTCATGATCATGGCATCGATGCTGGTGACATTGGCTCTTTCAAGGATTGCTGTATTGGACACATAGTTGTTCCATTTGATTTTCATTATTGCTCTCAGTTTTTTCTGGTGGAATTGTTCCATTTTTTAAGGTCCCTACTGTAAAGGGTCCAATTGATTGATTGATTGTTTGATTGATTGAAAGTTTTCTGGCATCCTGACACCTAAGGTCATTGACGCCGATAGCATTTATTATATACGAAATATAAAAGAGAATTCAATTAAAACCATAAAAGTTAAGAAGTCATTATAATAATTAAATAGTTTTCAGAAGACCTGCTTCTGAAATAAATCTAAAAAATCCACTCGCATAGTAAGACACATCGTGTCCAAGAATCCTGGCAAGGATGAACCTGCCATCTTCACCTCGAGCCTCAAACAGATATCTATTTCTTAAGTTAGTAAAATTAGGGCATTCGGTCAACAAATGCCTCACTGTTAAAGGTACTAAACAGTCTTCGCAATATGGTTGGTGTTGGCCCTTCAGCAGAAACTCGTGTGTGACCAATACGGAGACGTATTTTCGGGGTATCATGTTATACCTCCAGGGTGATATGATATTTGTTACTTCCCTCATTTTATTGTCATCAAGACTATCCCAGTGCTGTTGCCATTTATTACAAACCAATTTCTTGATGTAAGGTAGGAAATCATTACAGGGAATTGGATACCTCCTTGGTAGCAACTCGGATGCCGCATTCTTCGCCAGTAAATCTGCCTTCTCATTCCCAGACACACCTACATGTGCTGGAACCCAACAAAATCGAACTGCTATACCTCTCCGTCCGATAATAAAAAGCCATTCTAAAATCTTTAAAACTAAAGGGTTACTAGAAATTATATTTTCATAATAAAATAAATTTTTGAATATACTTACCCGCTGGTTATATAAGAATGGCTAAAGTCTCCTGACGCCCTGGCAGAAATTTCAAAATCTTGCACGCTATCGTAGATATGCCAGGTGTACACCAGCACCCTCGCGGTACAACAGGTAGAACTATTCCAGGAAGCCTCAGATCTTCCATGCCTCATAGTCTCTAGAGGGGAGGAGGGCGGGTTTTTAACTTATATAACCAGCGGGTAAGTATATTAAAAAATTGATTTTATTATGAAAATATCATTTTTAAATATAAAACTTACCCGCTGGTCATATAAGAATGACTGATTGACACCCCTTGGTGGCGGGTTAGAGACAGCTACATATTAGGAAATTCACTTAAGCATTACATAAATAACTTGAAAGGTTCTCACCTGATAAGGAAGTTGACAGCAATGATACTCTGCCTCATTTCGTCCGCTATCCAGATCCAGCGATCCACTCAGGGGGGTGATGATCCCTAGGAGCTATCAAACGGTACAACCACCTATAACATGACAGGACCTCAAGTAATACCCTTGTTCCGGGCACACTCTAGGAACAAATTGACCACCTGACCAAACCAAAGATTGCGGAAGACTGACGACCAATCTCCACAAACAACCATAACTTTACGAGTTCCAAGAGAAAGAAAAGGGGTATTAGGAAAGAAGAGACATAGTGGTAGATCACTCACCTACTATCACATTCGCCGCCACAAATGGACCCAACGTATAACAGTCCTCATTGAGAGTCTGGACATGTTTCAAATAATGAGATGCGAATATGGACTTACTCCTCCAAAAGGTCGTATCCATCAAACTTTGCAGAGAACGATTGTGTTTGAAAGCCACTGAAGTCGCTACCGCTCTGACTTCATGCGTCTTCACTTTGAGAAGCCTCTGATCCGCCTCATCACACTGGGCGTGAGCTTCTCGAATTAACAGTCTAATGAAAAATGATAAGGCATTCTTTGACATGGGCAGTGAGGGTTTTCGGATTGCACACCACAGAGCGTCTGAGTCGCCTCTCAGACTCTTCGTTCTGTCCACATATAACCGTAATGCTCTTACTGGACAGAGCACCTTCTCCAACTCGTCTCCCACCACATCATAAAGATTAGGGATATCAAATGATTCGGGCCACGGGCGAGTAGGATTCTCGAAAAACCCTAATTGTAAGGAACAAATGGCTTTCCCATCCTTAAAACCAATGTTCCTGCTTAAAGCGTGAACTTCTCTTACTCTTTTAGCTGTGGCTAGACTCACCAGAAACAAAGTTTTCAAGGTTAGATCCTTAAAAGAAGCCGAGTGCAAAGCCTCAAACCTGTCACTCATGAGGAATTTAAGCACCACATCCAAATTCCAGGCAAGAGACGCTGATTGTCCTCTCTTGGTGGTATCAAAAGACTTAAGCAGGTCTTGCAGATCCTTATTATTGGAGAGGTCTAAGTTCCTGTGCCTAAACACTGTAGCCAGCACACTTCTGTAACCTTTAATAGTAGAGGACGAGAAATTATGTTTATTTCTAAGGTCTATGAAGAAATCTGCTGTCTGAGTCAGAGAGGTACTGGATGAAGAAATCGAGTTTTTCGATAGTCTGAAGGCAGTCAGACACAGAGCTTGGACGTTTAGTAGGTTTCGAGCCAAGTGAGGTTGTCTGAGAAGATCTGGTCTTAAGGGAAGGCTTCTCGGAAGATCTACCATCGATTTCAGTACCTCTGGAAACCAGCTCCTTGACGGCCATAACGGAGCTATGAGTATCATCCTGGTTTCTTCGTGGGATACGAACTTCTGAATCACTTTGTAAAGAATCTTGAACGGAGGGAAATCATAAACCTCCATGTGCGACCAATTCATTAGAAAAGCGTCTATGTGTATGGCTTCGGGATCCGATACTGGTGAGCAGTAACACTCCAGTCTCTTTGTCTTTGCGGTTGCAAAGAGATCCACGAGAGGACGACCCCATAACTGCCACAGACCTTTGCAGACGTCTTGGTGTAAGATCCATTCTGTGGGGAGAATCTGACCCCTCCTGCTGAGTCTGTCTGCACTCACATTGTTGACTCCCTGAATAAACCGAGTCAAAAGTGTCACTTTCCTTTTCTTCTGCCCATATGAGAAGAGGTCTTGCTATCTCGTACAGAGACCATGAGTGGGTTCCGCCTTGCTTTGTTATATAGGCCAGAGCTGTAGTGCTGTCCGCATTGATTTGGACTACTTTGGCCCTGATATGCTCTTAGAAGCCTTTGAGGGCCAGATGTATTCCCAAAAGCTCCTTTTGTTTTATGTGGAGAGTTGTTTGCTCCACTGTCCACGTTCCTGAGAGCTCCTTCTTCCCCAGTGTTGCCCCCCACCCTGAGTTTGAGGAGTCGGAGCATAACACGAGGTCTGGGCTCTTTTGCTGTTAAGACAAGCCTTCCTTCAGTCTGTGCTCGCTGTTCCACTGTGGAGGATTAATTTTATTTTAATTTATTTTTTTGTTTTGCCAAATCAAGAGAGAGAGAGAGAGAGAGAGAGAGAGAGAGAGAGAGAGAGAGAGAGAGAGAGAGAGAGAGAGAGAGAGAGAGAGAGAGACAGAGAGAGAGACAGAGAGTGTTGTTTTAGTATTGTTAAATAGAGATATTTTATTTGCTTTAGCTTTGTCATTAATGAGAGAGAGAGAGAGTGAGTGAGTAAGTGTGTTTATTTACTTAAGTTTTGTCAAACCGCAAGAGAGAGAAAGTGTTTATTTGCTTTAGTTTTGTCAGAGAGAGAGAGAGAATGAGAATTTCCTTTGCTTTAGTTTTGTCAGAGAGAGAGAGAGAGAATTTCATTTGCTTTAGTTTTGTTAGATCGCGCGTGCGCGAGAGAGTATGTGTGTATGTGCGTTTGTGTGTGCGTGTTTTGTGTGTCCGCGGTGCGCGCCGAAGAACAAGGGTAGTTTGCGAATGATTGTTTATAGTGGGAAAGACTGTCGGTATATTTGAGGTTGTTTGTTTACCTTTTTAGCTAGGTTAGGGCGGTAATGAATGTCTTGGGCGAAAGCATTGGATCTTTGACTGTAGAAGGAGTCGGTTCTGTTTTTATTGTTCTTGAAAGCCGGCTGTGAATTGATTTTTCTTGTATTCGAAGCCGTGATTCCTCCTTTGGACTCCTTTGGAGAGACTTAAATTTTTGGAAAGTGGATATATTGTTGATGACCTGGCCTGTATTAGATTGTATTAAGACTGCTCTTGGATTACGCAACCGTTGATGACCTGGACTACCATTAGGATTACGATTTGATTGCACTGAACGATTTTCTTGATTTTGATGCCATAATGACCCAGCCCGTTTGAAGGATTTTCCTTTTGGATCACTGATAATCAGGATTGTGATGATGATGATGATTAATGCAATTATATAATAACATTTGTCCGTGTTACCGTAGCTAGAGAGTTGTGGCTTTGGCCTAAAAGGACTGTTGGCCCTAGTGTGGATAGAGTTCCACACATAAACAAATATTGGTTTTGGGGTGTGGTAATTTTAAGTTTGTTAGGGTTTTTTCATATGAATGGTGTTACGTTTTTTTGGTATATTTATGAATTTAATGATTTGTTTTACGTGTAATTATTTTGGTTGTTGGTGGTTTCTATGTTAAGCTTATTTTGAATGCAGGATTTTTTTCGTTTTAGTTTTGAGAAATATAGTTTTAAGGTCATGTTTTGTTTTTGTTGCCCTTCAGTCTAAGAGTCCAGTTTATGATAACGTCAGGGGAAAGTTTGTGTTGCGGAGACAATTGTCAGAAGTAAGATTCAAGGGTGTGGGGGTTGGTTTTGTTTACATCCCGCCACACCACCACTAAAGTTGTGACTTTATAAAGTCCGTGATGGGAACGCTTTCCCTGTCGAGACTGTCCCCTTTTTTCCAATGTCGATCAAGATGAAACTGAAGGGAGCGTAAATGCAACCTCCCCAGAGACACGAACTTCTCTAATGATGAGAGTGTCCCCAGAAGGCTCATCCAATCCCTTACGGAACAGAGTTCTTTCTTCAGAAAAGCTTGGATTTTTTTGAGAGCTGACTGTATCCTTACAGGCGACGGAAAAGCCCGAAAACTCCGACTGTGAAACTCCATCCCCAAATAAAGAATCTCCTGGGATGGAGTCAGTTGCGATTTTTTCGAACTCACCAGGAGGCCCAGTTCCTTGGTTAATTCCACTGTTGTTCTCAGGTCCTTCAAACAGCAATCGGCTGAGGAGGCGCTTATCAGCCAATCGTCTAGGTACAGGGAGGCCCTGATTCTCCTCGAATGCAACATGCTTGCTACATTCAGCATGATCTTGGTAAATAATAGAGGAGCCGTGCTGAGACCGAAACATAGGGCTCTGAATTGAAAGACCTTGTTTCCGTCCATGAATCTCAGATAACGTCTGCAGCTGGGATGAATAGGAATATGGAAATAGGCGTCTTGGAGGTTTATTGAGACCATCCAATCACCCTTCCTTACCGCTGCAAGAACCGTTTTTTGAGTCTCCATCGTAGACGTCGTGTTCTGGACGTAACCATTTAGAACACTTACGTCCAGAACCGGTCTCCATTCCCCCGAACTCTTGGGAACTAAGAAAAGTCGGTTGTAAAACCCCGGAGATGTTAAATCTTGCACTTCCTCTATTGCTCGTTTCTCTAATAATAGAGACATCTGAAGTCCCATGGCTTGCTTCTTCGGTCTCTCCCTGTATTTGGGTGAAAGATCCACTGGATCTGTGACTAATGGAGGAATTGAAAGGAATGGGATCTTGTAACCCTCCTTTAACATTTGGACGGACCAGGGGTCTGCTCCATTCCTCTCCCAGGCCTTCCAGAAGTAATTCAGCCTGGCACCTACTGCTGTCTGAAGGACAGGGCAGTCAAACTCTACCTCGGCCGGTCTTGGTTCCTCTGCTCCTAGGTTTTCTCCCGTCTGGTTTGAAAGAATCCCTTCCGGTAGATTTACCACAAAAGGACTGAGAAGGTTGTACCCCAGAAGAACTTTCCTTAGGTTTACGAGATGAAAAGGCAGAAGGTAAAAATTTCCTGGCCGTATTGGCCACCAAGTCATGAGTGGCCTTCTGGGTGAGGGCAGTGGCAACTTCCCCTACCAATTCTTGTGGAAATAGACTGGCTGACAAAGGAGCGAATAGTAGTTCCGATTTCTGGTAAGGCGAAACTCCCGATGAAAGAAAGGAACACATAGTAGCCCTCTTCCTAATAATTCCAGCTGTGAACAGAGCAGCTAACTCGTTAGAGCCATTCTTTACACCTTTGTCCATGCAGGACATCAAATGAACAAGGCTACTAGTGTCTGTGCCTTTCATTTCGGAGACCCTCTTGCTTAAAGCTCCCAAAGACCAGTCTAGATAATTTAGGACCTCAAAGGCCCTGAACAAACCCTTAAGTAAATGGTCAAACTCTGGCAATGACCACCATACCTTTGTTTTTCTTAAGGCCAGACGACGAGAAGAATCCACCAAACTAGAAAAATCTTCCTGGGCAGAAGAAGGAACTCCCAAGCCCAGCACTTCACCAGTCTCGTACCACACACTGGATTTAGAGGCCAATCTTGCGGGAGGAAAAGCAAAGGCTGTTTTGCCAATAGATCTCTTTGAATCTATCCAGGAACCCATTAACTTCAAGGCTCGTTTAGAAGAGCATGAAAGTACCATCTTAGTATAAACAGGTACTTTAGATGCTTTCCCTAAGATAAATTCCGATGGTGGAGAACGAGGGTCCACAGGGGTAAAATGTTCAGGAAAAATGTCTGTGAGAACTAACATCAATTTTCTAAGATCCACAGCATGTTGATAATGTTTATCTTCTTCATTCTCAGAAACGGGTTCTAAAAGTTCGTCCACGTCAGAATTTTCTTCAAGTTCATCTTCTGGCAGTGCAGCAACTGCTGCAGCCTGAACCGAAGGATCAAAGTCTGAATGAGACCGCTTGCCATGCTCAATAATTGTTTCCAATTGAAGCGGAGAGGTCGAGGTCGACTGATGTGTGACGCCATGGATGGGTTGACTCTCGACGTCAATGGTTAACTGCCGTGTGTCGTCACGTTGACACCTAGCGTCCGCTTGCTGTTGAATGGAGCGACGCTTGGTGTCAGAAGTCAACTGCGGAATGTTGTCGCGTGGACGCCTAGTGTCCGCTTGCTGTTGACGCCGACGCTCTATGCCGTCATGATTAAACTGAAGATGGTCGCCCTGTGGACGCACTTGCTGTTGATGCTGACGCTTAATAGAGTCGAAAGTCGACTGCTGAGAGTAGTCACGATGACGCATTGCGTCCACCTGCCGACGCCGGCGCTCCTCGTCATGTTCAGAAGTCAATTTCTGTTTGGCAACAACTCTCTGACGTGACTCATCTAAATTAACCTGCTGTTGAACACTACAAAGGGGAGACCGCCTGTGCGATAACACGTCAGTACTAGAGACCACATGCCGCCTGTGCGACAACTGGTCTGACGTCTGACGCCCAACCGCACTGCCAACGGCAGGTTGAAAAGACTGCATGAACGACGAGAGTTGTTGTTTCATGTCCACAAGCATAGACCACCTAGTATCGTAAGTCTGTAACACATTCGACTCCTTTTCTAAAGGGATATCAATATCACTATCACCACGCTTTTCGGGTGACGAAAGCCAGTCTGAAGGAAGTGGCGTAGCATGAATAGTAACATCCGCAACAGGTAAAGACTCTGAATCGGACTGTATGTCATCGACACGTACACCATGGTCGGAGTGTTTCGCAGGCGTGTAAGCGTCGAGAGAATGGAAACGCTCAGGCGTATCCCAAGTACTACAGCCTGGTCGTGGAGGCAATTCGTGACGCTGACTAACCGCGTGCGATCTTTTGAGCGGTCTGGACGCGTGACGCCAGTTTTCACTACCCGAACCTTCATCGGAGGACGGTGATAACGTACCAACCCCATCTTTCCTACGATGAGGGTGAACGACCTGTGCTACGGCAGCAGGAACGTTCGAGGGAACGTCTGCACGATTGATGACGCTTCTCGTTCCCTTTTGCCGTCCGAAATTACCTCTCTCATGGGTTCGAGAGCTCGAAAGAGGCCGTAGGCTGGGCGAACGACAAGATCATGCAGACACACCCTCCACAACACTGAACACATTCGGCACTTTTCACATTTCCGACTGAGTCACAATTTTTCAGTACTTTGATTTCTGAAAAAATTTGATTCCTATCTGCCGCTAAAGACTCAACTTTTTCACCGAGAGCCTGAATAGCGGTAAACATGTCCTTCAAAGAAGGTTCCTTCGGTTGATGATCTACCACTACAGAAGAAGGAATTGGATTACTAACATTAGGTAAGGTTCTATCAACAGAGCGTGATGAACTACGCCAAACCCTGTCCCTCTCTAATCTCTTAACATAACGTTCGTATGTTACCGATTCATTTTCTGTTAATGAAAAACATTCATTACACCGATCATCAAACGAACATGGTTTTCCCCTACATTTAATACAAACATTGTGTGGATCTATAGAACCTTTAGGGAGTCGAGTACGACATCCTTCACTAACACACTTACAAATTACAGGGGAGGGGTCGGCCATATTGAAAAGTTTCGTCAAAGACCGACAACATAAAAACAAAGGTTAAATTAATAAATATAACCCCAAATAAAAAGATTTCAAGAACAAATGAAAAAGAAAACAATTAAGTGATAGCCCATACTAAAAAAACGTTGTACATCATCAAATAACGTCCAAACAGAGTATAAAAGCGAGAGCGAATTTCCAATATGACAGCCAGCTATGACGGCAGAAAAATATCTGAGGCTTCTGGGAATAGTTCTACCTGTTGTACCGCGAGGGCGCTGGTGTACACCTGGCATATCTACGATAGCGCGCGAGATTATGAAATTTCTGTCAGGGCGTCAGGAGACTTTAACCAGCAGGTAAGTTTTATATTTAAAATTAAAAACTCCTAAAGCTTGAAGAACACTCCTTGCATCACTAAAAATTGTAAAATTACCCTCCTTTTCCAACGCTATTTTCTCAATAGCGGTTAGTATGCCATACAGTTCGGCAGTAAATATGGAAGAAGTTAGAAGAAGTGCACCTCTACAATTAAAATCATTACTATGTACTCCAAATCCAACACCAGCATCAAATTTGGAGCCATCAGTATATATAAAAGTCGATCCCCTATGTTCTTCAACATGTTCAATAAAAAGAGACATGGATTCTAAGTCAGTCATATTTTTCCTAACTCCAATAAAGTAATTACAAAAAGATACGTCAGGTAATTTCCATGGAGGCGTTGATGATACCTTGAATGGAAGCACCTTACCTTCTAATTATATCCCGATTGTTTAATAATTGTTTCACCCGAAACCCAAAAGGTTGAGGAGATTTTAGGTGCAACTCAAAGTATGTTGAGTGCCTTACAAGGCTTGCAGTATGAAAGGCTGAAGAATTAGGGAGTCATTGCAATCTAAACCAATACCGAATAATAGAGGACATTCGGTAAAGGTCTAGAGGCAACTCCCCAACATCAACAAGGAGACTTGTGATAGGTGAGGTTCTAAAGGCTCCTGTGGACAATCTAATACTAGCATGATGTATAGAATCTAATATTTTTAACCGGCTTGGGGTGGCTGAGGAGTATATTTCGCATCCATAACTAATTTTGGAAAAAATCAAGGCCTTGTATAATTCTAAAATAGTATTGCGGTCTGCCCCCCATGATGTATGGGACAATGCTTTTAAAAGATTCATAGCTTCAAGACATGTAGCTTTTAATGCTTTTAAGTGAGAAACCCATGTAAGCCTACAATCAAATATCAACCCTAAACATTTAGCTTCACTTGCACATGGGATCCGTTGACCTTTGATGTATATATCTGGGTCTGGATGTACTCCCCGGATACGACAGAAATGGACAATTGTAGTTTTACTTGTCGAGAACTTAAATCCATTCATATTGGCCCAATGGATAATTTTATTAATAGAGAGTTGTATTTTTCTCTCAACCATTGCCATTCTACCTCCAGCAAATCATATGGAGAGATCATCCACAAATAATGTTGCGAGAACATCCTGGGGAATGACTGAGGATATCCCATTAATTGCTAGTGCAAAACGGGTTACACTCAGCACACTCCTTCTTCCTGGCATTTACTCTGTAATAGAGCTTCCCCAACTCTTACGTGGAAAACTCTATGTGAAAGAAATGACTAAATAGATAATGGTAACTCTCCTCTTAATCCAAACTCATGGATTCTTTTAAGTATACCATATCTCCGTGTGGTATCATATGCCTTTTCAAGATCAAAACGACTGTCACATGGTGCTGTTTGGAAGCAAACGCTTCACAAATGGAGGACTCAAGTCGTATCAGCACATCAGTCGTTGAGTGTATTTTTCTGAATCCACATTGAATGGGTGATAAAATACCCTTCTTTTCAAGGTACCACATTACATTGACCATCTTCTCCATGATTTTGCACAAACAAGATGTTAATGCAATTGGTCTGTAATTTGCTGCTAAAAACTGGTCCTTACCGGGTTTTAAAAAGGCTAAAATAATGGCTCGTTCCCAAACACTTGGATAACTATGATCATGCCATATTCTATTAAAAATGCTTAAAATAAATAACTTTGTATTAAAAGGTACGTGTTTAATCATTGCATATGGAATTCCATCGGGTCCAGGGGCTGTATCGTTACACGTAGCAAGAGCAGAATCAAATTCTCTTTAAGTAAAATGAGAATTTTATGACTCTTGCTTTCTTGTTGCGAAGTTTAAAACTTTCTTTTCTTAAATGCTCCTATACTGGTGACCAGGAGCTGCTTCACACTTGCAAGATACATTTGAAAAATGGTCAGCCAGGGCATTGTCAACTTCGGTTGCTCCAGTCATATACTGGCCATTTACCTTTAACATTGGTGGTGGGTTTGGGGTGAATTTGCCTGCTATCTTTTTGACTTTCCTCCACACAGATGATGTTGGTGTTCTACTGTTAATGGAGGAAACAAATGACATCCAAGACTAGTGCCTTGCTTCTTTCATGGCACGACGGAACTGTGCTCTACATTTCTTGTATATGACTAAATTCTCCTCAGTACAGCGCATACGCAATCGAGTTGAAGACTTTCTTGTGGCTCTGTGCAGGGCAGTTAGTTCTGATGACCACCAGGGGACTGGTTGTCGTCTGAATATCCCTGTTGTTTTGGGAATGGAATTCACTCCTGCTGTGTGAAGAGTTCCATTAAGTAAGTCTATGGCATCATCAACACTTTCAAACTGTTCTGTATTTCCTTCAATTTCACTTAACTCCCAAAATCTATTCCAGTCCGCCTTATCAAGATTCCATCGAGGCGATCTCTGTAAAGGTGGACCATTGTTGGTGTTTACAATGATTGGTGCATGATCACTAGTATGCCAATAATCTAATGTTCTGCAATTAAAATCGAGAAGACAGTTAGAGCTTGCAACTGATAGGTCAATGCAGGACAAGGTACCTGTCTGAACATGAAAATGTGTGGGCTCCTGTATTAAGGAGCCCGACATCTTCATTCTCCAAAATTGATGGTATATTACCCCTTGCGTTTGCCAAAACATCACCCCATAAAGGATGTTTACTATTAAGATCTTCTAGTAAGAGAAAAGGTTGTGGGAGTTGTTTAATCACCTTTACTATATTATCATATGAGATGTTATCATTTGGAGGCAAGTAAAGAGAACAGATTGTGTATTTTCTCCCTATATCAATCTGTACAACCACTGCCTGCAGAGGGGTACAGATAAACAAAGATATTTGGGGAACATCTCGACGAACGTATATAAGACTTCACCCATGGCTCCCTGCTCGTTGATCATATGGTGTCCTATAGCTAACATACTCTCGAGGACAAGGAGTATTAGCATCGAGCTTGCTTTCTTGTAGACATACTGTTATAGGGGAGTGCTCACATATGAGGAGCTTAAGTTGTTCATATTTCGCCCTTAAACCCTGGCAATTCCATTGCAGAATGGAGGAAAAAACTATGCTTTATTTTTTGGAAGACACCTTATATGAAGTCTTCTCATTGGTAATATTTGATCTGACAATATTTACCGGTGGTATCTCTAGAGGATCTTGATATAGTGGGTTTTGTGTTCCGCTTTTTCTTTATGTCCTTTTGATCTAATTGTTGAGGAGGATGGTGGACCTCAACTTGAATTTTGTTGAGGAGGATGATGGACCTCAACTTGAATTTCTGATTGGTTCAATTTACCTTCTAGTTGATCAGAAACATCAGCAGACAAGATATATTTATTTGAAGTTGTGACTTTAATGTTTCTTATAGTAGGAGACGAGAGAGATGGAGGTCTCTCTCTTTTTTTATTTAAAGGATGTGATCTGTCAGGTTTTTGCACCTTCCCCACTACAGGTTCACCAGGTAAATTGGTTTCAGGCAAGGACACGGCCTGTGAGAGGTTTGTACTATTTAGAATCGGAGTAGTTGGCTTTTGATTAATTTTCAGATCTTTAAGTATCTGTTTTGATTTTTCTACAATTTCTGGATATAGATTTTTGATGGGACTTTCAACCTCTTTAACTACTTTCATTTGTTTTTTTATCTTAGAAGTAGAGATATAATTTTTGTCTGTGTGGTTTGGCAACTTTTTCTTCAGAACCATTGAAAAAGGTTGCCCTGGTCTTATCTGCTTTTCAAGAGCTCTTTTACGAGCCTCTTTAAAAGTAACCCTTTTCATGGTCCTAATGGCCTGAATTTCTTTTTCAAAAATAAACTTAATGCAGCTTTTAGATGTAGTTGGGTGTGCTTCCCCACAATGTATGCAATTAGGGTTTTCTCTGCATACTCCATGACTACTTTTTCCACAGTTGGCACAAACAGCTGGCTTAATATTTACTTTTTCCTCGTATTTCTGGCTTAAATGGCCATACATTTAGCAATGATAACATTGCAATGGTGAAGGGATATAAGGTTTCACCTTCAAAGATAGCCAACCAGCCTTAATAACATTTGGTAATCTACATTGATCAAATCTTATAATCAAAGTAGCAAGAGGAATACGTTGTTCTCCAACTTTCTTTCTCATTCTGACTACTTTAACTACTCCTTGACTTTTCAGTTCATCCTCAATTTCTTTTTCCTCTATATCCAGCAATTCTGGAGCATATATCACACCTCTACTCTGGTTGAAAGTAGGGTGCGAAACGCATTTTACAGTGTGACCATCCAATGTTGTAAGTGTTTTTAGCTTTTCAACTTGTAATGGGGATAGTGTCTCTATCAAGAGACTTCCATTTCCCTGGGGCAGAATTTTTGGCTGCCCTCCACATAAAGTGACTATTTCCCTGTTAGCTTTGAAAACTAAACGCTCATTTCTTCCGTTTTCAAATTCTAAGATAAAATTTTTTTATAATTCACTACTTCATAGTGACCAGGTAATACTTCTACTTTTCTATATCTTTGTGTACTGTCATCATTTCTCACACTCTCTCTCTTCTTCTCTAGGGTTTTCTTATCATTCTTTCCATAACGCATATAAGGTTCCAACGTTACAATATTAGAACCAGAGTTGGAGCTGTCTGTACCGAGGTCCATATTTGTATTTTCCAGGTCGTCAAC
This sequence comes from Palaemon carinicauda, assembly GCF_036898095.1. Taxonomy (NCBI): domain Eukaryota; kingdom Metazoa; phylum Arthropoda; class Malacostraca; order Decapoda; family Palaemonidae; genus Palaemon; species Palaemon carinicauda. The sequence goes on from NC_090761.1 coordinate 34,101,578, forward strand.
AGAGGGGTGGGTTTTTTTGGTATGAGCAAGCCAGGTTATCCACCTTTTATCGGAGAATGTCAGTCCTCCTATCCCATGTGGCCCAACACGAGAAGAGGCTTCAGCGGGGACCAGTCCTCTATTAGAGAGGAGCTGCCTCTCTTTAGGTGGGCGTACACTGGTCAAGGGGGGTAGTTAGCCCCTCCCACCGTCGACTCCAATGCCTGGCATCACCCATTACCCGCAAATATGGGTGACTTAAAATCGGATCACTGGAGCCCGACTCTTAACAGACTTGGTCTGCACCCACTGAGGTCTGCCAGAGGGTGATGGCGTCTAAATTGGCACAAGTTGAGATGGAATGCCGTCCATCCCACACTGTGCCAAATCCAAAGCAGCATCCAAAGTATAATCGAACATGCCATAGTCGTCAACAATATCGAGTCCAAAAGGAAGAGATGGGAGAAAAAAGAAATAACCAAAAGTAAAAGAGAAAGTGCTAACTGATTTAGTTGGATAGACAGCTGGGCACCGAGGTCCAGTGGGAAGTAGTTCCCACTGTTCATTAGAGCCCAGCTGCTAATCCCCAAGCCCCCCTCCTCATCAAGGCTTCAGCATCTGGGGGGTACTGGATTGAAGATTAACTAAATGTACATATTATATACAAAGACACCTGACCATTTTTGTACGAAGTTCTATGCAGCAGTTTTGAAGCATTATGCAACTCTTGATGCATCGTCTCCTGCGCAGTTCAGTAGGGAATCACACTTGTGTACAGTGTTACTGGGTAATGTACTGTAGATATATGTACTACTGTATACAAATACATCACTTTTTCACATGAAAACGTGATTGTGCTCAAAAAGGACCGAAGCGGGAGAGGCACACGTAAGGAGAGACAACACAAGACTGAGGCCGAGTCAGCATGAGATGGGATGCTATGCTAGGTGGAGAAGGAAGTGGCGTGAAGCGAGCCGGATGCAAAGAAGCATGGACTGTTTGAAATCATCGCGCCAGGAGATTACTCGCAAATATGTGATTTTTTTATTCAATAAGTTATATGGTTCTCTGTGTCGTGAATGAGTGAAATCATGAAGAATGAACCCGTGAAAAGCGAGGGAAGACTGTACCCTTAACCAAAAATCCATCTCCTATCCCTCTTTCTTTGTTTAAGGACAAGGTTATGGTCCATGTTCATTTTGTTGTATTACCAATTCAACTGCCTGATTAGGAAGATCATTCCACAATCTGGCTGTAGCTTTAATAAAATTTCTATAATACTGTGTAGTATTGAGCCTTATGATGGCGAAGGCAAGACTGTTCGAAGTAATTGCATTTCTAGTACTAGGTATAGGATGCAAAAGATGATCATAATTTTGAAAATTTTGGGTACTACTGTATAATTATAATCTACAAAAGTTTTTTGGCTCAAAAGCCAAGGTTTTATTTATGGTACCTATTCAAGCCTTCCCACTTATGTCGCTAGTCTCACCATTGGAAAGATATGGGTTCTTGATGAAACATATTCTATGAAAAATATTTAAAACTTTCAGTTTTAAAAAATTCATAACTTTGCTGAAATTGTCCCTTGCAAATCCCTCTGTACGTTACGGGTAAACTTGATAATACAAAAAAATTACTACTTCTGCCACTAGAAAGCTAATGGAGGTTAGATGAATTAACTAGCTGCCAACTGTAATTGAAGGATCTTTTCATCTTCTGTGTAGTGTCTGACAGTTTTTGTAGACGCAATTATGGGTATTAAAAAGTACTTTAATCATATTTTACATAGATAATTAGAAAATGTCAAAGAAATATATTTCCATAGAGTTTTCAGTTTAAAGCTTGTGGTTTTCATTACAGTATATAAATTGATTATTCTCTTTTTAAGAATTAGTAGGACAAATGTTGGACGTTTACTATTTTCATCCTTTTTTTTTTTAAATTTGCATCGTAGAAGTTAGAACCCTTTTAACAAATATCCTGTACGTCTCTGGACATGCAGTAATGTGAATTATTTCTATCCCATGCTCTACCAACCATCTGTTTTACCTCTTTATAACAGTTAATATTTTTTCTCATTTTTCAGTATAACCTTCAGAATCACCATAGTTCTCCTAGTACTCCAAATGGTTCTCCCAAGTCTCCCCCCTTCTCAACAAGCGGAACTCTTGGAAGTAGCGTTATGAGTCATATGGGAGGAACGCAGGGATCAACATCATCTCGTTCAGCTCCACCAACTCCTTCGCATACTGCTCAAGTCTCCACTCTTGATTCGATGTCATCACTTCATGTAGATGGTCTACAGTCAGCAGTCTCATCAGGTATATTAGCACAGCATTTTTCATTTATCCCTACATGGATACAAACCCTCCTTTTTTAACAGGAGTAGCTTTTCAGCATAGCTGTAATGCAGTTGTTAAGATTTATAATGAGGTGTTGAAAGTCAGTGGTGGGTGGCAGGTAAGCACACTGAGCAGCCATTTTGTTTTTAGACACCGTAGAGTACAGACGTACTCCTCACACTGTAAATGGGCTGTTTTAATATTTTTCTATAAGTTTTGGCAGTTTGGTTTGAGAGGCATATTAACAAAGGATAAAGGTTTTGTAGGTTTCCAATGCCTGTAGCCGACTGACAGTTGTCTTTTTAATCTGCTGCTCCTGTTTATTCCCTTGCGAATGGGAAGGAGTTTCACTGCCGCCCATCTGACAAATTAAGGGGATGGGAGCTGCCCTTCTTCGTATTGTCAACGTCTTCCCATGTCCAGAAGGCGCTAAAGATGTATCACATACTAGTGGTAGCCTATTGTGTTCATATGACTCCTACCGTTTGTTTCTCTGTGGGAAGGACAGTATTAGCTATGTACACACCCCTGTGATTTTACATGCGCTCATTCCTTCGGCAGTGTACTCTCTTATGATCTTACCTGTTCACAGATGCCAACTAGCTTGCTACTACTGTATACATACCCATTTGCTTACAAAGGCAATAAAGGGAAGACAGGAAAACTTGGCCGAATTTTGTGAAGATTTTCCTGCTTTAGTAGGGCACGTAGGCAACTGATGGTGCTGGTATATTATGTTCTTGTTGTTTGCTACTTATTTACTCAGATCTTTAAAAATAATCAAAGCAATCGCAGCAGTGCTGTTGCCATATGTATAACAAGTAGTCGTTGTTGTATACATTGCCCCTTAAGAATAAACTAGCACATTTTCTTCTCCAATTGACTCATTTTATCTCATTTATCGATGCAATATTCATTTTTCATTAGGAATCCATCATGATGCAAAGTATCCTCTTCTCCAATATCGCACCATCTTCTCTGTCACATCAAACGTTCTAACAGTAATACAATAATGCGATAACTTTTATTTTAAAACTAGTCTAGTAATTTCTACGTTTTAGCTGGTGGTTCTGTAATTGATGTGGATAGAAGTTGATACAAAATAAAACCGTCTTATTATAACTGAAGTTAGGAAAAACATTTTGAAAATGGATTATTGTCATTTGTCACAGTTTAGAATTATCATAAATTATCATACTTGCATTAATGGTTTTGGTTATTGTTGACTAAACGAAACTAAATTGGGTTATCTGTTTTGCGATGGGTGTAGAATTTTTATGGATACTACCACTAGAGAGTTATTGGGTCCTTTGACTGTCCAGACAGTACTAAATTGGATCCCCCTCTCTAGTTACAGCTCATTTTTCCTTTCCCTACACATACACTGGATAGTCTGGCCTATTGTTTCCACATTCTCCTGTCCTCTATACACCTGACAGCACTGAGATTGCCAAAAAATTCTTTTTCATTCAAGGGGTTAACTACTGCACTGTAATTGTTTGGTGGCTACTTTCCTCTAGGCAAGGGTAGAAGGAACAATTTAGCTATGGTAAGCAGCTCTTCTAGGAAAAGGACACAAAAATACTGCTGTTCTCCAGTCATGGAGACCTCTGAACCATGGTCTTCCACTGCCTTGAGGTAGAGTTCTCTTGTTTGAGGGTACACTTGGCATACTGTTCCATCTTACTTCTCTTCCTCTTGTATTTTTTTTTCAAGTTTTTATGTTCTATGTATGAAAGATTTATCTAAATATTGTTAGCGTTCTTAAAATGTTTTTTTTGGGCTCTAGCCATGTCGTCCTGATGTTAATTCCTTTAGGCAGCTTCCTACTGTATAATATTTCTGTGAGTGATATTACAAGAGAATTGCCGTCAGGTATCACAGGGTTCTAACCCCCAGAACGATTATCCTAAGATATCGTGTATAATCAGGGATGTATCCGTAGATAACCATAGATATCTGCACCCCAAACAGACTTAACCCAGTCTAGGAATCTAAGGAGGAGGATAGGTGAGGAGCCCTTACATATCCTCTCCCTTCATAGTACTACTCGTCCCTGATAAACTCATTCCAATTTTCGCAGCTTACCTACACGTTCGTTTCTTTGTCAAGAGCGCCTTTTCTCAACATTTTGGAGTTTTTTCCTCGCATGATGGCCTCCCTCTAGTCGTTAAAGTTGAGTAACCTCCTCTTTCACAGTTTGATTTAGCTGTAACTGCTTTTGATCCCTTTGGAGAGTAGTTATTTGACTTTTTTATGGCGATGAGGGAGCGGGGCGCTCAGTGTCCAGCTAGCTTTTGGGCACCATTTTGTAATCGTTTTTGCCCTTGTTAATTTTAGGTTCACTTAGTTTTATTTCACTAGTGTTACGTTAGATAGCTTTATTTTGGCGTTGCAATGCCTTGGACTCTGTTTTGTGTTTGCTTTTACTACGTTTTATGGTAGTTTAAGTTGTAGTTTTATGCGTGTTTGTCCTGGCTAGCCTAGCTTAGAGAGTGGTGTTTTGTCAGAGACAGGTTCGCCGATAGCGATCAGGCCGTTCTTACTGGTCTCGGCAGCGGTCTTTTTACCCTTAAGGGATTTTTTCCTCAGTTACACTAGTTTACTGAGCCTATTATGTCTGCTGCTTTCGATTCTCTGATTTTTTCGGCCTATTAGGCTTAGCCTAGCCCTCGTTGGCGAATCCGTTGGTCTGCCATGCTGCATTCGTTCACGATATCCCATGCTAGGACTGTGCAGTCTTTTTGAGTTCCCCTTTACGAAGGGTGAGCTCCTCTTGTCTGTGCGCAGACTTTCCTGTACTGCCGTTTTATCATAGCCCCTGGGATTTCTCGATCGACCTGCGGCATTGATCTTTTATGCTTAGCCTAGCCCTTCGTGGCGATTGGATTAGCCCTCGTCACTGAATCCGTTGGGCTGCCTTGCTACATACGTTCTTGATCTCCCATGGTTGTACTGTGGAGTTTTTTGGAGTTCCCCTTTTGAAGGGTGATCTCTCCTTGTCGGTGTTCCGACTTTCCTGTTCTGCTGTTCCGTCATAGCCTCAGGGATTTCTCGATTCACCTGTGGCATCGACCTATTAGGCTTAGCCATTCTGCATTCACTCATGATCTCTCGTGCTAGGACTGCACAGTCTTTTGGAACTCCCCCTTGTGAAGGGTGTTTTCATCATGTCGGTGCGCCGACTTGCATGAACTGCCATTATTTCTTAGCCTCAGAGATTTCTCGATCGGATGGCAGACGGCGTGGCGTTTGTTTTGATGCATGGGTATAGCTTCTCTATGTCGTCACCTCTCTTTTTATCCTAGTCTTTCCGGGATGGACATTGCATGGATTTTATTATGCTGCTGTGTTTTTATTGCGTTTTTGTTCTTGAGAGTTGGTTCCCTCTGGGATCTGACCTTCCATGGCCGTCAGTGTGCTTCTTCCTGAGGAGTGAGCTATCAGATTGACGACAGTGCCGGTGTCTGCGGCTTTGCCGCCAACTTTTGGCACACTATCCTATTGTACCTGTAGTGGCGATTCGTCGCAGCTTGCGGCAGTGCCTCCATTGGCGGCGCTACCTTCAGCTACGGCATGGTTTTTTCTGCAGGAACCATTGCCGTTTGTCACATAGGAGGCTGGCGGCGATGCTTTTACCCCCTAGTGATGCCGGTGCTTCCGACAACGCTGGTATATCTGGCGTACATGCCTATAGCAACGCCTGAAAACGGTTATGTCGCCACCTTTCGACACCCAAAAATAGATTTTTCCTACGTCAAAATCCCTTTTATAGTACCCGTTCTGGCGATATGTCGCTGTTTACGGCTGTGCCGCCACTGGCGACACTGCCTCTCTTTTGGCATAGGTGCTTTCTTCGAAAACCCTTGACTGTTATCTCAGCCGCCCTTGGGCACTATTGCCACTGACGGCAGAGTTAGTACTAGTCTATGGGTGTGGATATTGGTACCAGTGCCCTAGGGCACATCCCCCTGTCCATTTTTCTTTGAGGGTGTGGATTGAATAGATGGTTGGTAACTCTATAGGCTAGTTATCCCTCCTGATTTTTTCCTCTTGAGGTGATAACCTTGCTTTTATAACCTGTGGGTTACTTTAGACTCTTGCTCATTAATCAATGCGTCGATTGCTTAATGATTAAGTTTACCTGTACCGGTGCCCTCTAATTGGCCATTTCTCTGCGGAGATATAGGAGCAACAGTTCTTTCCATGAGCTTTACCCCACCCCTTTTTCCTCTTTTGGGCCTATAGCAACGGACCTTTAGGGGGGGGGTAATTTTTCTAATCTCACGTTCTTTAAAGGGGAATGAACATTTCGTAATTTATCTCCTTTTTTCTCACCAATGGCATTTACACACAATTTGGGGATTACTATTCCCTCAATTGTTTACATGGACCGTTAATGACCGATTTCTTTTGGCTTTTGGTGTCTGCTAGAGGATGTAGTACTCATTTGAACCCTTTTCTCCTTACAGTCGGTTCCTCTACGGAGATACACTGTTGAGTGCAGATTTGTGTCAGAGCTGTGAGACATCCCTGTGGTCTCGATATTTGCCGCACACATGCGAAGTGTTGGAGGATGAAAGGCTCATTATTGTACTGGGATCATCAGGAATGCAGTGTTCGTAAGGATTTACTTCACTCCAGTTGGGTCTTGGAGGATACCTCCAATGACGCCTGCATGTTCTTCCCACGGTACCTTCGCACCTGGGTAAGAGGATGAGGTAGTCTGATCTCATCAAGGATTCAGTAGTGTCTACCAATTCTGATTCCACTATGACATCGATCTACCGATCTACGGTTACGATTGCTTTTTCCGTGACAGGGGCTGTTCCTGCCTGTTTCTCCTCCCGACATCTTCTGCTAAGCTCATGGAGGCCCCCAGTTCCCGAGTACCTTATGTACTACAATACATTTGGTACTTATGGCTAACAGGAAAGCCTTCATGGAGGGGGAATTAGTAATACTAGGTGATGATGTTCAAGGCCTCATGTGAAGAGATCCAGGCCTTGGAGAAGCCAGAAGAGTTGGCTAGATATAAGGTTTGGCACTCCTAGCTACCTTATAGCACGCAACAATGATGACGGCAGTGGGTATCAATATACAGATTGTCGCCTTTGGTAAGAGCTTGGCCTCCTTCGTGGCCCTGGACAAAGTGGTCTTCCACTTTCTTTCGAAGAGCTACATCAGTGGAGTTAGCCTTTTATAAGGGTAAGCCTCTCCCAGCTTTGAAAGAGTGCACACCCGTCTCACCTTTCTTACCACATGATTCCGTCCACTAGACTAATGTCCAGATTAGTTTTGCTGAGAGTACTGTAAACTAGATACGGATGCGGCTGCCCACCAATTTTTTGAGGAGCTGCCCAGGATTCCTGAACACCTTCTTCAGTCTGAGTTGTAGACCAAATAATGGTTGTCAATGTTGATGTCTCTGTAGTGCTTTATGGAAATGAGGATCGGGCATTTTGCAGGTGCCTTCGTCTTTCCTTGCTGGTTAAACTCATATCGACACCTTTATGAAAGACCTTTATGCTTCTTTTCAGGTCTGTCGAGCCTGTAGTGAGCATGTATTTGACACAGCTACCATCCGCCACGAGCTGAAACGTTTCACACCTCTAACCTTTGGGGAAAAGACCTGTTTCCTTAGAAAGTTGTGAAGAAAGTTACGGATAAGGCTGTCACAGAGCTTAGAGCCTTTTCCTGAAGTGGGGGATCTCATTGAAGAGGTAGTTCACCCCTGGAAAGGCCACAACCAAGAGGTCTCACAAACTGACGTATCATGGTAAGTCGTTTGTTCTTTCTTATGCTGCTATCCCTCAGAATGTCTACGCTGTGCCCTTATAAGTGGTGTCACAGTCCCCGGCCTTCCACCTATTTACTGTATGAGTAAGGGTAGTCTTCCGAGGCTGTCTTAACAGTGGAGGCAAGTCCAGAGATTGTGGACTTTGAAACGGCAGTGGAGGTAGTGGTTCATGTCCTCAACACAAAATAATGAAGGCCTCCAGTAGGGGGACGGTTAGCATTGTTCAAGTATTGTGAGTTCTTCAGTCCTTGGCCACAGAACGTCATTTCCACGGCTTTGGTTGGAAGTAGTAACAATAGCCACCACAGTTCAGGAGATTCTTCCAGGAACATCTCCTTGTCTGGAACAGTATGTATAAGATCTCTTGAAGAGGGGAGTTATCTGCTGCGTGAGATTAATGAGATTTCAAGATCGTCTATTTTGTGTGCCAAACCGGTTTCGAGCTTATCTCAAACTATTCTCGTCTTGTCTGGTCTAAACCTGTTCGTTCAGTGGGACAGGTTCCGGATGTTGGCTATTTTGCAGATATGGACCTTACCACCCTTGGAGGCTTTCACTGTCTCTATAGATTTTACTGACGTCTTTGTATTGTCGGTTAGGTCGACACTTATCCCCCTACCTAGGTTGCAGCCTGTGGAGAAAGGTCTACAGGTACGTATTCAGAGCTATGCCATTCGGGCTCAGCATAGCTCTGAGTGTTTTCACAAAGTTTACTGACGTAGTCGCACAACAACTGTGGTAGACAGGCTTTAAGTAGAGCCGTACCTGGTTGACTGGCTAGTGTGAGTTCCCTTGGCACAGAGTACTCGGAAGCAGCCAATTGAGTTTTTGGTTCCTCTAGTCCCTTTGACTTCAGATGAACCTTAAGAAGTCAGAACTGACTCCAGCTCAGGACTTCCCGCGTTTGGAGATTTGTTGTGACTTTGTCTCACACCCGTTCTATTCCTCCCTCTAAGGGAGAGGAAATAGAGACGTCAGTCAAGTCCCTGATCAAGTCAGGGATGACCACCAGGCAATACTCAGAGGAGTTTTGAGGATCTTTGTGATTCACAAATTTTGTCCTCAATTTACGACTCAAAGATGCAAACAGAGTTTGGGGAAGGAGAGCCTCCAACGCTCTTCCTAACCATCAGAAGAAGACCTCGGTTTTACTACAGAAGCAACTTGGACCGTGATCCACTTCCATACGTCTTTCACAGATGTTGCTGTTGCGCTTTACTCCTCCAGTAGTAACACTTTGTTCGGAAGCCTCGTTGGATGGTTGGGTGGGTCATAACCCACCCAAGAAAGTGCAAAGCTGTTGGTCTCAGAAATTTTAACAACACCACATCAATATTCTGGAGTCCATGGCAGTCTTCTTGTCCCTCATGAAATTATACCTGAAGGAGAACATTCATAGTCTGTTACAGTCTATTGCTTCAACAGACAAGAATCGAGGTCTCCTCAATTGAACCATGTAATGATAACCGTCTTTACGTTGGATCAAAAGAAAGGTTGGCATTTGTCAACGTCTCTCCTTCAGTGAGATCAAATCTCTGGCCTTCAAGTAGATCTGTTTGCAATGAGTTTCAGCAAGATATTTCCCTGCTAGGTAGCACCGAAAGTGGTTCAAGCAGCATTGGGCTTGGACATAAAGTTTGTCAATATCCCGGGATGGGATTTGTTGGATGACAATTTGCCTGTTTCCACTGTTTAACCTCCTCGTGAAGGTTTTTGACAGGCTTAGATCTTTCAAGGCACGGCGGCTCTGGTGGCTCCTTGGCAGCCAATGAGCAACTGGTTTCCCATGGTCACGGATTTGAATCCCAACTTGTGCCGTGACCAACTCGATTCTGTCTCAGGATGGACATCAGGGGATTGTTTATGCTTCATCATGGAGATCGTACAATCCTCATCTCATGTTTGATTTCACCCTATTCCTGGGAATGAAATTTAAAATTCAACGTGATAAGTGGGTATTTGCGGAAACTATAAGTCCTCTAACACCATGACTCGGTATGAAACGTCATGGACCAATGGGTCAAATATGTCAAAGACATAAATCCAGGGTTGATTACTATGGGATTTTAAGTTTCAAGCTTACTTTGCATGTTTAAAGTCTAGCTTCCTCCACGATTTCGTCGTACAATTCTATACTATACGCCTTTGATGTCGAAATTTACTCGGATCTCTTCAACCAAGTTCCGAAGGTTTGTGCAAGGCTACAGCTTTTGGCTCCACTGAAGCCTATCTCTTGGTCTTTGGACAAAGTTTTGCAATTCCCCTCGGACCTAGGCAATCAGAAGGCTTCTATTCTTGATCCCACTCAGAAAGTCATCTTCTTAATTGCGATGGCTTCCGGTGCTTGGGTTAGTGACATTGTAATGATTTCTAGAGATGAGAACCACATTGAATTTGTGGATAATGGTTTGGTTAATTTATACCCTGATCCCACTTTTCTGACTAAAAATTAACTTCCCTTTTCACCTTGGGGTCTAGGGAAAATAGTTCCCCTTCAAGGTGATCCTTTCCTTTGTCCAATACACTGTCCAAAAGTGTATTTGCTGAGAACAGTGCAGTTTAAGGGTAGTCTTTTGTTTCAAAATGATACAGTGGGGTCTGTTTCGTGTTAGGTGTCGGTGGCGTGGTCCAAGTGTGGTTTCTAGGGCTTTTGTTACGGCCCTTCCCTTTGATGAAGGAATTATCTAAATGGAAGACAGCCTGTGAATAGTGGTTTTCACACGCCCCTGATGTATACAAGACACCCACAAGGTGCTCGCGCGAGGGTAGTAACCTCTGCATTCCATGCTTTTATCTTTCTCTGGTATATTTGGAAGATTTATATCAGAAAAGTGTAAAGAAGAACCTTTTCACAGGGCGTCACAGGTCTCTCCCCAGAAATAGATTTTTCCTTCGTCAAAATCCCTTTATTACTTTATATGAAGAGCGGATCCGGCTCGTAACACATCGGGTCTCGGCCCTAAAGATGTGGCTTCCTTTTTTAACTTTTTCCAGTATATGTCCATTGAGGGACTGCAGACATATACTGGTCAGATGTCCACTTGGGTTTTCTTCAGGCATTATATGAAGCAATTGGAGGAGACACGCCATTTTGTGGTGGTTGCGGGAGTGTTATCAAACCCGTGCCAACGACGTAGCCCACAATGCGGCCTAGGGCACTCCTTTAGCTCGTTATTAGCAATGAGTAAACAGAAGTTTTTGCTTCAATGAAAAAAGTTAAAATGCACTTCATCATTTCCTTTTCAGGTTCCCAGGTGTCTTCAGATGCTTTGTGTATTCTTTCAGTGCTACAGCCTAACTGTCTAAATGTCGTTAAGCTATATCTCATTTGGTTTGGGTGATTAACCCCTTTTTTGGTACAGACATGATCATGTGTCTCTTGATCAGGTTTACCTTGTAATAAGTTTCCTATGGTTCCTTATGTCATGTATTTGCCCCCTTATGCTACCTTATGTATAGGTAGGGAAGGGATCCATTTTTTTTTTTTTTTACAAAAATTTTCCATGTGAAGTTAATGATGGTTACTTGCTAACCTTGGCATTGATTATTGTGAGTAAAAGGCTGCGAATTGTTCCATGACTTTTACTTTTATGCCCTACTATTATAATTATAATTACTGTAGTGGCTTTATCTTTAGTGTGCCTTCTCATTATTATCCTTTCTGAACATAATTGGATTTAATCTCAAGGCGAGTTTTGGTTACATTCGCCTCACCTTTGATGCCTCCTTTAGTTTCGGCCTCCTTAGAGCTCCTGACACTAGCATCAGGTATTTTTCCTATTGCGGAGGGCGGTCCCTTGGGTCTTTATTGCCTCCTTGTCGGACCATCATGCTTGTTAATTCTGCCTCTGAACTGTTCTGGGATACATAGTTGAGAGTGATACCTATGCCTTGATGGAGTAATCCTGTAAGTGCATTTTGGTATTGGGACCTCTCCCTTTGGGGCTTCCTACCGAGGCATAGGTAATTCTCTGGTACACTTCCATCAGGACGACATGGCTCGAGCCCAAAAAACGGATTTTGACGTAGGAAAAATCTATTTTTGGGTGAGATAGCCATGTCGTCCTGATGGCCCAACCGTTACGGTGTCCCTCCACGATGCCTCTTCTCACGGTAGTTGTGCTGCTGTGTGGAATGAGTTTATCAGAGACGAGTAGTACTATGAAGGGAGAGGATATGTAATGGCTCCTCACCTATCCTCCTCCTCAGATTCTTAGACTGCGTTAAGTCTGTTTGGGGTGCAGATATCTATGGTTATCTTGGGATACGTCCCTGATTATACACGATATCTTAGGATAGTCGTTCCAGGGGTTAGAACCCCGTGATACCTGACAGTAATTCTCTTGTAATATCACTCACAGAAATATTATACAGTTGGAAGCTGCCTAAAGGAACTTCCATCAGGATGACATGTCTATCTCACCCAAAAATAGATTTTTCATGTGTCAAAATCCTTTATATATATATATATATATATATATATATATATATATATATATATATATATATATATATATATATATATATATATACAGTATATGTATATATATATATATATATATATACAGTATATGTATATATATATATATATATATATATATATATATATATATACAGTATATATATATATATATATATATACAGTATATATATATATATATATATATATATATATATATATATATATATATATACAGTATATGTATATATATATATATATATATATATATATATATATATATATATATATATATATATATACAGTATATGTGTATATATATATATATATATATATATATATATATATATATATATATATATATATATATATATATATATATACCAGTATAGTAGTATGTAGTATGTAGTAGCAAAAATAATTAACTTGCCAAATAAGGAAAATGCCCATAACACTTAATTATCCCCAAAATAGACAATTTTAATTAACAGCTACCAAAAAAATATATATGGCAAATAATAATGAAATTCCATGAGAATTGTGTGTATAAGTAAGAAAAATCATAAACTGATCAATATCTGGGGAAGAAAAATGGCAAACAGACACGCATGAAATAGGGTAGCAGCTAAAACAAAATTGTATTCAACTATTGTATTTATTCAAATGCTGATATTCCATGTTTTAATTTCAGTTTTCTCCAGTGCAGCATCAAGTTGCACCCCAGATAATTCCCCTGATGATGATGATAGTTTAGCATCTCGAAGCCTCAGAAATGACCTTCTTGTTGCTGCAGATTCTGTCACAAATGCTATGTCTAGTCTTGTCCGAGAACTGAATTCAGGTTAGTGTTGTGTAAAAATAAGTTATATATTAATATTGTGCATATTTATAGTTTTTTAACATGATTACATTGTGTAAACTACATCACCTTTAATTTTCATAATTAGAAGGTGCATGTATCGAGAAAGATTTTTTACTCTTCATGTACAGTATTACAGTACTGCATATATATTTTGTATAGGAAAACCCTTTATTTAATGGTATTAATTTTACTTGTTATGTTATTCAGGTGCTTAATGAAATTTTCTGTTTATAAACAATTTAGGTTTTGACACACATGGTATTGGTTTTTCATAATCACTGTGCAAAAAAGAGCATTGCAGTTGAAATATGGCATCTGTTCATTTATACATATTTTATACATTTAATGTAACTGAATATATTTTGTAAATATATTTATTTGCATGGCTTATATTAAATGTATCATGAATTTATTAGGTTGGCATTTACATATACTTTTTAGCATTTTGTTTCCAGTGATTTATTTGCTGAAAGTATTAAGATAAAGGAAGATCCATCTTCCTCGATCAAGAATGATTAAAGTTGTAAAATGCTTATGGTACTGTTGTTTGTAGTTATCATATAACTAATATTGTTTTAGGCGAATGTTCTAAGAGACCCAAGGATGAAAACTCCAATCTTTTTAGATATGTAATCATTAATGAAAGGCACTCATTTACGTATATAGTTTATTTTTCAGATACTGGCAAATGCATAAACCTTTACTTATCACGACTGAATTTCCCTTAAAATTTTTTACCACCTATTTTGTTTTTCAATTTTCTTTGAAACATTAATCCAATCCCTTCTAATCTGTATTTCCCACCAATATAAATCTCAGATATGGATTTTTTTTTATTATTATTACAGTTATGTAATACATAGTATTTGAAAGATATTCCTTTGTATTTATCCTAGCCATACAGATCTGAGTCCTTTAATTTGGCTTGAGCTGGAATCAGTCATTGAAATGGATAACAAACAATTATCTGGCTAGTGTGGGTGAGTGGCAAAACCACTCACCCCCTCTCAACCTGTTCCCACTTCACTTTTGCCATTTCAACCCAGAATTTAGAGGGGTGCTCTGAGAAGGTAGGCTATATTAAAGGGCTCAGGTTTCTAAGGCTAGGAAAAATACAAATTACCGTATACTCGCGTAACAGCCGATCTGCGTAACAGCCGATCTTGCCTATTGCGCAACCCCCAAATTTTCACCCATAAAATATGATTTTATCATATATTTTGTGTATCATGCGAGTTTCTTTGCAGAGAAACCGAATTACAGTAGACTAACCTTCTTTACTCCATACCTTTATCCTGTTGTCTAGTTCAGTAGGTTAATAAAATAAAAGAGTATGATAAAGGTATTGTTATAGTGATGTTATAATCAGTGCATAAATGCATACAGCCACAATAACAACCAAACAAAAATCAGAGGTTTTGTTATGGACAATCTACTCATGTAGCAGCTGTTTTGCTTGTATTTTAATAATCTTACAACAGTAAACAATTCCCGTAGTTGTTGCATGAGTCTGATATATTTTTGCATAAACCCTGATTTGCTATGGAGAAAAGATCTTCAAAAGTAAATATACTGCCAAATATACAGAACAAGCTGTAGCTGAAAGCGAGAAAACAAACGATATTCATGGCTGTTATTCTTTTTTTTAATCAAGGAAAGGTGTGTCCGAAACTGGAGGAAACAAAAAAGGAAAATTAGTGGGAACCTTTATATGTGCAAATCGCCTAATTAAATCTAAATTCTGAATTTAGAAGATAACTTGACAAAGCGTCTGTAAACCGAGAAAATAATTTTATTATAACTCTATATAAAGAATTTCCTAAGCTTTATAATCAAGCATCAGAGGTAAAAACTATAAATTATCATGCATCGGCAATATAGGTGAAACTCGGGTAAACTTCTATATGCAATTGAACTCAACAGTAAATAAGATATGAGAGAAGTATTTCAAATAAAACTATTTAAATTAGCATGTTAAATTAAAAATGATAGTTTAAGTAATAATTGTTTCTTTTAGGAAATAAAAAATATCCTTCAGTAGTTTGTCTTAATCAGCTGATTTGGAAAGCATATATAAAAGTATCGATCAACATATAGAAAAGATTACAATTCGTTGTTTTTTTATGTCTTAATACTAATATGTGAATATTACATGCATTTTTATTGGATACAGTTAAGTGAAGCACCAGTTTAATCAAAATTTTATTTTATTTCAAATAAACTTTAATTTTTTACCACAGTAAATGGATATATAGTTCGGACAACGACGTTGCCTAGTCTAAGAATACATATGCTAATTTTATATCTAATGTAGGATGTGACACCCATGAATTTAACTTCAAAATCAGTCTTCAAAACTCACATGATATGTGAGTATATAAAGTCCTTTTAAAACTTTATATTTGTTCCTACATGACATACAAACCATTGTCCTTTAAAGTCCATTCAAGTCAAACTGGAAGATTCTGTAACTTCCCTGAACAAGTCCAGAGTTTTATCTGAAGAGAGGCTAAGTGTGGACACTGACACCCCCAATCTGTTTATCATAGCATTGATAAGACTGCTAGGACTTGGGGTGTACAATAAAATAAACTACCAAAACCAAAGAAAATCTTCCTAAAGGAAAAAGTCAGCAGGTTCAAATACTAGGCATAAGTTATGGGTTAGTATTAGATTCACCATTCCACAGCTCGTATGGGAATGGGAAGATATACTTCTTTGGTTTCAAAGAATGGTGCTCTGAAGTATAACTTACCAGCATCTAGTCCATCCAGATTGTAATGCTTTGACTGCTGACCCCAAGATATTGATACTGATATATTTTTTTGGGCCCATACATGAATACTGTACATTATCACGATGCATAACCTAGAAATACTACTGGATCGATCTGATGAGCTGAAGCTCCTTTACAGACCTCCTAATATATACTCATATTTGTCATATGGTCAGAACATAGTTCTATAGTGCATAAAAATCAACGGCTTACATAGTCTGCTAGATACTAGTGGATACAATAAAAGTCAGATAAACAGATACAGTACACATAAATGGGTAGATAAATATAAAAATTCATTGTTAAATACAAAATGGAAAATTGATTTTTGGGTGAGATAGCCATGTCGTCCTGATGGAAGGTTCCTTTAAGTAGCTTCCATCAGGACGACATGGCTTGAGCCCCAAAAATATGTTAGACACATAATGGGCGAAAATATCCTACATAACATGTATCACTGGATTTTGTTGAAAAAAAATACATATAGAGAGAAAACACGAGACTCGGTAACTATTAAAATCATACTTTTTATTTTATTCTTAAACATATCACAAGAATTGGTATTCTTTATACAATTAGGCAATTGATTCACTATTTTCCACCTCTGTATGTTACAAATCTTTGTGTATGTGATGTTCTGCATAACGGCAGCTGTAAATAGTTTTCTCTGCGGGTATTAAGATAGTCTGCAACTATGAAACCATAACTCCCATGATTCACGTGTAATGCTTTGTACACAGAGACTTGTTTGTAAAGCTATTATGTCCAAGAGTTTCAGTACTTTCAATTTTTTGAAGAGAGGGTCAGTGTAGGCATAGTGGTGACTGCACGTCATGACTCTTAACAACTTTTTCTGTGTAATAAAAAGACTATTAAGATAAGCACTAAATGATCCCCCCCCCCCTATATTACTGAAACGAGCAATTAATGTGGACAGCATAAAAAATAATAAATATTTTTTAAATAATCAGTTGTGAGACAGTTCCAATTAACTTACAAATTTTAGTTACTACTTCATTTATATGATCATTCCACTTTGATTTGCAATTAATAACCACACCTAAAAATTTTTACACTTGAATTTGTTCCAATAAGATATTGTCAATATAGATATTAATATGCGGTGATTCCGTCATCAACAGTGAGAATACCATGCAATGAGTTTTAGATATATCAAATGTTAATTTATTTCTTTTCATCTGTAAAGAAACTTTTGATATTTTGGAATTTAATATGTTTTTTTTATAAAATTTAGGTCTTTGCCTTATATGGAAATTGTCTTGTCATCAAAAAGGAGAAATTCAAGTTTATCTGTAGTAAGTGTTGAATCATTAATATATAAAAGATATGAAATATGACCCAAACTTGATCCTTGCAGTACTCTAGAGCTGATACTAGTGTATTGAGACCTAGACTGATTATATACTGTGTTGCTTCCTGAAGCTCAGATAACTTTGAAACCAATCATGCGTTATACCTCTGAGGACATAAATTTTCAACCTTTCTTACAATATTGTGTGTGATGTAGTATCAAAATCCTTTGAAGGATGGCAAAAAAAATTATATTTGAAATTCTTTGTTGTAATGTGAATGTTTTGGCAAAAACAATGAAGGGAAAGGTCGATGGAGTAGTTAGGTCTGAAACCAAATTGATCGTTTGATAGAAATGAGTGTTTCGATACGTAATCTGTTAATCTACTAGCTACAGCTTTGGTAATATAAAGACTGGTCTGTAATTACGTTATGACAATTTGTCCTAAATAGTATTTTTCCTAGCTATACAAACCCGTAATCATTTAATATAGGAATTCGCTTCGGCTCGGCTCAAACAGCCGAAGAGAAAGAAAACTAAGAAGTTGTGCTGTTTGGTTGGCTGGCGGTATGGGGCGGAGCTTATCCCCCCCCCACCCCCACCGCCAGCCCACTTTCCTCATTCAAACGCTTTAGGCTCAATGTGGAACATGAGAGGGGTGGTAGAGGCAGGCATTTATATCAAATGATTACGGGTTTGTATTGCTAGGAAAAATACAATTTAGGACAAATGTCATTTGTTCCGACGCGATATACAAACCTTGTAATCATTTAATATAGGAAGACTCACTGGTTGGTGGGAGGTCTGTCTTTGCTGCTTGTGGACAGCTAACTGCCCGGATATAGACCTGGTCTCGAATGAGAGCAGAGGACTAAATCCGACCCGACATGATGATGGTGGGGTCTGAGAGACTGGGAGCCGCTGCGCGATGTGTAAGAGCATCGCACGACCAGAGAGCGTGAACGTAAGAGACACTCGACCCTAGGGTCACAGTGACTGGATGAACCTCAAAAACCAAAACGCAAAGGGTTTATACATCCATCGTCTTCCCTGCCTAGCAGAAGACGGGGGGAGAATGCTTGTAAACAAACTCTAGCAATCTTACCTGGGGAGACTTGTCTTGATGTATGGAACTCCAAGAAAGGAGACAGAAAGAAAGGTGTATCACCTGCAGACTGCTTTCACACTGCCAAACATACCATAAAATCAAGACTAGAGACTTCCCTGTCCCGGAGGAACTGGCGAGGTCAGACAATAGCTTGAGCTGCTATCACAGGGCCAAGAACAAAAGTGTCCAAGGACTTGTGCAAAAGCTTCCTTAAGTAAAAGGCCGTCAAAGTGGTCTGGGGTTTCCCAACGCCAGCCTTCAGCACTTGGTCCACTGCAAGATTTCTCTTGAAAGCGAGTGTGGGGGCAATGCCCCTGATCTCGTGAGCTTTAACCCTCGCTGGTGCTTGGACTCTTGAGGAAGTCTCATACGCCTTACGGATGGTCTCAAGGATCCAGAAGGATATAGATGGTCTCACGGATCCAGAAGGATATAGATGGTCTCACGGATCCAGAAGGATATCCTCAACACCTCCTTCTTGGTTCTTCTGGTGATAACGAAGTCGTCGACATTCAGGTCTAAAATGTCGAGTTCGCTTAAGATAGTGCCGGAGACACCTGACAGGACAGAGAAGCCTCTCACCTGAACCACCACATCCGGTAAGGAAGGAATAGTGAAGTCCTCGAATCTGGGATCGTGGATCGCTGATTCTGAGTCTTTGCCACAAACTCTGGCACAAAACTCAAGGAGATCTCCTTCCAACCCTCTGTGTGAGTGACATTACAAGAGAGGCCGTGTAACTCCGCGACTCTCTTCGCCGATGCTAAAGCTAGCAGAAAAACAGTCTTAAAGGTCAAGTGCTGTTTGAGGCACGGCTCAAGGGTTCATACGGAGCACGACTAAGAGACCCGAGAACTAAGGTGACATCCCACTGGAGGACTCGAAGTTCCCTCAGGGGACACGACTGTTCGAAGCTCTTAATGAGTATAGAAATCCCCAGGGCATTGGAGATATCTATGCCCTTCATACGGAACACCATTGCAAGGGCAGACCTGTACCCTTCAATGGCAGAAACTGAAAGGAGCTTATCTCTGTGAAGAAAGACTAGGAAGTCTGCGATCTGAGTCAGAGAGGCTCCAACTGGAGAGATACCCCTTCCACTACACCAATCACAGAAGACCAACTACTTCCCCTGGTAGACTGAGGAGGAGGATCTTCTAAGGTACCCTGACATCTCTCTTGCAGTGAGTCGCAAAAAGCCTCGCGTTCTGAGGAGATGCTGGATAGTCTCCACGCGTGAAGTCTGAGCGACTGCACCGCCTGGTGGTACCTGTTTGACAAGGTTTGGCGAAGGAGATTAGGCCAGTGTGGTAGCTCTCTCAGTGCCTAGACCAGGAGTGACAACAGATTGGGAAACCACTCCATGTGTGGCCATAGTGGAGCAATGAGAGTCATCCCGAGTCCTGGAGCTACTAAGACCGGTACAGGACTGCGTGAAGCAAGCAAAAAGGGGGGAAACGTGTAGCAATCCAGTAGATCCCAAGAATGTTGCAGTGCGTCCTCGAACGCAGCCGCGGGATCTGGTACTGGAGAGCAAAACACGGGAAGCTTGGCGTTGTGCTGTGTTGCGAAAGGTCGATGCATGGTTCTCCCCAGAAGTCGAGTACTCGACTGGCAACCCAAGTTTGAAGAGACCATTCTGCCCCTATTACCTGGTTTCTGCGACTTTGGGCATCTGCCAGAACATTTCTCTTGAATAGAATACCTGGCTGACAAGGTTACGTGTTGACTCTGCCCACAGAAACACCTGCCTCGTAAACTGCTGCAAGGGATGTGAGAGCGTGCCCCCTTACTTGTTGACGTGCGCGACCACGGACATGTTGTCGCTCATCAGCACTACCGAGTGCTCTCTCAAACGAGCCTGAAAATGAAAGAGTGCTTACAAGACTGCCATCATTTCCAGAACGTTGATGTGCAGGTGTTTCTTCTCTTCCGACCACACACCTGACACGACCAAGTCGTCCAGGCGTGCACCCCAACCTTCCGTGGATACGTCTGTGAACAGACGGAATTGAGGTGGAGGAGGGTTTATGAGAAAACCCTATCATGAGGTTCTCCTCATTTAGGCACCAAAGGAGATCCTCTCTTACCTCGCGTTCCATGAGGACCAGACGAGAGGGAGGATCGGTGGCTGCCGACCACTGGTCCTTCAGACACCACTGAAGGGAGCGGAGATGGATCCTCCCGAAAGGAACGAACTTCTCCAGCAAGGAGAGGTGACCTAGAAGAGCTTGCCACTGGAGGGCTGGAATGCCGAGTCGATCAGCATTCCCATATACTTCACCTTCTGATTGGGAATGAAGTTCGACTTCTTGCAGTTCACCACGATCCCCAGATCGCGACAAACTGCCAGAAGCGAGTTTCAATCCTGAATCAACTGCTTCTGCAAGGGAGTGAGAATCAGCCAGTCATCAAGGTACATCAGTAGGCGGATGCCCCTTGAGTGGGCCCAAGCTGCTACCCTCGTGAACACTCACATGAACACTTGGGGAGCTGTACACAGTCTGAAGCACAGGACTTTGAACTGGTACACCATGCCCTGGGTAGTGAATCGGAGGTACTTTCTGGACGACCGATGAACTGGTACTTGAAAGTACGTGTCCTTCAAGTCTATCGAAAGCATGAAGCTGTACTGCCTGAAGCCTAACAGCACAGTGCAAACTGTTAGAATCTTGAACACGGTTTGCTGAACAAACTTGTTCAATGGTGAAAGGTCGATGAGCGGTCTCCAACCTCCTGTCGCCTTCTCGACAAGGAAGACTCGATAGTAGAATCCTAGTGACTAATCGTGTACGACTTCTAGCGCATCCTTCTCCAACATTTCCTGGACCTCCGCCTCCAAGGCCAGAGCCTGCAGGGATGTTGGAGCGTATGTGTGGAACGCTATTGGAGTGGAGGATAGGGGGCCGATAAAGCAAGAATGGGAGCTTGTACCCTTCGGGAAGGGTCGACAATACCCATTCCTCGGCCCCGAGGTGCTGCCACATTGCCCAATGGCGCGATAGGCATTCCCCTACCCTCGGCAGCATGGGAAGGGGAAAGCCAATCTTAGCGTTTCCCTTTCCCTTGCTTGCCCCTGTTCTTTCCCCGACGTGGAGGAGCTCCGTGGAGGTAGTCGTGCGTACCGCGGATTTTTCACGAGAGACCACAGTTGAGATTTCTTGTGCCGAAGCCAGGACTCTCTTTTCCCCGCTCAAGAGCGGATCAATTCGAGTCTGAGCAGTAGATCAGGGGCCCGAGGACCCCGTGACCATGCTCCAGGAGACGATAACTACGCCCTCGAGCGCGGTTGTCGTGCATGGAGGCCTTGTGCGAGATTCGCCGTGAACAATCCCACTAGTGCGGGGAACACGGGAATCTCGCACCTCGCCCTCTTTTTCCGGAGGAGAAGAGGTGTTTCGGGGCGCATTGTCCCTTCGACTGCGACTGGCCTTCCTGGCCCTCTTTGCTTTCCTCTTTCCCCCTGGGGGAGAAGAGTCAGAGTCAGAAGATGAAGACGAAGAGGAGGATGAGGAATTAGAAGAGGAATACCGCCCAGGCTTCCTCTTCTTGTGCTCCCTCCGAGGTGCTGGAATGGTGGTTGAAAGAACAGCAGACAACACTGGACGAGGATGAACAACCTGAGCCATTTCTGGAGGAAGAGCTGTGGTCGGTGAACATGGTGAACCTGAAAAACATGTTGTATCAGCAGGAGTTTGGCAGATTTTAATTTTAACTGCTTATCAGCAGGAGATTTGGCAGATTTTAATTTTAACCGATTATCAGCAGGAGATTTGGCAGATTTTGATTTTAACTGACTTGCGGGCAAAGCTGTAAAGGGTTTACCATCAGTCGTTAAAGAAATCTCAGCGATTAAAACCTTACTCTCCCTTGTTTTAACAGGGAGTCCTACAATTATTTTACCCTTGGAAAAAGTTTGCATTTTGCCAGGAACAAATGCTTTATCAGGTACATAGTCAACAACAACAGGGGCATTAGTGAACATGGGAGTCGATAAAGTTACTACCCTGGGTTGCCAGGTTTCCTAAGTGAGAAAAGGCCAACTTTGATCAACTGTAGCCTTAAGAAGTTAAAAAAAGGCCAAAGATATAGCCTTTAAGGCCAAACTTTTATGATATTCTAAAGGCTAACTAATTTCAAATAAAAAAGGCCAAATTTTATGTCTTTAGCTGAAAAAGGCCAACCTGGCAACCCTGTTACAAACTCAATTACATTCACGTGTTCATCAACAATCGTATCATTTAAATGACGTTCTTGAAGCTCGTCCGCCATATCTAAACAGCGTCTCAACAAATTTAAGTCAAGCTTACCTTATAACTAATCCGAGAGATGCCCAAAATACCCCCTTCTTACCAGGTAACGTGTCGTCATCGGTATCAGACTGTCCAACAATCTGTCGGGTGTCTCTCGGGATCGCCAAAATAGCAGGAGCGCTAAGGTCAACCGCTCCCTTGGCAAAACCTGAGAAAACCCTGACAGGCTGTGAATCCGGGCTTCCCAAAATGGCGGCCAGTGTTCACACTACAGCAAGGAGAACCTTGAGAGCAATGTTTTCCCCTGAATGTCGAGCAGAGCGTGTGCGGGTCTACAGAAGGTGACGAAAGCCACCCACTGCAACGCCCGCCAGGGCCTGCACAACATCGCATTTTAAAAAGTAACTTTCTCCTTCATAATAATGACCAATCACTAGTACACAAGCACAAGAGAAGGCAAGGGGCTGCAACGCAGAAAACGGAGAGTAGCACAAACATCCACATTGAGCCGAAGCAAGTGAATGAGGAAAGCGGTCTGGCGGTGGGGGGGAGCTAAGCTCCACCTCATACCGCCAGCCAACCAATCAGCACAACTGAATAGTTTTCTTTCTCTTCGGCTGTTTCAGCTGAGCTGAAGCGAATTCCTGTATTAAATGATTACGAGGTTTATATATTGCGTCGGAACAAGTAATAATTTATCACCTTTTTTATCTATTGGAGTGACAATGACAATCTGTAAGTGTTTAGGAAAGCATCCTTTTGTAAATGATCTATTAATTTATACAAGTAACTGGAAAATTTTGTCAGAATAAGCTTTGATTACCTTAACATGAATATCATCAAATCCTACTGCTATTAATTTTAAGTTCTTGATTATTGATTTTACTTCTAAAGGTGTTGTTGGGCAAAGAAAAAAATGAGCATTCGGCTCGTTCAGGCAAGCAGCAATCATAAGAAACATGATTTTTGGATATTCCTTGCTTAAGTACTTGCAATATTACAAAAGTAATTATTAAATGAATCTGCCATGTCTTGGTTATTACCATGCTTTTTATTTTCATAAGACATACAATTTGGCAGCGTGTTATTCATTTTCCCAACAAAGAATTTACAATACTCCAAGTTTTCTTAGCATTTCCCTCATTTTCTTTTAGTTGACATTTATAGTGATTTTCCTTTGCTGTTCTTATTATGGAGGTTAGCACATTTCTGTATTGTTTGAAAACTGCACCATATGTAATGGGTCACTTAGCATATAATTTTTGTAATTTAAACAGTATATGTGTTTGATTGAATTCTTTATAGCCTGAGAGGGGCAGAAGAATGGAGAAGAGCTAGTTATAGTACATTCATTCCTAACTTATGTAAAAAATGTCACCATAGACAAGATGCAATATATCCTTATGAGAGAGCTGGCCTTGCTACACAAAAGTTTGAGGAGCCATTACAGGTCTAAGCATAATAGTGTTAAGGGAATTGTGGGTACATTCTTACAGGTAGAACATCGTAAAGATGGTCTGCTTCTTCCGGACACCTGCCTTAAAAACTTAGCCCACTAACAGGTTTCTTTTGATAGCGAGAGTTGGGGAACAATGCCCCTGACTTTGTGAGCTTTGGTCCTGGCCTTTGCCTTGACTGTTTCTTTAGCCAAGGCATAAGTTCTAAGAATTGTCCCATGAAGTCAGAAAAAGATCATGATCCTTGAAACCTCTTTCTTGGACCTGCCAGTAATAACAAAGTCTCTTACACTCAGGCCTGAGGGATCAGGTCCCCTTGAGATAGCACCGCAGGGTCCTCACAAGACAAGAGCACCTCGTCTTCCATACCTCCCGGCACCTCTCTGAGGGAGGGGATGTAGAATGACTGGAAGCAGAGGTCATTTTCTGCTGGATCCCGAGTCTTGGCCACAAATTCTAGCACAAAACTGGAGTCCTCATTCCATCCACGAGCGTAGGTGACTATGTAAGAGAGACTGAAACTTGCTCACTCTCTTTGTCGATGCTAAGGCTAGCAAGATGACAGTCTTGAGAGTAAGATCCCTATCTGACAACCTCCTCAAGGGCTTGAACAGGGACCGCATAAGAGCCTTGAGAACAAGGATCACACTTCATTTTGAGGCCCGACATCCTGAACTGAGCAAGATTGGTCAGAGCTCCTCATGAACATAGACAGCTCTTAGGAGGCTGAGAGATCTATGCCCTTCAGTCAAGTGACCATATTCAAGGCTGAGCATTAACTTTTGATGGCTGAAAATGAGAGGTGCTTTTCCCAGCGAAGGAAGACGAAGAAATCTATGATCTGTGGTAAAGACACTCTGACCGGTGAGATACCCCTTCTACGACACCAATCGCAGAAGATGGCCCATTTAGCCTTGTAGGAATCTTTAGAGGACCTCCAGAGATATCCAGACATCTGTGCATGCCTCTAACAGCCTTCCACTCAGATGAGATGCCAAGTATCCACCCATGAAGAGACAACAACTCTACAGACTGGTGGTACCTCTGCAGTTTCCACTGACAGAGAAGAGTTCACCAAGGAGCTGGCTCTCTCAGGACCATAACCAGAAGAGCCATCAGATTTGGTGTAATCAACATCCTGTTGATTACCGGCCAAATCAAGCTGAATGGGAAAAAGGTGTATATCTCCAGGTGTTTCAGGTGTGTTGGAAGGCCCATTATAACACTGCCCATGGGTTCGTAATGAGAAAGCAGAAGACGGGGAGTTTTCTCTTTAGACGCATCCCAAAAGCCCTGCAGGGCAAGAAGCCTTTCTGCCACAATAGGAAATAGAAACCATTCCGCCCCTGAGACCTGCCCCTGACGGCTGAGTGTGACTGCTAGTATATTCCTCTAGCCCAGATTGTATCTCACTGACAGCTCTACAGTGTGAAATTCTGCCCAGATATTATTATTATTATTATTATTATTATTACTACTACTTGCTAAGCTACAACCCTAGTTGGGAAAGCAGGATGCTATAAGCCTAGGAGCCCCAACAGGGAAAATAGCCCAGTGAGGAAAGGAAACAATGTAAAAAAATATGTTAAGAACAGTAACATTAAAGTAAATAATTTCTACATAAACTATAAAAACTTTAACAAAACAAGAGGAAGAGAAATTATATAGAATAGTGTGCCCGAGTGTACCCTCAAGCAAGAGAACTCTAACCCAAGACAGTGGAAGACTATGGTTCAGAGGCTATGTCACTATCCAAGACTAGAGGACAATGGTTTGACTTTGGAGTGTCCTCCTAGAAGAGCTGCTTACCATAGCTAAAGAGTCTCTTTTACCCTCACCAAGAGGATAGTAGCCACTGACCAATTACAGTGCAGTAGTTAACCCCTTGGGTGAAGAAGAATGGTTCGGTAATTTCAGTGTTGTCAGGTGTATGAGGGCAGAGGAGAATATGTAAAGAATATGCCAGACTATTCTGTGTATGTGTAAGCTAAAGGAAAGTGAACTGTAACCAGAGAGAAGGATCCAATGTAGTACTGTCCAGCCAGTCAAAGGACCCCATAACTCTCTAGTGGTAGTATCTCAATGGGTGGCTGGTGCCCTGTCCAACCTACTACCTACTTTGTCACCTCTCAGACATGGTGAGAGATGGTGCTTCCCGGTTTGTTAATGTAAGTCACTACAGTCATGCTGTTGCTCATCAACACTACTGTGTCTAGTCAAATGTTTTTGGAACATCTGCAAGATTGTTCGCATGTCGATGAAGTTGATGTGCAGATTTGTGTCTTCCTTGAACCCAATCCTGACATGACTAGGTCATTCAGGTGTATGCCCCTCCCCTTCGTCAGCGCATCCAAGAACTGATGCAGGTCTGGAGGTGAGAAGTCAGGTGGAACTTCTCTGGGGAGGTTGTACTTGTCAAGCTACTAGGCCAGATTGCTCTGAACCTCCAGTGACACCGGCCCTGAACGGAATGGGGTCCCAGAACAGGTACTGGGCCCTTCCTCAGTCCCAAATCTGTAGGACTAACTGAACCTATGGGTTTGGCTGCTGTTCCTTTTGAATTGTCAAAGCCCTTGGATGTAATAGCCTGATGGATTAGGGAGTCCTGCACGAATTCACCGTTGCCTGCACACGACTCTTCGGAAGCAGAGACTCCACAGCTACAAATTCAGAAACGCCAACCTTACCTCGGGGCTAACTTGGTTTGAGAATAAGAAACCACAGCGCCTCGCCTCTTCAAACCCAGTTAGCCTACAGGTGTATTGTCTGAGCCAGGAGGGTAATGTTTTCCCTCCAAACAACACAAGGCTCTTGTACTTCTCCAGAGCCTCTGGGGTTGACAACCCCATTGGACTCTGCGTAGTACGGCTCAACACCTTACTACTAGTCGAGCCAGGACACAGCATGGAGCAAGGCCAAGGCTAAAGTCTCCATGGCTGCTACTCAGGAGTCAAGAAGAACATGACTTTTGTCTTGAATCTCTCTAGCAGGAGGCTCCTCGTCAGAGCGCAAACTAATGGGTCCACCTGGTGTATAGAATCTTCATTGCCTAGAGGGTGGAGGAGGCAAGATCTTGCTCAACCTGTCTGAACTAGGTGAAATCTCTTATCCACTTGGGTCAGGGCCAGCTAAGTCCATAAGATCTTTGGAGGGCGTTAAAATAGTGATTTACAGTAATAACCAAAGTCCTCCCCGAAGTCGGAATCACAGTCACCTCCCCCAGGTTGTTGCATTTGCTAATGAGTGCAAGGACCTCCCAGAACAAACTCTCTGAGTCAGGGTAGGCTGCCTCTGTGGGCTTCGGACTATGGTCCAAGGTCCCCGAGACATCCTGTCCCTGAGCATCCCCGTCAGCCACCACGGGCGGAGGTGAGGCAACCCAACGCGGAGTCTCTGATCCTGCCCACAAGTACAACTGTTCTGTCACCTGGTACATAATCAGGGGCAGACAAAGGTCAAGGAAAGCCCAAGGTCATGGAAAGAGATCTCCTGGTACGTTACTCAAGGCCAAGGGTCGGGGCAGAGGATCAACCCCAGTCTCGTGCCTACCGCCTCACATTCTTCGCATACTAGAGCACGCATGTCAACGAAAGAGGGAGGAGATGCTGTCTTATGTTCAAGAAGGAAGGGAAGTGGGGAATGCAACAGCTCTTCCATCAACCCAAGATGGCATGCACATGTCTGTTCTGACTGACTAGTGGAGTAGACAGAGCCGCCGTAAGTATCCGGCGTGGCACAGGGCTAAAACAGAATCCACCTGCCCCTGCACTGGCCCAGGGGGGCTGCAGCAGGAAGCTGGTAACAAGTAGGTACAACCAAGCAGGTAGCATCCACCTTTCCCCAAAAAGAGTCATAGGGACCCATGTCCCTGTAACTACAGCTAGTCTTCATGGACTTCTTCAACCCCTTCTTCCTCTTCTTCAGCTGAGGAGAAGTCAGAATTGAAATCAGAGGACAAAGAAGAGGACAATGAGAAAGAACAACTAGCACACTTCTTCCTCTTCCTAGCTCTCGTTCCTGGCTCTACAAGTAGAGCAGTTGAGGTGGAGCGACCATCAACAACATTGCTTTGCCAGGTGCTTCCTGAAAGGCAGAAACCACATGTGTTGTTCTAGCAGGAGTCACTATACTGGGGCACACTGTCACAGGGAAAGGGGAAGGCATACTCACAGTACCCTGTGAACCATCAATACGAATGGCTGGAGGCACAACCAATGACATTAAAGGATGCAGAATATATCCCAGACCCACTGGCACAAGGGTCGGAGCAAGGGACACAGCAAGGGGAGGGGAGCACTAGCACTGGGTCAAGAATTAAGTCACACCATAAACAGGGGTCATACTTTTCACCTTTTTTTTTTTCATTTAAAGTTACCCTTACTGTCAGTCTTACCTTTCTTAGACTCAGAAACCCCGACCCCTGACCTCACCAGTTGGGCCACGGACAATCAACACAGATTTACCTACACACGGGTTCCCTGACACGGGGCACCACCACGCTCTTCAGACCTGGCGTTACAGCCCTAAAAACAGTCATTGGGGGCCTACTGGAGAGACCTAAGGAAGCCCAAGCCTTCCATAGGTCAAACTTGTCATCAATAGTCTGCACAGTCAAGCCAAATGATCCATTAACTTCTGCAGGTGAGCGGCGAACACTCGAATTTCCAGCCCACCGGAAAAGCATGAAAATTAAACCGATATTGAACCTCGCTTTTCCTAACCCCTACAGCGGGCTTCCTGGGGATCAATCCAGGGGCGTCTGCAACAGACACATTCCCAAAAGAGGCAGTAGTAGAGGTATCCTTTGCCGATATCTTCTTGGACATTGCCCAGTCCAACCTCAACGGACACCTAGGTTGCTTCTTCCCCTTCAGAACATATGCCACCACTACACGGAGGCCACAGTCATCACTCGGCACACGGGCATGCATGCATACAGATATGTCATCTACACAAAGCACAGAGGGAATGCTGATCTACAACTGACTTCACCGTGAAACAATTGCCCTAGCAAACAGTTTGAAGAGTGCCAAGCAAACGTGTGAACAGCGCAACGGTCAAAGCAAAAGTGAAGCGGAAACAGGCTGGGTGATCCTCTCACCCACTCTAGCCAGATAACTGCTCATTATCCATTTCACCAACCAATTCCAGCTTGAGCTGAGGTAGTCTAGTCTACCTAATTAAAGGATGACGGTTTGTATGTTGCGTAAAAACTAATTAAAGATAGGCTGAAGTACCTTATTGCTTTACAATATACTGTAAACCTATATAACTAGAAAAACTAACCATATACTTTTATATAAAACTATATATTGAATAAGTGTGTTTGAAGTCGAAGCTATCATTAAAACCTCAAGGCATGGAAAGCCCCTGGATACGATGGAATAACTGATGAGATGATATTGGCCGAAAATAAAATGACTCCCAGAATTCTTACAAGATTATTTTGTAGAATGTAGCGTGAGGTGGCAAAACATGATAAATGGGAGCTAGGAATGTTGGTGAAAATGGCAAAAATAGGAGATCTGACCAAGTGCAACAATTACAGAGGCATCACAAACACTTATGTCAGTTGTCATGAAAATATATTGTATGCTTATTCTGAAGGGACTAGAGAGAAAGATTGATGAAAAGCTGAGATGAACAAGCAGGAATTAGAAGTGGTAGAAGTTGCACTGACAAAATTTTCATTTTAAGACATGTTGATTAGCAATGTGATGAATATAGAAATCCACTTTTTTGGCATTTGTGAACTATGAGAAAAAGCCTTTGATAGTGTGCACCAGCCAATTTTGCCTTTGATAGTGTGCACCAGCCAATTTTGTGGAGAGTCCTGCGTTATTATGGAGTTCCTGTTAAATACAGTATCTAAATTTGATTACCGTAAGTCTTCATGAGCATACCAAGTGCAAAGGTAATGTTAGTGGAGTCCTATCAAATGAATTTCCAGTGAACAGAGTGGAGTACTTCCAAGGGAATGTGTTATCACCTATGTTGTTTATCCTCCTCGTGGATTTTGTAATGCATAGAACAGTTGGGGATGATGAAGAAGGATTGGACTGGATAATAGGAAATTAGCTGACCTAGAGTATGCTGATGACGATGTCTTTATTAGCAGAACACCATGCTTGCTTACCAGAAAGCATGAAATATCACATGAGGTTGGGCTGAAGATAAGTAGAAGAAAGACAGATGTGATGAAAACGTAATATGCAATAGAAGATGAAATATCATTGGAAGGAGAAAAGATTAATGAGGTAGCATCATTCAAATATCTAGGAACTATGATCTCTATTATAGGGTCTTCAGAATTGGAGTTTAATGAAAGATTGAAAAAAGCAAATCAGACAATGTCAAGAATAAGTAAATTTTAGAAATCAAATTGCCTGAAATCCCATATAAAAATATGCTATATATCAGTTTAGTGAGATCGGTGTTACTTAATGGACACAAGTCGTGGTATGACAATGAAACAATATCCAACAGATTTTACAGATTTGAGAACAAAGTCCTTAGAAGAATGTTGGGAGTTAAATGGCAGGACAGGATTAGAAATTACTCTATAAGAGAGATTACTCGAGTGCCATATGTAGATGAAATCATGTAATAGTGAGAGGTAGATGGAGATGGTTTGGGCATGCTCTTCGCACTCCCCAAGAGAGATTGGTTTACCAAACTTTCAACTGGTCTCCACAAGGTACTAGAAGAGTTGCAAGACCGAGGCCTACATGGCTGAAGATTGTGAAGCGTGAAGTAGATGATGATGAATGGAGAAGTATTGATTCAAAAGCTCAAGATAGAGATGACTAGCATAATCTAACCAAGTTCCTTTGTATCAATAAGCATAGGAGATGATGATGATATTGAATAAGAATTCATTTTTCTCATACAAAACTATTACTTGAATTATAACCCAGTATATGTCAAAGAAACCGTAGACATATTAGTGTTCTGCAGAATAAAGAATAAAGGCTTTAAACAGCAGCCCTAAGCATGTACTTCAGGATTATTAGGTCTTCAGCATCCTGGTGCCTCAGTTCTTGTGTTATCTAGCCAGTTACCTGTGAAAAATCAATGGGATTGAAAAGAAGGCACTCAATTTGTTTGTAGGAAAAATTACATTTGCTTTCCAACAGAGGACTGACTGATTGAAACTTAAAGGCTTTATGATTCAGAATTATATTCAAATATTTCATGGATTCATTAGAAAGACATGAGACCATGGCATTTCGCTAAAAGCACAGCAACAAAATAGGATTATCTCAGTGAGACTTCCTGGAATTCACGTGATAATCATTCTAAAAGGAGCTTCAGTTGAAATAATAAATTAAATAAAAATGTTCGGCATGATGTTTGTGAACTTCATTCCCGTAGTAAAGAAGCGCTGGTGTATCGGACGAGCTAGTAAATAGTCTTCACTACCAATTGATACCAGTTTGGTTTATCTTTATTCTAATTACTGTAGCCTTGGCCAGAAGCAATTATCTTTGTTTTGTATTGTGCAATATTAGTAGCATGTAAGGTTTGCTTTGGTCACTTCCCTGTAGAATAATGAGGGATGACTCCCAAATTTGTAAAGTACAGGTTTTGTGCAGAAAACAGGGGGAACAAGCTCCTGTCGGCTTAAGTGGGTACTTTCCGCCCTTGCTTTTTGCAGGTTCATTCTTTGCGATTTGGCACATTTGCAAAACAGAGAACCATATAATCTATTAAATAAAAAATCACATATTCACAGGTTCGTAAGTACTCTCGTGGTGCGACACTTTCAAACAGCCCGCACTCCTTTGCACCCAGCTTGCTTCGCGACACTTCTCTCTCTGCCCAGCACAACATCATCCCATCTCACGCTGACTTAGCCTCGGTCTTGCATTGTCTCTCCTCGTGTGTGCATCTCCCGCTTCAGTTCTTTTTTAGCAGAATCACGTTTTCATGTAAAATAATGATGCATTTGTATACAGTAGTACATACATCTACAGTACATTACCCAGTAAATATAAACACTATACAGGAGTGGGATTTCCTATATTACTGCGCTAGAGACGACGCATCAGGAGTTGCGTTATGCTTCAAGACTTCTGTAAGGAACTTCATATGGAAACTGTTAATGATCTTGGTATAAAATATGTACACTTAGTTAATTTTAAATTCAAGACTTCTGCAAGGAACTTCATAAGGAAACTGTTAATGATCTTTGTGTAAAATATGTACCTTTAGTTAATCTTGAATACAGTATCGTATATGTATTGTACAGTACAGTATTACAGTAATATATAGTATTGTTTATTAACTACAGTATACTGTACAATACTGTACGTAAATTACTACATGTACTGTACTCTACAATATATATATGTAGGCTACGTGTGCGGTGAGTTGTCAAACAGTGCGAGTCGTCCGAACTGAAAACAGCAAACACTTACATTACAATTAATCTATACTTCAGTGATAGTACTGTACATATATTACAATAATATACACTACAGTATCATCGACTTATATTAGATATGAACAACAATATTATGTTGATTTGTGTGTTCCAATGACTACTGTAATGTTACGTGCTGTACTTTACTGTACTTTAACATAGCGTTACTGTGTCCAGTACGTCCCCATGTACTGTGCACTTTCTGAAATAGCTTCATTCAATTAAAAAATACTTATACTGTCATAGAAACCAAGTAAAAATGATATTAGGCAGTAATTAGTGTGTTAATCGACCGCGCGTTAGACAATGGACAGTGAGTTGGTGGGGTTAGGAGTTATCCCACCCTAGGGCAGCAAGTATTTGCGGATTCTCGTTCTTCACGCTTGTCTCTATTACCTAACCCCCGCAAAGAGCAAGGGCTGTCTGTATTCACATCTGTACTTATTTTAAATGTTTTAAGGACTAACTTGCTCCTTAATTACCCATTGGAGTTTATGTCTGATTATTTACATTTAGCTAAAACACAGCAAAAGACAGGGAAGATAAACAAAAGAAGGTTTTGCCTTGACCCAGAAATCTGTGGTGGCCTTTGTGGTCATGCGCCTGACTGGTGATCGCCAGACTGGGGTTCGAGTCCCACTCAAACTTGTTAGTTCCTTTGGTCACTGCGACCAACAATCCTTGTGAGCTAAAGATGTGTGTTTTGGGAGAGCCTGTAGGTCTATCAGCCGAGTCATCAGCAGCCATTGCCTGTCCCTCCTTGGTCCTAGCTTGGGTGAAGAGGGACTTGGGTGTTGATCATATGTATGCATGATCAGTCTCTAGAGCATTATCCTGCTTGATAGGACAGTGTCTCTGTCCCTTCTCTCTGCCATTCTTGAGCGGCCTTTAAACCTTCAAATGAGCATCAGCTTCTATACCAGTTATAAACGAATGGGGTAGGAGGGACTTAATTTCAATTTATCCTTCTTTCAGGAAGATAAGGATGAACAAAATAAATAAGTCATATTTATGTTGATGCATATCATATTCTTTTTAAACCTTATTAAAATGTTCCTAAAAAATTGTTAAAGGCAAGTTCTGATACTACCTCTCTCCTCAGTTGTATAGAAATATTTAGGGTTTTCAATTAATTTTTTTTATCTTAGATGAAAGTAAAATCAAGTGCGTCCGGGTTCGATGCGATCCCAAGGCCAACCCTATGTGGGGCCATGAATGTTGTCTCTACCATAGTGACTGTTTTTTATTGAAGCAGGGCTTTGGACTCTGTCAATTAATCTATTCGTTTGGAGTTGATCCATTCTGGTTGTAATAATGATCCAATAGTGAAAGGTTTTAAAGATAAGGCTGTATTTCTCCTCCTGTCAATGTGAGTGAAAGGATTTGCTAAGGTCAATGGATCTGCTGAGTATTTATTTACCCTGCAAGAATCTCATTGATCTTATCTGCTCTGCAATTCAAGATACAGTATAGCAGTTAGGGATTGGGGAAGTGGGGTCTTGATGGCAAGGCTCCTTTTATTATTATTGTTATTATTATTATCATTATTAGTACTAACTAAACTACAACCTAGGTTGGAAAAGGAAGATGCTATAAGCTCATGGGCTACAATAGGGACAAATAGCCCAGTGAGGTAAGGAAATAAATAAAATACAAGAGAAGCAATGAGCAATTAAAATATTAAAACATTAAAACAAATCTTTCATATATAAACTATAAAACTTTGAAAAAACAAGAAGAGAAAAAAGATAAATAAGTGTTCCTGAATGTATCCTCGAGCAGAGAGGACTTTACGCCAAGACAGTAGAAGGTCATGGTACCGAGGCTATGGCACTACCAAAGAGTAGAGAATAGTGGTTTGATTTTGGAGTGTCCTCTTAGAAGAGCTGCCTACCATAGCTAGTCTCTTCTAGCTTTACCAAGAGAAAAGTAGGTATTGAACAATACAGTTCAGTAGTTAACCCCTTGAACAAAGAGGAATTTTTTGGTGATCTCAGTGTTTTCAGGTACATGAGGACAGAGGAAAATGGGAAAAGAATAGGCCAGATTATTCGATGTACGTGTAGGCAAAGGAAAAATGAGCTGTAACCAGAGAGAGGGATCCTGTATAGAATTGACTAGACAGTCAAATGACCCAATAACACTCTAGCAGTAGTATCGTAATGGGTGGTTAATGCTCTGGTTAACCTACTACCAAGGTAAAAAATTTTGGATCATAGGATGACCTCGACTCTGAAAAGGAGGCACTCTACTGCGGGGTTCTGCAGATGAGGTTTCAGTCGTTCCAAAGAGGTATCCCTCAGGAGCCCCCACACCCCCATGGCTATGCTGCTTTCTAGGTTGGATCCAACCTTCGGTTCTACTAGGGAGGTTAAGGGTACACCAGGATAAGGTATGTTTCGATCTGCTCCCTCTACGGTCTGCCCACTAAGATACAGCCTTTCCGTGGAGTTTTGGCCCGCCATCTACTTTCTTTCTGCTCCAGCCTTTGGATTCAGCTGTGACTGGGCCTTTGGGTTACCATCTTTATATTAAGGCTATTGTGTGGACTCTTCCTTGTAGTCCAGTGGATTCAGCTGTGGCTGGGCCTTTAGGTTAGGATGGGAGCTTTTCCATACGAACCAATTCCAGTATCCCGGGTTCTGTTGTGGAGGGGAGGTGGCTTCTTTCATGGATGTAGAGGAGAGGGACTAAGTGGGGAAACCCTTAGGATCATGTGATGAATGTGTCTTTTGGCCGAAGTAGAATATTTTTCAGCATAAGAGTAAGAACTTGCCATTCAATGATATGGAATTTGGTAAACTTTTGGCATTTCTCGTTTGACGATGGAGGTTCAAGGATCCATCTTTCAAGGCATGTCCTTGGCTAACCCCAAAAGAGGTTTTACTGATGCCATATAAATCTGCTTTTAATACCCTAGCAGAGAAAGTTTCAAATACTGGAGGCTTTCTTTAAAATCACACTATGGTTGATGCTGCTCGAGTTGGAATGACAGTGCCAGAGCAAAAAAAAATGAGGGCAGTGCTGCTGAAACGTTTTACCTTATCCAAAGAATGTAGCCTCTTTCTGGGGTATATCTAAAAGATTTTGGGGGATACTTGGATATTATTGTTGTTGTTATTATTTTTATTATTATTATTATTATTATTATTATTATTATTATTATTATTATTATTACTACTACTAAGTAAGCTACAACCCTAGTTGGAAAAGGAAGATGCTATTAGCATACGTGCTCCAATAAGGAAAAATAGCCCAAAGAGAAAAGGAGATAAGGAAATAAATAAACAATATGAAAAATAATGAACAATTAGAATAAAATATTTTAAAAACAGTAACAACATCAAAACAGATATTTCATATATAAAATTCAAAGAGACTGTTCAACATAAAAACATTTGCTGCATGTTTGAACTTCTGAAGTTCTACCGATTCTACTACCCGATTTGGAAGATCATTCCACAAGATTTTTCTTTGATCCGACTATCAAAGCATCTTTTCCCCAACTTTTCTGCTATATTGTTTATCAATGCCTCTCATGATATTTCTTTTTGTGTTATGTACCTATGAATTCTTTCTGAGCCCAACAGATTAGCTATATGATATTGATTTAGTTATATGATATTGATTATGCAAACCTTGTTTGTGTTTGGGCCACAATCCTTAGTTTCTCCTGTCTTAGACCATGGTAATCTTCATAAAATTATAGGATGAAATTAGTCGAGCCATGTAACATGCAGGCAGCCACCATAACTCCTGGTCTTGTGAATTCTTTAGGTATTCTTGAATTTAGTCTGAGAGTTCCTGGAATGTAATCTTGAAACTAAGTTCCATGAATCTGTAAATTATATATAATAAAAAGTAGAGACCTTGTTGACACCATTATTGCGTGATTATGAACATTGCTTGTTTCATGCTTTCCAAAATTGAGTATCCATGTTTAATACATAAATCTTTGGTCTTTTAGAAGTTCTTTGGGTCTATAAAATTTATTTAAATTTTCCTTTATGCATTATAGCATGCATATTATGTTTTTTCTACAATTTCATAATAAAATTTAGAAGGATTCCTGAACTAGAAGTGAATCTTGTTATGTATCATAACAGTTTTGTACTTGCTTTTGGCTATATAAAATTGGTATATTGTCAGTGTTTGAGATGATTTTGCCAAGTTAAAAAGAATTTTGTGCTTAACAGCTTATTCATTCTCTCTCATTTTCAATGTCATTCCACAGTTTTTCATACCCTCAAATATCAATGAGATGCTTAGGGAACTTGTAAAAGGTTTATTTTATCCATTCTTCTAAATTGTAGCTTATTTCCTTGCATTTAAAGGTAATTTTGTTTAGAATATATCCCATAGTTTAAGAAAAAATATATATGTATTTTATAGAAAGTAGCACTTAGTAATCATTATTTTACAATAGCAAATGCATTGTAGTAAAGTAGTAAAATGCCAGTCTAAGTCTGATGACTTGCGCAAAGCTGTGCCATACTAATTATTTAGTCAATAGTTTCTTTACCTGGGAATAGTCTAAGCATGTTTCATGTAGGATTTTTTAAATCTACAGCTCATACATGCTTAACAATATCAGTCCATGCGTGTATAAAGATATTAAACCAGGTAAGTATAAAGGTTATAGATTTAAGAAAAAAATGTCATTGTACTGTAGTTAAAAGTGGATAGGTACTTTTATAGCGTTAGCAGAAATAGATTTAGATTTTAATATTTTTCAGATTTTCAGCTTCTTTTAGAAAGAAGTCTGTAGCCCATTTTGCCTAGATTAATCATTTCAAAATGTTGAAGAAAGTTTTAGTAGGATGATATGTAACCCCTGTATTTATTAAAAGGACTGTATGAAATTACAGAAAGTTCAGATGATGACTCCATGCTAGCAAGACCTCTTCCTGAACGAGGTAAGGAGCATTTTTTTGCTTCAAAGTGTTGTGTAAATGGTTCATACCAGTGGCAAAAATTTAATAGTGAAATAACCTTACACATCTGTTGCATCTATTGTCTTGTCCATAAATTTGCTTAAATATTCTTTTCTGGGTGGCTTGGTTGAGATATTACCCAAAATTATCCATGATTAGAGAAAATTACTAGCTTTCTTAGGTTCTTCCTGTCAGTGGTTAACTTTTATCAGACCTTTAAAAAAATGATGGAGTCATCTTGAAAGATGTTGCTTTAGTTGTTTTTCATGCACCCTTAAAATATTTGCATTATAGTTATTTAGAGTCCAAGATACAAAAGTGGAAATCAATTTTATGATAAAAACATTCTACAAAGTTAGCATTCCAAACTAGTTTTTCTTTTTTTTTTAAAGTCTAATATGATTTTATTTTTAAAAAAGTACCAAGATATTTCAACTATGCTCAAACAATTATTATTTATGGAAGAATTTTTGTACTTTTACAATTTGTAGCAAGAAATGTCTGAATATATTTTCTAAACTTCTCAACTTATGATACGAAACTCTACCGGAAAACTGAATGTTGACTTGACTCTAAGTAAAGTAAAAGTTTAAATAAGGTAAAGATAAATTGTTCAGCACTAAATACATACCTTACACTCTTTACATAGGAGTATAATTTTGGCGCTAGCTGAAACCTGCTGTTAAAGCTTTTGCAAGATGAAACTACCCCCTGCTAGTTAGTGAAGGGTGGTAGCGGAGGTAAACCACCCCCCTCACACCAGCACTGGTAAACAACTGACAAAATGAAAATTTAAAATTAACTGTCCTAAAAGCAAAGAAAAAAAATACATTTTTTTTCTTTTTTTTTTTCAGGTGTGACTACCCATGGGATCTTTAAGTACTGTATGTGGGTTTGTCCCGATAATGAAGGGCCCCGTTGCGGCACCTCCATATCAACAGAGGAGATGGATTGGATCTTCATGATCTCTGCCCTGCATGTAGGGGTCACTCCTGCACACAGGAGTATCCTTGTCAGCTGAGTTGGGAGTGGTCGCCCTCCCAGGTAAAGAAATCTGGCCATGATCTCTGTTGATCCGATCCTTCCATGATGACTCTGCTTGTTTGACTTCTCCTGGGAGTCGGATGAGTACAAGTGGAGCTCATGTGACTCCGAGACGACCTTACATGTTGGGGACCTACGTTACTTCCACTAGTGAAGCAATGCCAGCTGCCACATTAGGGGAGTCTCTCTCTGATGAAGCAGTTCATCTTCTGTGGCCTTCCTTGGGGCTCACGGGTTCCTCGTGCAAGGAGAGGTTGTAGGAAGTCTTGCAGTTTGGCTCACAATGGGAGCAGACATCCTCTCCATGGGTTGATTCTGCCCCCCCTCCCCCCCTCCCCCAAGACTCTTTAGTTCGAGAACTGAAAGAATCTCGAACGCACTCAGCTGTCTTAACCTCACATTCTGAATGCACTCGGCTGTCTTAACCTCGCCTTCTGCTTGTCCCGATGTTTAGTCTGCTTTGGCGGGCAGGCATGAACAGTTGCTGACAAACACACCTTGGAATGATTTATCGGGGGATCCCTTCGGAGTGAACCCGGGAGAAGAAAGACAAATATCATGAAAAACTTTATATCTTCCTGGATCAGGCAGGTAATTGCAAGAGCCCTTCAATCAGATCATTCTCATTCCAGCTGCCGTTCCCGTGCCCATAATGTCAAGGGTGTCAGCACATCCCTGGCATTTTAAGAAGAATTTTTCTGTGATACAAGCGTTATAAGCAGGGGTGTGGAAACGGCAAACAACGTTCACCACCCACGACCTGCAAGATATAACTCACAGGAACCTAGACAGCTAGACACATTTATCTTATGCCTTGTGGTGGCTGTGCAAAACGTGGTCAATTAACACAACAGTTACCTTGTAGGACAAGTAACAGTTGGTTGAGGGCAGATGTTACCCACGAGTATGTCTAGAATGAATGTTTCGAGTGACTGGCCACTTCCTATTTCCTTCTCCCTTTTCTTTGGGGCTTAGCATCCAAGGAACCCTGCAAGCTGACCTCCTCTAACTACAGGTGGGTACCACGCTCTTTGCGTAACCTGATACATTTGTTATGTCTCCGTTTTCCAAGTGAGGTGGATTCAGGCAATGTCGAAGCTAAGTGAAAAGTTTAGGTTTAATTTTATGCTTACCTGGTCGAGTCACATGTTAAATTTTACCATCCTAGAAGGATCACGAGGTGTCAGGGGGCCCTCTAAACAGATTGTGCGTAGCACAGAGTATCACCCGGTATAGTCTCCAGTCCGTTGGTTTTAGGACTTCCACCCACCATGCGGCGAGTCTCCTATGTAAAGTGTGTAAGATTTTTATTTAGTGCCGGAACAAATGATAAATTTCAAATTGTGTATTTTTTCAACTATACAAACCTTAAGCTCTTTATACATAATGGTCCCACCATCTCCTTCTCCCAGAAGTCCTGCCGCAATTTTAAAGTTTACTGTGCTGGTGTTATCGGGGCGGTTGGTCTACTCTCACTACCCCTGCCACTAACCAGCGGAAGGTAGTTTTACCGTGGAAAAGCTTTAACGGCTGGTTTAAGCTACCAAAATAATACTCTTAATGTAAAGAGCTCCAGGTTTACATAGTTAGGAAAAATACAAATTATTCCAAATTTGTTATTTTCAAGGCTGCAAAAATTCATAATATAATCTTTTTTTTATGCATGCTCATGAATGAAAAAGTTATTTTAACCATGATCTATAGAAAGAATAACATAACAATCAAAAGTCTGTCCTTCAGCTATCTACATCTAATGGAATTTTAATAATAGAATATCTTTTTTAAATACTTAACTGGTAGTCATCATGCTTTAATCTTCGATGCTACTAGCTTCCCGACCTCTAATTGAAAAAAACGATCATTTTCCCCCCTCTCTTATCCCCCCCCTCCCCTGTGACACCTAGTTTTCCCAATAGATATCACCACAGGAGGAACATTAACTATATGTTTAGTTATAACCAGTTCGTCATATAATTAGACTTGTCATGGACATATACGTACCCTAATCTCGTGACATTACTAAAAATGGAAAGGAGGGAGGGATATGGACGACTATCAGGTGCTATTCAAATAATAAATCTTTGTTGTTAAAAATCTTTTCTGCGAGTCATCATGCAGACTCCCACACTCTATTGGAAAAGGGTATTCATGGAGAGAGAGAGAGATAAAATTAAATTACACTATATACTCTTTGAAGATTGCGTTGTTCGTCCTTATGACTGAGCTCTTAAGTGCTAACAAGAAGTTTTTTTTCAAATCACTGTAATGACAATAATATTCATTTTGGTTTAATTTTTTCTTAAAATGTTATATTTTACA
The DNA here is from genome assembly GCF_036898095.1 of Palaemon carinicauda. Taxonomy (NCBI): domain Eukaryota; kingdom Metazoa; phylum Arthropoda; class Malacostraca; order Decapoda; family Palaemonidae; genus Palaemon; species Palaemon carinicauda. The sequence goes on from NC_090761.1 coordinate 34,142,651, forward strand.
ACGGAATAAAGGGATTTTGACGAAGGAAAAATCTATTTCTGGGGAGAGACCTGTGGCGCCCGGTGAAAAGGGTCCTTCTTTACACTTTTCTGATATAAACCTTCCAAATATACCAGAGAAAGATAAAAGCATGGAATGCAGAGGTTACTACCCTCGCGCGAGCACCTTGTGGGTGTCGTGTATAAAGCAGGGGCGCGTGAAAGCCACTATTCACAGGCTGTCTTCCATTTAGCTAATTCCTTCGTCAAAAGGGATGGGCCGATACAGAGGCACCAGCTACGCTACCAGAACCACGCCACCGACGCCCGACGCGAGCGCCATCTAAACAACATCCTTCTGTATTGAACATGATGGCTTGGAAAGGAAAGGGTGGGATCGTACAAAATAACAGGGAAGGGTTTCACCGGGCGCCACAGGTCTCTCCCCAGAAATAGATTTTTCCTTCGTCAAAATCCCTTTTCTGGGTCGACCTGTGGCGGCCGGTGAAAATGTACCAGAGAATGCCTTCCAAGCCCAATAATAAATAGTAACCTAATGAGGAGAGAGATAAACACCATGTAAGGAAAACAATATATTATATTAAGGTAAGTAAGCATAAATCATAAACTAGCCAAAGGACATAGTGAGTGTAAGGCTAAATAAACATGATAACAAGGAAGCCTCCGAGTATCAGAGCACAATATGCAACAAAACTGACATGGCTAAGAATAACCCAACACTAAAGTTACAGTAAACACAATAATAGTTAATAACCATAGGAACTAAACATGTAACAAACTTAGGGCTAACGAACCACCAAAGAGAGCGGCGTCGTGGTGCGAGTGGCGGGTAGGAGGGAGAAGAGGAGAGATGGATGAAAGGAAGAACAAGAGATCAATGGGGAGAGATGAGGCTCCCAGCTGCAACCGTTGGATATTTAAGGGCCTGTAAGTTCTTTAGATAGTGGCGTTTGAAAACCATAGGAGATTTCCAACCCGTGTACTTTTTAAGGTCATCAAAATCCATATTTTGGAAATAATTGATGGAGGTAGCTATTGACCGGATATCATGAGCATGGGGAAATGATCCCGGATTAGCTTGTTTAATAAAGTATAGGATTTGTTGCCTAATGCCTTGAATGGAAATAGTACCTCCTTGTTCTCTGATAAACAAGGGGCCAGACGAGCAGGTGGCAGTTCTAGCCAAAAAGGCCCTGAGAGTAGTGACTGGACATAGAGAAGTATCTTGGAGAAGAGGAATAATCTTCCAAGGGGACCACCTATTTTGTGGGTCCTCATTTTTAGCTAGGAAAGCTCTGTCTGGAGAAAGAAGTACTTCACCTGAAGGGAGGAAATCTATGTTTTCTGGGCTCGAACCTGTGCCGCCCAGTGAATAAGCTCCATTTAGCACTTATTCTTAGGTAATTTACTGCTAAATATACCAGAGAAAAATGTAAAGGAGTGCTAGGTTAACTAGCTCGCTCACCTATTGGTGTCGGTATAAAATTGGGCGTATAATCCAGAGGTCCCGCACTATTTAGATTCATCCACGACAGAAACCCCAATAGAGGAGAGCCGTTCAACCTCACTCGGTACTACTAACAATGCATCCGCTCAGAACCCAACTCCTTTTAGCACGCCTTGTGCAGTAACCCGCATTTTTGTTGTGCTCTCGTTTTGGATTATTTTCCAGGAAGAAGCTTCGTCCATATACCTCCACCCAGTTCAGGCAACAGCAGAGTGGTTCGTCCAACTTCCGGCTGCCTCTTCCCCCATCTCCTGTTGTCCCTGCACAGCCTTCCACCTCTCAGGCTCCTTCGGATGACTATGTCACCGTTCTGCTCCCTAAGAGCCAGCTTTCTGGTGCCTCCTCCACTTCTCCTGCCTTTAACCAGTCTTACGAGGCTCGTAGCTCTTCCCAGAGTTATGGTAGAGGTAGAGGCTACCACCGTGGTTCTAACCAGAACAAAGGCAGGGGAAGAGCCTTTCGCAGAGGAAAGAATTTCCGAGGCAGACGTGGAGGCAACTCCTCAAACCAATACTGAGGTGCAGCAGGTAGGGGGGAGGCTCTATGCCTTCCGCAACAAATGGAGGTTCAGTCCCTGGGCGTTCAGTATCATCTCCAAGGGACTGGGGTGGAGTTGGATTCAAGGACCTCCTCCTCCGAACAAATTTCGTCAACATTCCACTCCGGACCTGGTCGAATTTGTCCAGGATCTTTTACAAAAGAACGCCATACAAGAAACGAAACACCTGAAGTTTCAAGGTCGGCTGTTCAGTGTCCCGAAGAAGGATTCGGACAAGAGAAGAGTGATTCTAGACCTATCCCTTCTCAACTTGTCCATTCAATGCGACAAGTTTCGAATGCTTACCGTCTCGCAGGTGCGGACCTTACTTCCCCGTGGGGCCGTCACCACCTCTATCGATCTTACAGACGCCTATTATCACGTCCCGATAGCGAGACACTTCCGTCCGTACCTAGGCTTTCGCTTAGGGGACAAAAGTTACTCCTTCAAGGTGATGCCTTTCGGGCTCAACATCGCCCCAAGGATCTTCACAAAGTTAGCAGAAGTCGCTGTTCAGGAACTCAGGAATCAAGGGATTCAAGTAGTAGCCTATCTGGACGACTGGCTCATTTGGTCAGACACCTCCCAAAATTGCCTAAAAGCCACTCACAAAGTCATCCATTATCTTCAATCTCTAGGCTTCCAGATCAACTTCAAGAAGTCCCGTCTTCTTCCAAAATCGAAGTTCCAATGGCTCGGCCTGCAATGGGATCTTATAACTCATACTCTGTGTCTTCCCAGACCCAAGAGGTTAGAGATTGCAAGGAACACCAAACGCTTTCTCAAAGACAAAGTAAGTTCCAGACGACTCCAAGAGAGGATTCTGGGGTCTCTTCAGTTTGCCTCAGTGACGGATCTTCTTCTGAAGGCAAAATTGAAAGATATCAATCGTGTCTGGCGTTCGAGGGCGAACCGGAAGCTCCGGGACAGGAAAGTCCGCCTTCCTCCCATTCTACGGGAAAGACTTCTTCCTTGGACAAGAGCAAACAGTCTGTCAAAGTCAGTTCCCCTTCGATTTCCGCCTCCGAAATTAATCATTCACACGGACGCATCCTTATCAGGTTGTGGCGGCTATTCTCAGCTCAAGAAAGTTCAAGGTCTTTGGACTCCCTTGTTCCGCCAATTTCACATCAATGTGCTAGAGGCCATGGCAGTTCTTCTAACCCTGAAACGTCTCGCTCTTCCCAAGAAACAACACCTTCGTCTGGTCCTCGACAGCGAAGTGGTGGTCCGCTGCCTCAACAGAGGCGGGTCAAAGTCAGGGCCTCTGAACCATGTTCTAGTAGCCATATTCTCCCTAGCAGCCTTGAACCGTTGGCATCTTTCAGCTGTCCACCTGGCGGGAGTCCGGAATGTAGTGGCAGACGCCCTGTCCCGGACCTCCCCTCTAGAATCGGAATGGTCACTCGATCTAAAGTCATTTCGGTGGATTCTCTCTCAGGGTCCCGGTCTCCAAGTGGACCTCTTCGCCACGGAATCCAACCACAAATTGAGAGTATATGTGGCTCCCAATCTAGACCCTCAGGCTTACGCCACAGACGCCATGTCACAGAATTGGGACACCTGGGAAAAGATTTATCTCTTTCCCCCGGTGAATCTTTTGCTGAAAGTTCTAGACAAACTGAGATCCTTCAAGGGACAAGTAGCCTTGGTCGCACCCAACTGGCCCAAGAGCAACTGGTATCCTCTCCTGCGAGAGTTGAGACTATACCCTCACCCGATACCCAATCCGGTTCTGTCTCAGATAGTACAAACACTCGTTGTGTACGCTTTCTCAAACATTCAGAGCGCCCTAACTTTATGGACTTTATGAAGTTTGCGGCTATGCATGGTGCCAATATTGATCCTCAAAACACCTTGTTCCTAGAATCGGATAAACGGGATTCCACCATCCGCCAGTATGACTCTGCAGTTAAAAAGTTGGCAAAATTTTTAATAGACTCAGACGTGAACTGTATGAACTTGAACCTTACAGTCACTTTCTTTAGATCTTTATTAGAATCAGGTCTGGCAGCCAATACTATCACCACTATTAAATCGGCTCTGAAAAAGATCTTCCTAGTGGGTTTTAACATAGACTTAACCGACTCTTTTGTTAGCTTCAATTCCGAAAGCTTGTGCCAGACTGAAACCGGTTACTCGTCCTACCCCGGTGACCTGGTTCCTTAATGATGTACTCAAATTGGCTTCTGATACCATTAACAGTTCTTGTGATTACATTCCCCTTCTCAGGAAAACACTTTTCCTGGTGAGCTTGGCTTCCGGGGCAAGAATTTCTGAATTGGCAGCCTTGTCGAGAGACCCGGGTCATATTGACTTCCTGCCTTCGGGAGAGGTCCTTCTTTCTCCTAACAAATTCTTTTTGGCTAAGAACGAAGACCCTCAAAACAGATGGTCCTCCTGGAAAATTGTTCCCCTCACGCAAGATCCGTCTCTGTGCCCTGTTACTACTCTTAGGTCTTATTTATCCCGGACCTCCTCTAACTCCTCGGGGCCTCTATTCGTTAGAGAACAAGGCGGTACCATTACTATTAAAGGGATCAGGCAACAAATTTTGTATTTTATTAAACAAGCTAACCCTGACTCTTTTCCTCTTGCACATGATATCAGGGCGGTTGCTACCTCGGTGAACTTCTTTCACCACATGAATTTTACAGACCTTTCCAGGTATACAGGGTGGAAATCACCGTCAGTGTTCAAGAAACACTACCTTAAACATTTGGAAGCCCTAAAATTTTCTACAGTAGCCGCAGGGAGCGTAGTTACTCCCAGGTAACTCACAGGTTAATGCCTTGTCTCTTTATCTCTCCCTCTTACCTGCCTCATTTATACCCTATTGTATTCGTTGGTCTCGCACCTGAATACTGTTATTATATTTGTAAATTTTTATACTCCTGAGTATCTGTATATATTATCACTCACGGCATTATTATACCTACCTTATTGGATTTATGTTCATATTTAAGATACCCTTATAATTGTTTTTTGGTACTCATCTCTGATTAAAAGCATCCTGTATTTCCCTTACGCTTATGTTTTTTCCTTTATTTTGCAAGTTTGGTGACATTTTCTCTTGTATAGATTCACTGGGCGGCACAGGTTCGAGCCCAGAAAAGGGATTTTGACGTAGGAAAAATCTATTTCTGGGCGAAGGACCTGTGCCGCCCAGTGAACCCTCCCAGCTCCTCTCCCTTGGAGTCCCCAAACTTTGGGTGCTAAGGAGTTGGGTTCTGAGCGGATGCATTGTTAGTAGTACCGAGTGAGGTTGAACGGCTCTCCTCTATTGGGGTTTCTGTCGTGGATGAATCTAAATAGTGCGGGACCTCTGGATTATACGCCCAATTTTATACCGACACCAATAGGTGAGCGAGCTAGTTAACCTAGCACTCCTTTACATTTTTCTCTGGTATATTTAGCAGTAAATTACCTAAGAATAAGTGCTAAATGGAGCTTATTCACTGGGCGGCACAGGTCCTTCGCCCAGAAATAGATTTTTCCTACGTCAAAATCCCTTTTCTGAGTTTCGTGAGAGAGCTGCTAGTTCTGAGATTCTAGCACCCGAGGCCAAAGCCGTTAGAAATAAAGTCTTCCTAAGAAGAGTGATATAGGAGCAGGATTCGTTGTCCGTGTCTGACGCAAGTTTGAGGACATCGTTCAGAGACCAAGAGACCTTTTGTGGACGAACCGAAGGTCGAAGCCTAGCTCATGCTTTTGGAATAGATGAGAAATAGGAATCTGCCATGTTAATGTTAAACCCAACAAGGAAGACCTTCTTCAAAGCTGACTTGATGGTGGTTATAGTGCTAGCTGCTAGGCCTTTGTCAAATATGGACCTAAAGAAGGAGATGGCTAAATTAGGAGTCATAAAAGTATGGTCTGAATTCTTTAAGAAATCTGCTAGTTTCTTAACGGCCGAATCATATTGACGAATTGTAGAGTCCCTTTTGTCTGATTCTATAAAGAGGACATTTTCCGGGTCGATGTTCGCATCTTTACGAGCTGCAAACTTCATGAAGTCCACAAAGTTAGGGTTTTGGCTATCCTTGAGGAATCTGACACAGTCCGAGTTTGGACTACTTGGGTCAGTTTGGGGAATGGGATCCGGAAGGGACGGAGTTTCAACTCGAGGAGGAGAGGAAACCAACTGCTTTTTGGCCAGTGAGGTGCTACTAAAGCCACTGCCCCTTGGAAGGAGCGTAATTTGTGTAAAACTTTCATTAGAAGATTCACTGGAGGGAATAGGTAAATCTTCTTCCAATGGTTCCAATCCAGGGTTAATGCGTCCATGGCATAAGCCTGAGGGTCCAGGTTTGGGGTCACATAACAGGGAAGTTTGTGATTCAGTTGAGGCGCGAATAGATCTACCTGGAGGCCCGGAACCAGCCCGAGTATCCACCAGAAGGAATTTATGTCTAGGGACCATTCTGATTCCAGTGGTTTTGTCCTGGATAGTGAGTCCGCTATCACATTCTGGACTCCTGCTAGGTGAGTTGCTGACAGGAACCAGTTCTTGTCTGCTGCCAAGGCGAAGATAGTGACCAGGATCTGATTCAGGTTGGGTGACTTGGATCCTCCTCTGTTGATGCAGTGTACTACGGCTGTGCTGTCTGAGACTACTCTGATGTGGGACGACCTCGGAGGAGAGATTCTCTTCAGGGTCAAGAACACTGCCATGGCTTCGAGAACATTGATATGGAACTGTTTCATGGCGGGTGACCAAGAGCCCTGAAACATCTGATGTTGGAAGTAACCCCCCCAGCCACTCAGAGACGCGTCTGTATGAAGTGTCACTTGTGGAGGGGGGAATTGCAGAGGAACCGATTTGGAGAGGTTCCTCGGTTCGGACCATGGGCGTAGTCTCATTTTTAAGACGGGATCTTTGAGATCTTGTCTCTTAAAGGTATTGTAGCTCTCTTTCTCCAAACTCGATTGATGTCTTTGAGTTTGGCTTTTAATAGGAGATCGGTTACTGAGGCAAATTGGAGAAGGCCGAGGATTCTTTCTAAAGCTCTTCTGGACACCTGTTTGTGTTTGAGAAAGTTCCTGATCTTGGAAGCTATCTACCTTACCTTTTTGGGAGGAAGGGAGAGCCTGTGCTTTGAAAGGTCCCACCGGATGCCTAACCATTCGAAGTGGCTTGATGGTTGTAGGCGAGACTTTTGGAGATTGACTTGGAATCCCAGTTTGGCGAGAAATTGAATTACCTTCGTCGTAGCTCTGTTGCATTCCCGGTTCGACCGAGCCCAAATGAGCCAATCATCCAGATAGGCGATGATCTGTATCCCTTGGTTCCTGAGTTGCTCGAGCACTGTCTCTCCCAGTTTCGTGAATATCCTGGCAGCAATGCTGAGACCGAAGGGCATGACTTTGAACGCAAAGGCTTTCTTGCCTAGACGGAAGCCTAGGTAAGGAGAGAAGTTTCGAGCTACTGGCACATGATAATAGGCGTCGGTAAGATCGATAGAGGTGGTGACGGCCCCACGGGGAAGTAAGGTCCGTACCTGAGAGATAGTCAGCATACGGAACTTGTCGCAGAGAATGTAAGAGTTTAGTTTTGACAAGTCTAGAACTACTCTCAATGCCGACGAGTCTTTCTTTGGAACTGTAAACAGGCGGCCCTGGAATTTCAGTGATCGAACTCGTTTGATTGCTTTCTTCTTGAGTAACTCTGTGGTGTACTCTTTCAGGATGGGAGTGGGTCTCTGGAAGAAGGTCACTGGTGGAGGAGGAGATCCCTGTGACCATTTCCAACCCAAGCCTTTGGATATTATGCTGTGAGCCCATGGACTGAAGGTCCAATGGTCTCGAAAGTGATAAAGTCTCCCCCCTACCGGGAACACATCATTGCGAGGGAGTGAATCTAGGTCCCTTCCCTCCACGAGCACCCCTTGCTCTAGGTCCGCCTCGATGGCGGAACTGTCCTCTACCTCTGTAGCTTCCTCTCTGGTGTCCACGAAAGGAACCGGAGGATTCGTAGGTAGGGTTGTATGCAGGAGAGGACATCCAAGTGGGGTTGGGTTGTGTACCTGGGGGAGCAGTGAGGTAGACCACCTGTTGAGGGGGAGCCAGTTGCTGAGAAGTCGAAGCAGAGGAAGATTGTGTTGACGTGTGGGGGACTGACGATTGGTGGTAGTGACCCCGGTTCGTCTTGTAAGGGGTAAATCTCTGCTTTTTCTTGAAGAAAGTTTGTTTGTGGGATTCGATCTTCCTTTTGGTCGTGAGGCCCCACCTTACTTGCAAATTTTGGTTTGCCCCCGCAGCGTCCTGAAGAACTTTATTAACTTCATCCTGAGGGAATAGGTTCTTACCCCAGCAGGAGGACGCTATCAGCCTGTTCGGTTCATGTCTGATAGAAGCCTCAGACAGAACGTATTTCCTGCAGCTAACCCGAGCCGACCAGAAGTCGTGGAGGTCAACTTGGTAGGACAGAAGCAGGTTCTTTGTGAAAACCCTGAACAAAATTTCCGTCGGGTAAACAGAGGCTAGGGACTCTATGGAGGTGATGGAGTGGAGGGACCTAGCTAACCTATTACGTGCCTCGAACTCGGTCTTGAGAAGACTCTCTAGTAATCTGGGGAGCTTCTCAGAAAAAAAGAGTAGAGGCGCAGTCTGGGTCTAGCTTCCCCACCGTGAAGGTAGAAGATGCGTCATCCAAGGTGGCAGAGGTACTCGGAATGAGCAGTGAAGTGGGGTTCGTCTCTTTGAGAGCCGGCATGGTAGAGCCTTCCTTGACGGCCTGTATTGTCAGATCTGTCAGTTTATCTACGAGTGGCAAGGTAATGGACGATGCCGTTGTAAAAATAGTGTAGGCACCTTTGTATGGGGTGAGCTTGGAGTTAGTACACCCCCATTCTGATAGAGTCCTGGACCAGACAGCTTGGGCCTGTTCTTTTGGAAATATCACCGTTTCCTTCGGTACCTTGTCCATTCTAACCAAGGCATGCTCCTTTAGGCGGACGAAGCCGTTGAATGGGAATTCTAGCCCCGGGGGGTAGAATTCTAGGTCCTCTAGAGGGCGGGTGCCTATGCCATCTAGAGTTAGGGCACCATCTAAGTACGGAGCATGCAAGGCAAACCTCCAAGGGTTGTTTTTATCGAAGGGGGGTAACTTCGACGCGTCTGGGGCTGAAGGCGGAGGAATCTGAGTTCTGGAGCGGATCAGATTCGCCACCATATCTTTTAGCTCCGTCATAGCCCCAGAATGTTGCTGAATTTGCTCCTTGACTATATCCCTGATCAAGTCGACGGGGAAGGAGGGTACCTGAGAGCCACCCGCCGACGAAGCCTTGGACTTGGCGGACTTCGACTTCTTAGAAGTCACGGTTTTATGGGAAGCAATAGGAACATCAGGAGCAGTCGAGGGTCCGGGGACCGGTGACGTAGACACTGGCAAAGCTGAAGACTTACAGGTACGTAGTGGCTTCACCTTGGGTCGTACGGGGACGGAGGGATCCCGAGGAGAAGCCGTAGGCTTATCAAAGCCGAGAAAGGAAGAGGTAGAAGAAGGAGTAGGAGATAAAAAGGTTTCCACCAACTCGACACCACCTACCTGCTCGTCCATGGGCTCGATGTCTAGATCCAGATCTGACACGTCCACCGGTAAAAGAGATTCGTCTTCCGTGGGGATGGTCTCTCTGACCGCTTCAATTAAAGGGGCAGCCACCTCCGGAGTGACTGCTGCAGTGGTAGAGCCTGGGAAGAGTCGGGAGGCCATGTCTCCGTCGAGGAGATAGGGTGCGCCAGACGGAGCATTCCTGCCGAAGCCCGACACCTAAGGACGAAGAGCAGCTCTTGCCCACCGAAGAGATTCATCATCGGCCTGAAAGAGTTGAGGGGATTAGTGATGAAGGAGATGGATCGTTCTCTGAAATAAGCAATGTATACATAATTAAGGAACAAATTAAATCATCTCCAAAGGATAAAAGGAACAAAACGAAAACCAACTTACGTCATCGTTCAGGAGTAAGGAGGACAACTCGTAACAGAGCGTGCACGATTCCGGGAACCACACCATATATGGGGCTTGTCCCGGCTCCCGAATAAAGGAGATAGCGCAATGCGCATGCGATCGGCAGAAGTCATGTCCAACGGGATCGTTGAAAGAGGCGGGGCAGCCCTTGGCAGCGCAGCGGACCTTCTGTAAAAGAAAGGAGACATAAGTCCGGATGTTCCTTGAGACTCTGGTAAGGGATTAAGATCTACTAACAGAGCCTAGATAAAAGGAAGTATGTGTGCATAGAATAGATTAATGACTGAGAGCTGGAGCTCCATATTAAAATATTTTAAATATAAAATGTTTTCTGCACCGGAGTGTGCCGGAGCAATCTAAAATGGGTCCGTATCACTATAAATATTATTAAAATAAGAATAAAATAAATTAATGTAATCTGCGGAACCTCCAACAGGGTCGAGGATTCTGTGACAGGCCCGTAATTAAATAAATTATAAAACACAAGCAGTAGCTAAAAGCTAAGGCTAACATCATTGCTAAGCGTATTGGTGATCTCCGGTGAAGCCGGAGGTCCGGTGAAAGGTCCGGAATGAATAAGTTGTGATTAATAATGAATATTTTGTGTGGATATGGCCGTGGCCGGAGACTGGGTGCAAGGGACCATCGGGGGGATGAGGCCCTGCCAAAGGGTTGCACTCCAAATGATATATAACTATAATTCCAAGCTCAATGAGTATCCCTCATGGCGGAGTAGAACTCACGGAGGAGTGGATAAATGTTCAGATCCTACTCCCAAGCCGTAACGGGGAGAGGACGGAACTATGAGGGGAACAGGGGGTGTCATAAGGATGGCCCAAAACAATGACTCACACACGAACAGGACCTATTAATAACGCTAGCTATATTAACAGTAACCACAAAATAAAATAAATCGTAAGATATCATATACCGGTAGAGGGAGAGGGGGGAGGGAGAACCCGTGATCGTATAAAACGTAAAATGGGAAATCCACCTCTCATACTCGAGGCTAAGAAAGAAAACGAGAGAAAGGGTAACTCGTGACTGAGCGACAGAAAACGAGAACTCCATGCTCTCGCTCTCGTGGTTACACTATAAAGAACCTAATTAAGCACACTATAATATGATATAAGTATAACAATAAAAATGTAACGTCAAATACAAGACTACGAACGAAGAATAACGTCTGCTTTAACAAAATTTAAAAGGATATAGTCAACTGACGAACGCCTCTCAGGGCGGGTACTAAACTATAATAAAGCCAGAACGCTATTCTTGTTCGAGACTGGACTTGCTAGCAAAAAGTACCATAGGAAATAATAATAATAATAATAATAATAATGGTTCAAAAAGGCGTAAGGCCAGTGACTTAACCAAGAACCTAACTGACAGAGTACCAAATGGGCAAGACTAACATGAATTCCCAGCGAGTCAAAACAAAACAACAATGGCTGCCGACACCGCGGAAGGCCAAGCCGGTCGAAATAAAAACAACACAATACTGGGAAGAGTACAACTGCCCGGTACTGCAAAAAGCTGTCAAAACAAACTATGGTACTTAACATTGGTATAGGTGAAGTTGGAGCTTCGGCCATGATAAAATTAATCCACGAAACGTGAAAACACCGAGAACACAAAAATCTAAGATCAAGCTAGCAAGTCCAAAACAGAAGGATGTTGTTTAGATGGCGCTCGCGTCGGGCGTCGGTGGCATGGTTCTGGTAGCGTAGCTGGTGCCTCTGTATCGGCCCATCCCTTTTGACGAAGGAATTAGCTAAATGGAAGACAGCCTGTGAATAGTGGCTTTCACGCGCCCCTGCTTTATACACGACACCCACAAGGTGCTCACGCGAGGGTAGTAACCTCTGCATTCCATGCTTTTATCTTTCTCTGGTATATTTGGAAGGTTTATGTCAGAAAAGTGTAAAGAAGGACCCTTTTCACCGGCCGCCACAGGTCGACCCAGAAATAGGACATGTCTCAGATATGTGGGCAAAAGAAAATACTACTTAGATGTGCCAAAATATTCGGCCAAAAAATATAAAAGGTTTGAATTTGAAAATTGCTGTATTTGTTTCTAAATAAATTTTGTATAAAGAAGATTTATAGTTTTTCCAATGTGACCCAGAAAATATTTCATAAATTATGAAAGAAAAAGATTGTAAAAAATATTTTTGTGTGAAAACAGTGACTGATAGAAAATAAGTTTTTTAAATTGTTATTCCAGAACCACAGCAATGAAGTTCAATTAAGGCTCAGTTCCTACTATAATAATTATTTTTTGCTTAGGCACAAAATTTTATTTTTAATTAATATTTAAAATAAATATTTTGGGATGTATACTATGTTTATCAGTCATATGATGTCTAAAGTTGAGGGTTTGCCAATTTCATCTCAACCTACATTGGAACAGAATAGCCAATCAAGACATATTCTCAATTCCAATGATGTTAAACAAACTTCAAACGCTGAATATTTAGGATGATTACAGATTACCTCAGGGAGTTTCTTTGGATAGGAAAATACCTGACCTTTCTCTACTTGCAGTTGCTTCACATGAAGGATGGAGAGCAACTCTAGAACTTTTGCATCTGTCAGAGAAATGGTCCTCACAAGATTTACCTCTGCACGTTGATTGCCAAGAATTTTCAACAATATTCAAAACTCTTTAGAACCAGGAACGACTGGTGGTAGGGAAGACTATGACAGTGCTTTCAGATCATACAGTAGTCTACATTTGAAACCATGGAGGTACAAGGTCACCCTCCCTGTACTGGATAGTGGAGGTTCTATTAACTTTCACAAATTTGAGAGGAACAAGTCTTCTTCCTCAGTTTATTTTTAGTAAACTGAATGTCATAGCAGATCGGCTAAGCAGAAGAGTTAGGTTTTTCCAAACGAATGGTCTCTATATCTATCAAAATGTCGAGAACATTTTAAGTGGTGTGGTTGCATGAATGTAGTCATGTTTGCAACACCACTCGTAAAAAATAAGACGGAAAAAATACAGGTGTTTTGTTCACCTGAACTGGAACCCTTAACTTGGAAGGTTGATGTCCTGTTAGAAGACTGGTCAAATTTACAGCTTTACGCATTTTCACTGTTTGCCATGATTCAACAGGTGATAAACAAGTTTACATGATTTAAAGGCCACACATGAAGGGCAAAGGCAGGGGACAGTGACATTGCCCTAGCAAGCAGGACAATGCCCTAGAGACAGACCATATATCCATATGATCATAGCCCAAGCCTCCTCTCCCCCCCAAGCTAAGACCAAGGCCGGTCAGGCAATGGCTGCTAATGACTCGGCAGGTAGACTTATAGGCTCCCTCAAAACCACCAACCTTAGCTCACAAGGATGGTGAGATTGCAGCAACAAAAGGAGCTGACGAGTTTGAGTGGGACTCGAATCCCAGTCTAGCGATCTCCAGGAAAGGACATTACTGCAAACAGCTGGATAATTCCAATATTCCCATTCTGACCATCAAGAGAATGGTTCCAAATCTGTGGCCCATGCTGTCTGTGCTACATGTTATTGCATGGAGATGATCCACCATATACTCAGAAACAAAGGGTTTTCACAGGATTCTAGAATGAATGAATAATTTGTAATTATCTTGCAACATAACATCAGTGGTCATTGATGCCGATTTGAGTATGCTTAATAAACAATTAATAGCTTAAGATAAAAAACTAAAATGAAAACAGAAATGAATAAATAATTTAACAATGAAACTTAAAATTTGATATATCATTCCCATATTTAAAAGTATTTTCAGATGGTTTGTTACCAATAATGTAGACCAAGCGAGTCTAGAATTTTATTTATTGTGCATTATTTTAATTCCATAAATGACCTATCTCTTTCTTTTAATGGCATCCCACCTCAAAAAGTGGAAATTTTCAATATGAACATTAGGGAGGTTCATAGAAATGAACAGAATTTTAAGACAGTAATAAAATATCTAATTTGTACACCCTCCTCCCTACTGACTTGTGGCTTCAAGAGGATAGGGAATAATTTTGACTTTAAGATTGAAAAGACTTAAGAGCCTCTGAGCTGTCACAGCTGTGCTTCTTGCCATTAACTACTATTATGTCTCATTACTTTACTAGAGGTGTGTCTACTAAAAGGAAAGAAAGGGGAAATTTTTTTAGAGGTACATGTCCATAAACCAAACTTCTATAGAAGAAGCCATATGAACATCAGGTCAGTATAGGTAAAAAATATATTATGAAGTCTTACCAATTATTCATTGTTCTGATTCTAAGATTAACTAAAAGGTGGGTAGCGGTAAACAATTAGGGAGAGTCATAAAAATACCCCTGAAATAAGAGGTAAATTACAAAAATACTCTGCAAGAGACACTCTGGATTCAACCAACAGACCACTTTTTCCTAGGAAATCTGAGGCTGACGGAGGACTAATAACTTTTCATCTAACTCCATGATAAGGTGAGAAGAGTAGCAAATGCAAAGACTCCCACTTACATTAAGATATTCACCTTGTTAAACAAGACTATTTTTGCTTGGAACGACTGCTATCAACTTACGCTATGAGTAAAAGTTCAAACTTTATGGTAGAGGTGAAGGCAAGAAAATTATCTGGACGAGAAGTCTACGTAAGGGACATTTAAGACAGGGATGGAGAAATAAAAGCCTTAGAATGAATGTCATATCTTGGACATTTATATATGAATTATTTACACTAAAAGAGTGAATACAGTAATAACATTGGCCAAAATAAGGTTGGTAAGTTAGGCTTCTCTCTTGACAAACTAGAAAAATTATTCTCAACTCTTCATTTTATTTTTGCTCCCATCTGATCCTATATTTAGTATAATCTTATACTGTTTGATTTAGAAAATCCTTACACTCATTAAATGTATTCAGCATATGGTACAGACACTGCCTCAACAGACAATGAATATCTATGTATGTGAAACTTAGACAAGCACATACAAATTATTATAGACTACAGAAAATCTTATCTCAGAAGATATTACAGACTACACAAAATTGTTTTTCAGATGACATATCTTGCTTGAATATAAGTTAAAAACTTTATATAACTACACTACCATTAAAAATCCTGATAATGGGCATGAAAAAAAACCCTTTAACGAATCCTTTAACGAATGTAGCATTACTAAACAAGATGATAACCAAACGTTTGACAAAGAGACAATGAGTTTTTCAACAAATAGCCTCCAATAGCCATGTACTGTATAATAGTACAATAGTAATGTAGTTGTCGAGTATAGGAGGGTTGGTCATAGAAATCCACCACTAATCATCCTATTTTTTAGTTTGTCATTCAAATTATGTTTTCAAGGCTTATAGCACAATAAATGTTGGATATGACTTATTGAAATAATTTTTTACTACAATATGTCATTTTCTGTTGAATTACCAGTGAGAAAAATTTTGATTTATAATATTATTAATATTTTTACTAAAAGGAGGAGATTAACCAGCCAAAAGAGTCCTTTTCTTTGACTATGTTCCAAGGTACGTTTATTATTGTGCCTTGGAGTATAAGAATTTCCATTTAGAGTTTGTATTTATTAATCCCACTCTTTATCATTACTTTGAAATACTATATTCTCGTGACCAATGGAGCCTTTAGGCCTACTCAGTTTGATCTGTTTATTTTCAATTGTAAAATCTTTATGGGTGGGATTGAACTACCACGCTGCAGTACCTTGGGTTACAAGTAACTCTGAATATGAGAATTGTGATATGGCCATACGAATCTGAATTGGGTTAAGAGTATTGTGTCATTCTGCAAGCAAATGTTTTATGCCGCATAGGCATTTTTTTTGGACAAGTACTAACAAGACTAGTACAAAATTAGTCGCTGCACCCATGCAGTGTTCACGGTGTGTTGGCATGATTTTTACCCCATTTTCTTGCCTTTTTAAAGAAAAGGCAAAAGCCCTTGTCTCTAGATATATTTCTCGTTAACATTGAATGCAAGTAAAAAAAAGACGACTTAGTGTCCATAAAGCATAAATAAAGTGATTCAGTTAGTGATAGTGAATGTCATTCAAGAGGGAAAACCATCAATGTTTTACCAAAACTGCTCATGAAGGGAGATTCTCCTTTTAAGCAGTAATCCCCTCCCCTCCTCTTCTCTCTTACATCAGCCATGATTTTCTTCAAAGGTAAAGTGCGAGATAATTTCTCAATTATTTTTATTTTTCATATTAAATGATTAATTTTTATTCGTTTCTGACGTTGGGGTTATAATTGTTTAATAACTACCATTACAAAACCTTTAAATATTTGTGTATTTATAGACTTCTGGAATATATGAGTATCTTAGGTTGGAAGCTCACACCCAGAACAAATTAAACTCATTAACAAAGTACTACTGTATACCGTAGTACTAAAGCAGGGTCTAGTTTTGCTTTGCCTAAGTTTTTATTGTAATTAAGGCAACAACAGTTAAAGAAATTAATCATAAAACCTAGCCTGTAAATCACTTTTCTGCCATTGCAGCTTCCTTTTCTAGTTAATTAGCTACAATGTGTGGTCGTTATAAAAAGGGATTTTGACGAAGGAAAAATCTATTTCTGGGGAGAGACCTGTGGCGCCCGGCGAAAAGTCCTTCTTGTATACCTTTTCTGTTAAAAACCTTCCAATTATACCAGAGAAAGATAAAAGCATGGAATGCTGAGGTTACAACCCTCGCGCGAGCACCTTTTGGGTGTCGTGTATAAAGCAAAGGCGCGTGAAATCCACTATTCACAGGTTGTCTTCCATTTAGTTAATTCCTTCGCCAAAGGGATGGGCCGATACAGAGGCCCTAGACACATCCCCATCGCCGCACCACCCACGCCACGACGCGAGCGCCATCTGAACAACATCCTTCTGTATTGACCATGATGGCTTGGAAAGGAAAGGGTGGGATCGTGTAAAATAAGGGGAAGGGTTTTGCCGGGCGCCACAGGTCTCTCCCCAGAAATAGATTTTTCCTTCGTCAAAATCCCTTTTCTGGGTCGAACCTGTGGCGCCGGGCGAAAATGTACCAGAGAATGCCTTCCAAGCCCAACAATAACTACTAATTTAATAAGGGGAGAGAAACAACACCATGTAAAGAAAATCATATATAATTCAGGTAAGTAGGCATAAAATATAAACTAGCCACAGGGCATAGTGAGAGTAAGGATAAACAAACATGATAACAAGGAAACCTCTGAGTATCAGAGGAAAACATGCAACAAAACTGACATGGCTAAGAATATCCCAACTTAATAACAAGGGAAAACAATAATAGTTACAATCATATTAACCTAATATGTAATACACTTAGGGCTAACGAACCACCAAGGAAGCGGCGTCGTGGTGCGAGTGGCGGGTAGGAGGGAGAAGAGAAGAGATGGATGAAAGGAAGAACAAAAGATCAATGGGGAGAGATAAGGCTCCCAGCTGCAACCGTTGGATATTTAAGAGCCTGTAAGTTCTTTAGATAGTGGCGTTTGAAGACCATAGGAGATTTCCAACCCGTGTACTTCTTAAGGTTATCAAAGTCCATATTCTGGAAATAGTTGATGGAGGTAGCTATCGATCGGATATCATGAGCATGGGGAAATGATCCCGGATTGGCTTGTTTAATGAAGTATAGGATCTGTTGCCTAATGCCACGTATGGAAATGGTACCTCCTTGTTCTCTGATAAACAGGGGGCCAGACGATCGGGTAGCAGTCCTGGCTAAAAAGGCCCTGAGAGTGGTGACCGGACATAGAGAAGTATCTTGGAGAAGAGGAATAATCTTCCAAGGGGACCACCTATTTTGGGGGTCCTCGTTCTTAGCTAGGAACGCCCTGTCTGGTGAAAGAAGTACCTCACCTGAAGGGAGGAAATCCATGTTCTCTGAGTTTCGTGAGAGAGCTGCTAGTTCTGAGATTCTGGAACCCGAGGCCAAAGCTGTTAGAAATAAAGTCTTCCTAAGAAGAGTGATATAAGAGCAGGATTCGTTGTCCGTGTCGGAGGCCAGTTTGAGGACATCATTTAGAGACCAAGAGACCTTTTGAGGACGGACCGAAGGTCGAAGCCTAGCACATGCTTTTGGAATAGATGAGAAATAAGACTCCGCCAGGTTAATGTTAAACCCAACCAGGAAGACTTTCCTCAGAGCTGACTTAATGGTGGTTATAGTGCTAGCTGCTAGGCCTTTGTCAAAAATGGACCTAAAGAAGGAGATGGCTAAATTAGGAGTCATAACCGAATGGTCTGAAGTCCTTAAGAAATCCGCTAGTTTCTTAACCGCCGAATCATATTGGCGAATCGTTGAGTCCCTTTTGTCTGATTCTATAAAGAGGACATTATCTGGGTCGATGTTTGCGTCCCTACGTGCCGCAAACTTCATGAAATCCACAAAGTTAGGGTTTTGGCTATCCTTGAGGAATCTGACACAGTCCGTGTTTGGACCACCTGGGTCAGTTTGGGGAATGGGATCCGGAAGGGACGGAGTTTCAACTCGAGGAGGAGAGGAAACCAACTGCTCTTTGGCCAGTGAGGTGCCACTAAAGCTACTACCCCGTTGAAGGAGCGGAGTTTGTGCAAGACTTTCAGTAGAAGATTCACTGGAGGGAATAAGAAGATCTTCTGCCAATGGTTCCAATCCAGGGTTAATGCGTCCATGGCATAAGCCTGAGGGTCCAGGTTCGGTGTCACATAACACGGGAGTTTGTGATTGAGTCGGGTCGCGAATAGATCTACCTGGAGACCTGGAACCAGCCTGAGTATCCACCGGAAGGAGTGCATGTCCAGGGACCACTCCGATTCCAGTGGGCTCGTCCTGGATAATGCATCTGCTATCACATTCTGGACTCCTGCTAGGTGAGTTGCTGACAGGAACCAGTCTTTGTCGGCTGCCAAGGTGAAGATAGTGACCAGGATCTGATTCAGGTTGGGTGATTTGGACCCCCCCCTGTTGAGGCAGTGTACTACGGCCGTGCTGTCTGAGACTACTCTGATGTGGGTCGACCTCGGAGGGGAGATTCTCTTCAGGGTCAAGAACACCGCCATGGCTTCGAGAACATTGATATGGAACTGTCTCATGGCGGGTGACCAAGAGCCCTGACACATCTGATGTTGGGAGTAACCCCCCCAACCACTCAGAGACGCGTCGGTATGAATTGTCACTTGTGGAGAGGGGAACTGTAGAGGAACTGACTTGGAGAGGTTCCTCCGATCGGACCATGGTTGTAGTCTCATTTTCAAGACAGAGGGGATCTTCGAGGTCTTGTCTCTTAAAGGTATTGTCGCCCTCTTTCTCCAAACTCGATTGATGTCTTTGAGTTTGGCTTTTAATAGGAGATCGGTCAGTGAGGCAAACTGGAGTAGGCCGAGGACCCGTTCTAAAGCTCTTCTGGACACCTGTTTGTGTTTGAGAAAGTTCCTGACCTTGGAAGCTATCTCCCTCACCTTCTTGGGAGGAAGGGAGAGCTTGTGCTTTGAGAGGTCCCAACGGATGCCTAACCATTCGAAGAGGCTTGATGGTTGTAGGCGGGACTTCCGGAGGTTGACTTGGAAGCCCAGTTTGGCGAGAAAATGGAGTACCTTCGACGTAGCTCTTTTGCATTCCTGGTGCGACTGGGCCCAAATGAGCCAATCGTCCAGATAGGCGACGATTTGTATCCCTTGGTGTCTGAGTTGCTCGAGCACCGTCTCCCCCAGTTTCGTGAATACCCTGGGGGCAATGCTGAGACCGAAGGGCATGACTTTGCATGCGAAGGCTCTCTTGCCGAGACGGAAGCCTAGATAAGGAGAGAAGTTTCGAGCTACTGGGACATGATAATAGGCGTCGGTAAGATCGATAGAGGTGGTGACGGCCCCACGGGGAAGTAAGGTCCGTACCTGAGAGATAGTCAGCATACGGAACTTGTCGCAAAGGATGTAAGAGTTGAGCTTCGACAAGTCCAGAACTACCCTCAACGCCGACGAGTCTTTCTTCGGGACTGTAAACAGGCGGCCTTGGAACTTCAGGGATCGAACCCGCTTGATTGCTCTCTTCTTGAGTAACTCCGCAGTGTACTCTTCCAGGATGGGAGTGGGTCTCTGGAAGAAGGTCACCGGTGGAGGAGGGGATCCCTGTGACCATTTCCAACCCAAGCCCCTTGATATTATGCTGTGAGCCCATGGACTGAAGGTCCAATGATCCCGGAAGTGATAAAGTCTCCCTCCTACCGGCATCACATCATTGGGAGGGAGTGAACTTAGGGCC
Source organism: Palaemon carinicauda (assembly GCF_036898095.1). Classification (NCBI taxonomy): domain Eukaryota; kingdom Metazoa; phylum Arthropoda; class Malacostraca; order Decapoda; family Palaemonidae; genus Palaemon; species Palaemon carinicauda. Next base: position 34,162,898 of record NC_090761.1, read on the forward strand.
CCTCCCTCCACGGGAACCCCTTGCTCTGGGCCCGCCGCGTTGGCGGAACTGTCCTCTACCTCTGGAACTCCCTCTTTGGTATCCACGAAAGGAACCGGAGGGTTCGTAGGCAGGGTTGTATGCAGGTGAGGGCATCCAAGAGGGGTTGGGCTGTGTACCAGGGGGAGCAGCGAGGTAGACTACCTGCTGAGGAGGAGCCTGTTGTCGAGAAGTCGAGGCCGCGGAAGGCTGTGGGGACGAGGTACCCCGGGCCGCTTTGTAAGGACTAAACCTCAGCTTCTTCTTGAAGAATGTGTGTCTCTGGGGTTCGAACCTCTTTTTGGCTGAGAGACCCCACCTTACCTGCAAATTCTGGTTTGCCCTCGCTGCGTCCTGAAGAACCTTATCCACCTCGGTCTGAGGGAAGAGGGTCTTACCCCAGCAGGAGGAAGCTATCAGTCTGTTCGGCTCATGCCTGATGGTGGCCTCCGACAGAACGAACTTCCTGCAACTAACCCGTGCTGACCAGAAGTCATGGAGATCTATTTGGTAGGATAGCAGCTGGTTCTTTGTGGCGACTCTGAACAGCGTTTCCTCTGGGTAAAGAGATGCAAGGGACTCCATGGAGGTGATGGATTGGAGGGACCTAGCAAGTCTAGTACGGGTCTCGAACTCAGTTTTGAGAAGACTCTCTATTAATCTGGGAAGCTTCTCAGAGAAAAGAGTAGAGGCACAGTCCGGGTCTAGTTTCCCCACCGTGAAGGTAGAGGCCGCAGCATCCCAGGCTGCCGAGGAACCCGGAATAAGCAAAGAGGTGGGGTCCGTCTCCTTGAGAGCCGGCATGGAAGAGCCTTCTTTGATGGCCTGTATAGTCAGCTCTGTGACTTTGTCTATGAGCGGCAAAGAGATGGAGGCCGCTGTCGTAAAAATAGTGTAGGAACCCTTGTGAGGGGTGAGCTTGGAGTTAATACACCCCCACTCTGATAGTGTTCTGGCCCAGATAGCCTGGGCCTGCTCTTTTGGAAATATGACCGTTTCCTTCGGTACCTTGTCCATACGGACCAATGCATGTTCCTTTAACCGTACAAAACCATTGAACGGGAATGCTAGGTCCGGGGGATAGAACTCCAGGTCCTCTAGAGGGCGGGTGCCCATGCCCTCCAGAGTTAGGGAGCCATCTACGAATGGAGCATGCAAAGCAAACCGCCAAGGATTGTTTTTATCGAAGGGCGGCAGCTTCGATGCGTCTGGGGCAGAAGGGGGAGGGAACTGAGTTCCGGCGCGGATCAGAGTAGCCATCATATCCTTAATCTCTGTTATTGCACCAGAGTGATGTTGAACTTGATCCCTGACCAATCCTTTGATCAGTTGGATGGGGAGGAGATCAGCCCAGGGTACCTGAAAGTCACCCGTTGGTTTTTTCTTGGATTTGGTAGACTTAGACTTCTTAGGAGTAGTGGTTTTACGAGGAGCAATATGAATATCAGGAGCTGTCGAGGGTCCGGGGACCGGTGACGTTGATACTGGCAAAGCTGAAGTCTTATAAGTTCGAAGTGGCTTCACCTTGGGTCGTACGGAGGCAGAGGGATCCCGAGGAGAAGCCTTAGAGTTATCAAAACCTAGAAAGGAAGAGGTAGAAGAGGGAGTAGGAGAGAAAAGGGTTTCCACCAACTCGGCACCACTTACCTGCTCGTCCCTGGGTTCTACGTCTATATCCAGACCAGCCATGTCCATCGGTACGAGGGTTTCGTCCTCCACGGAAATGGTAGCCCTGACTTCTTCAATTAAAGGGGCAGCAAGGTCAGGAGAGACTGCAGCAGTAGTCGAGCCTGGGAAGAGACGGGAGGCCATATCCCCATCGAGGAGATAGGGAGCGCCAGACGGGGCATTCCTGCCAAAGCCCGACACCCACGGCCGAAGAGTAGCCCTTGCTGACCGAAGAGAGACATCATCGGCCTGTAAGATTTGCAGTGATTAGTGATGGAGGAGGGGGTTTGCCCTCCTAAATATACTGTGTATATCATATTCATGTCTATATTAGTGTCTGCCAACGAGAAATAAGGAACAAAGGGAAAACCCACTTACATCATCATTCAGCAGAACTGACGACAACTCGTAACAGAACGAGCACAAATCCGGGAACCACACTGGGTATTGGGCCTGTCCCGGTTCCTGGATAAAGGGAATGGAGCAGTGAGCATGAGACCGGCAGAGGTCATGCCCAACGGGGTCGCTGAACGAGGCAGAGCATCCTTCAGCAGTACAACGGGCCTTCTGTAAAAGAAAGGAGACATGAGTCTGGTGATGCTTGAAACTCTGATAAGGGATAAAAACCTATTATTTTAGAGTTCTGGCACTCACTGAATTACCTAAGCACCCATATTGCATTGACCAAACAACTAACTATTAACTTTAAGTTGATACTGCCCCATACCATTGTTGGCACTTTAAAATTCAATTGTCTGTATATTTGTAATGCACCCAATGTCTGTTAATGACATAAGGATAATAAGCTTAAAGTAATCCGCCGACCTCCAAGGGTCGGGGAAGCAGTGACATGCCCTTAAAATAAATACAAACACCAGCCTTAGCTAAAGGCAAGGCAAATATAAGTGTGAAGTGTATGGGCGACCTCCGGTGAAGCCGGAGCTCCGGTGAGGCCGGATCGTAATGAAATGTCCTGAATAAAGGAGCCTTAGCTAATTAGCTAAGGCAACTTTAAGTGTTAAGTGTTTGGGCGACCTCCGGTGACGCCGGAGGATAATGAGATGCCCTGAATAATTCAATTGTGGCTAATAATTCAATTGTGAAAGATAAAAAGCTAAGTCGTAGCTAAAGACTAAAGCTTAGATTATAGTAAAGCGTATTTACGATCTCCGGTGAGGCCGGAGGGAGAAGAAAGGTCCTGAATAATTATTGTGAATAACAACACAGTTGTAATAACAAAGGCTATTGTGGATATGGCCGTGGCCTGAGACCGAAGTAAGGGCCACCGGAGGGTCTTATCTAAACAATATGAAGCCCGTCCCATGTAGTAAACAATATAAATATAACAATAGAACGAAAGTTATTGAGAATCCCTCGTGGCGGAGTATAACTCAAGGCGGAGTGGATAACGTTCATAACTACTCCCGAGCCATAACGGGGAGAGGACGAAACACGGACCAAAATAACGCTAACAATTGAAAAGTCACGAAAAATAAATAACTCGTAAGTTATCATCCACCCAGAGGGGGAGAGGTGAGGGAGGGAGAACCCGCTGAACGCACAAAACGGAAAACGGGAAATCCACTCCCCCACCGGAGCTAAGAAAGAAAACGAGAGAAAGGGGTAACTCGTGACTGCGAACAGAAAACGGGGACCCCAATCTCCCGCTCTCTTGGACACAAAAACAGGACTAAAAATCACAAAACACTATTATAAACGTATAAAATAAAAATGTACATCCATATAATACTACGATCGAAGAATAGCATCCGTTAAAACTTAAAATAAATAGCACTGTTCCTTTAACCGAGTCGAGTGACGAACGCCTCGGGCGGTTACTAAACAAAAACAAAGCTAAATCGCTATCTCGATCGTAGGCTGGACTTACTTGCAAAAAGTACCATGAGCATAAATACACAAAAAAAAAAAAAAAATAAAAATAAAAATAATAACGGTTCTAAAGGCATAAGGCCAGGGACTTAACCAAGAACCTAAGTGACAGAGTACTAAACGGGCAGATAAAGATGAATTCCCAAACAAGTGAACAAACAATGGCCGCCATGACAGGCCAGACGGGAATAATAAAACAGACTATACTGGATATAAAACACAAGCCCGGTACAATAAAATACTGTCAAAACAAACTATGGTACTTAACATTGGAATGTGTGAAGATGGAGCTTCGGACATGACAAAATAAATCCACGATAGATAAAAAAGACCGAGAGCACAACGAAAACATTCAACACCTTGAATTCCAAAAAGAAGGATGTTGTTCAGATGGCACTCGCGTCGTGGCGTGGGTGGTGCGGCGATGGGGATGTGTCTAGGGCCTCTGTATCGGCCCATCCCTTTGGCGAAGGAATTAACTAAATGGAAGACAACCTGTGAATAGTGGATTTCACGCGCCTTTGCTTTATACACGACACCCAAAAGGTGCTCGCGCGAGGGTTGTAACCTCAGCATTCCATGCTTTTATCTTTCTCTGGTATAATTGGAAGGTTTTTATCAGAAAAGGTATACAAGAAGGACTTTTCGCCCGGCGCCACAGGTTCGACCCAGAAAAGTTGTGTAAAGTATTTCCACTACCGTTTTCAATTGCCTTTAAATATCTAGCTATGTATGAGCAAACCTTTTCATGCTGCTTTTGAGAAATTTCTTGTAAGGTGCATAAATTGTACTATTTTTATGTTTAAGTTTGTACTTCAACATTTTATTTCAAGGTTTCCATTGTATTTAAATTTTGCCTATGTTGTACAATATATGGTCAAATCGGTGACACAGACACGGAAGTGCATATGCTAGTGGGACAATGCCTATCTTTTTTCTTTCTAAATTTCCTAGTTTATTAGTTATGATTTTTATCCTTAGTACAGTAGTTTCTTTTAATAGAAATTAGCACTTTCGTCAATGCTTACATATTACCATTCAGCTATGCAAAAGTTTTCTATTTTGAATTCATTGAACAACACATATGGTAAGTACTTGTTAATAATTCCTCCACAAAAATATTCTATATATTTTATGATATCGGCTTGCAATTCTAGCTAATTTTTAATTAAAAATTGAATACTAGGTTGTTTATCACATTAAAACTTTTTTTATTTGGTGTCTATTATCAGTGTAAAATATAAGCTTAGTTGTTTCTGTTTTACTGTAATCCACATTTGCAGAGGATAAAAGATGGACTCCCAACTTCTACTAAGTATATTTAGAAGCTTAATATGTAGTGTAGCTTGTGCTTTACCCAATATTCTTCCTTTTCAAATGCAGATTACTGAGTAGTATTTCAAAAGAATATATTGATCATCACTACGAGCATCCCTACTATCAATTACAGTTCTGCATTTCCATACTTACTGCTATAAACTTGAAGAGGTAAATCGATGATCTCTGAATAAAAACAATAAAGAACCTTTTCCTTAACGATTTCAGTCTTGTCTACTTAAAATTTAGTTCTTTAATTGGAAAAAAAAATATCCTCTGAAATCAACTCACCATTTGGAAAAATTGAGGAAGGCCTTTCATCTTAAAATCATTATTAGGCTGAAAGGTAGGGAGGAGAGAGAAAATCATTACTTTTATAAACCTACCCTGATGTGTATATTGCTTCTTTTATAGGAGCTCATTTTTAACAACGTATACTCATAAAATTTAAATGATTTCCAATATTCTTTCTTTTAAACAGACACATGCGTCTAGTTAGGTAATGAGATATTCCACCAGTTAATGGCAAAAAGCAAGGCAATGATGTGCCAGTGGGTTTCTGTTATTTCAGTCTCTCTTTTGCATTGGTTTGACAAATTGTTCTCAAGGCTCCGAATGTGATATATTTTATTGGATTTTAAATGTTATCTATTACAGTAGTTCACACAGTACTGTACGACGATTTAATTAATCTTTGTTAGGAGTGTGAATGCCTCACTGTTTTTTCTTTTCCATGAAAAAGTCTTTACTAAGATAAGATTAAAAAAAGGGATTTTGACGAAGGTAAAACCTATTTCTGGGGAGAGACCTGTGATGCCCGGTGAAAAGTCCTTCCTTCTTTCTACCTTTTCTGATATAAAGCTTCCAAATATACCAGAGAAAAATAAAAGCATGGAATGCAGAGGTTACTACCCAAGCGCGAGCACCTCGTGAGTGTCGTGTATACATCAGGGGCGTGTGAAAACCACTATTCACAGGCTGTCTTCCAATTAGATAACTCCTTCATCAAAGGGAAGGGCCGTAACAAAGACCCCAGAAACCACACTTGTACCACGCCCCGTCACCCACACAAATGCCTTCTAGGTCATCCTTCTGCAAGAACATATGGCTTGGCAAGGAAAGGGTGGGTCCATACAAAAATAACCGGGAAGGGTTTCACCGGGCGTCACAGGTCTCTCCCCAGAAATAGATTTTTCCTTCGTCAAAATCCCTTTTCTGGGTCGACCTGTGACGGCCGGTGAAAATGTACCAGAGAATGCCTTCCAAGCCCAATAAAGTAATAACATAATGAGGAGAATACAATCACCATGTACGACAATAATATAATATAATAATGTAAGAAACGTCCAATTACCAACTAGCCAAATGACATAGGGAACGTAAGGCTAAATAACTATGACGACAAGGAATCAACTGAGTGTCGAATCGCAAAAGGCATCAAACCTTACATGTCTAAGCATATCTAAACATTAATGGAACGGTAACTACAATAACAGTTAAACCATAGGAATTAAACATGGCAAATATCATAGGGCTAACGAACTACCCAGGAGAGTGGCGACGTGGTGTGAGTGGCGGGTAAGAGGGAGAAGAGAAGAGATGGAAGAAAGGAAGAAGTAGAAATTAATGGGGAGGGATAAAGCTCCCCGCTGCCATCGTCGGGTTTTTAAGGGCCTGTAAGATCTTTAGATAGTGGCGTTTGACAACCATAGGGGATTTCCAACCCGTATATTTTTTAAAATCATCAAAGTCCCTGTTCTGGAAGTAATTGATGGAGGTATCTACTGTCTGTATATCATGATCCTGTTGGGGAAATGATTCCGGATTAGTATGTTTAAAGAAGTAGAGGATTTGTTGCCTGATACTGTGAATGGAAATAGTACCTCCTTGTTCCCTGATAACCAAGGGGCCAGACGAGCGGGTGGCAGTTCTAGCTAAAAAGGCCTTGAAAGTAGTGACTGGTCACAGAGAAAAAATCCTGGGGAAGAAGAATAATCTTCCGAGGGGAGCACCTATTTGCGGATCCTCATTTTTTAGCTAGGAAAGCATTGTCTGGAGAAAGGAGTACTTCAGCTGAAGGGAGGAAATCTATGTTTTCCGGGTTCGTGAGAGAGCTGCTAGTTCCTATATTCCATCACCTGAGGCCAAAGCCGTTAGAAATAAAAGTCTTCCTAAGAAGAGTGATAAAAGAGCAGGATTCATTGTCCGTGTCCGGCGCAAGTTTTGAGGACACCGTTCAGAGACCAGAGTCCTTTTGTGGCCGAACCGAAGGTCGAAGCCTAGCACATGTTTTTGGAATAGATGAGAAATAGGAATCGGCTAGGTTAATGTTAAACCCAACAAGGAAGATCTTCTTCAAAGCTGACTTGATGGTGGTTAAAGTGCTAACTGTTAGGCCTTTGCCAAATAGGAACCTCAAGAAAGAGATGGCTATATTCGGAGACATACGAGTATGGTCTGAACTCTTAGGGAATCTGCTAGTTGTTAACGGCCGAATCATATTGGCGAATTGTCGAGTCCCTTTTGTCTGATTCGATGAAGAGATCGTTTTCCGGTTCAATGTTCGCGTCTCTACGAGCTGCAAACTTCCTGTAGTCCACAAAGTTAGAGTTTTGGCTATCCTTGAGTAATCTGACACAGTGAGTTTGGATTACTTGGGTCAGTTTGGGGGAACGGGATCCGGAAGGGACGGAGTTTCAACTCGAGGAGGGGAGGAAACCAACTGTTCTTGGCCAGTGAGGTGGTACTAAAACCACTGCCCCCCGGAAGGAGCGTAGTTTGTGTAAGTCTCATTAGAAGATTCACTGGGGGAAATAGGTAAATCTTCTTCTAATGGTTCCTGAGTATCCACCGGAATGAAATTATGTCTAAAGACCATTCTGACTCCAGTGGTTTCGTCCTGGCTAGTGAGTCCGCTCTCACATTCTGGACTCCCGCTAGGTGAGTTACTGACAGGAACCAGTTCTTCTCTGTTGCCCAGGCGAAGATAGTGACCAGGATCCAATTCAGGTTGGGTGACTTGGATCCTCCCCTGTTGACGCAGTGTACTACGTCTGTGCTGTCTGACACTACTCTGATGTGGATCGACCTCAGAGGAGAGAGTCTCTTCAGGGTCAAGAACACTGCCATGGCTTCGAAAACATTGATATGGGACTGTTTCATGGCGGGTGACCAAGAGCCCTGAAACATCTGATGTTCGGAGTAATCCCCCCATCCACTTAGAGGCGCGGCTGTATGGAATGTCACTTGTGGAGGTGGGAATTGTAGAGGAACCGATTTGGAGAGGTTCTTCGTTTCGGACCATGGGCGTAGTCTCATTTTCAAGACAGAGGGGATCTTCGAGACCTTGTCTCTTAAAGGTACTTTAGCTCTCTTTCTCCAAACTCGATTGATGTCTTGAGTTTGGCTTTTAATAGGAGATCTGTTACTGAAGTGAATTGGAGAAGGCCGATGATACTTTCTAAGGTTCTTCTGGACACCTGTTTGTGTTTGAGAAAATTCTTGATCTTGGAAGCTATTCCTCTTACCTTTTTGGAAGGGAGAGACAACGTGTGCTTCAAAAGGTCCCACTGAATGTCTAACCATTCTAAGTGGTCTGATGGTTGCAGGCGAGACTTTTGGAGATTGACCCGAAATCACAGGTTGTCGAGAAATCGAAGTACTGTACTTCCTTCGTAGCTCTGTTGCCTTCTATGGCCGACCGGGCCCAAATGAGCCAACCGTCCAGATAAGCAATGATCTGTATCTCTTGGTTCCTGAGTTGTTCTAACACTGTCTCTCCCAGTTTCGTGAATATCCTGGGATCAATGTTGAGGCCGAAGGGCATGTCTTGAGCGCAAAGGCTTTCCTGCCTAGGCGGAAACCCAGATAAGAAGAGAAGTTTCGATTTATAGGCACATGATAATAGTCGTCGGTAAGATCGACAGAGGTGGTGACGGCCCCACGGGGAAGTAAGGTCTGTACCTGAGAGATAGTCAACATCCGGAACTTGTCGCAGAGAATGTAAGAGTTTAGCTTTGACAAGTCCCGGCCCACTCTCAATGCCGACAAGCCTTTCTTCGGAATTGTGAACAGGCGGCCTTGGAACTTCGGTGATCGGTCCCGTTTGATTACTTTCTTCTTGAGTAACTCTGTGGTGTACTCTTTCAGGATGGGAGTGGATTTCTGGGAGAAGGTCACTGGTGGAGGAGGAGGACCTTGTGGCCATTTCCACCTCAAACCTTTAGAGATTATGCTATGAGCCTGGTGATATAAACCATATCACCGGTTATCATCCTGAGGCCTAGGCTACTCTACCAATAAACATCACTTGGAATGCAAGGTGTGATTTTCATGTCAGTTGTATAAGACCCCCAATTTTCCGGGGTCAATTTTAGGATTTTAGGGTCATCTTATATGTGGAAATATATCCCCTGCCAATTTGTGTTAAGTTTTTATTGTTTTAAAATTGTCTTACCTTCTGGATTTGTTAGCATTCCTGTACAGGGATATCACTGTGTTTTAAATAACTGTTGTGAGGAGTATGATGCTTCTTTGTTCCTCGCAGGGAAAGTATGTTTCAAGGTCAAGGCTAAAGGAACTTTTTAGTTCAAAGGGAAATCCTTGACATACCAAATAATCACTTACCAACCTAGTTTTGTTAGTAATGAGCCTGAAAGCTTTTAACTTATTTAGCTTCCTTTGATAATGTCAGAAGGCCAGCAAGTCTTTACTGGTAGGCAATAAATCTGACTTGTCTGACAAGTTGCTTACCTTGACCTGACAAAAATAGTTGGGTCTTAGTGCTCATAATCACATAGTGTTTTATTCAGTAATGGTTCTGAATATTCACTGCATCTTAGTGTTGAGGTCCTATTGTATAGCCTCTTCACTGTTTAATGTGTTTGGCAATGTTTCAGCTAAAGGTGGTCAACTACATCACGTTCCAGATCACATTGCATTTCGTTTGTTTAAAAGCTCGGTCACTAGTTCAACACTGTGCACGTCAGTTGCAAAATTATTAATGTGGCCAAGTTAACAGCACCTCCCTTATCCGGTGTAATGAGGGTGTTCTTGTACTCTTTTAGTGGTCTAGAGACAATGTATATTTGAAAAAAAAGCCAAAGACTCTCTTACCACCAGTGATTCCTAGTCTGACTTCATAATAGCAAGGGATAATAAATATCTACAAATATTTATTTAGACCTAACCTCATTTAGTTAACTAGCAACTTGGAGTAACAATAAAATGGGTTTCATTGCCACTATACCCAACTTAGGAAGTCAGATTAGGATTAGCAACCTGTCAGGTAAAACCAGAGTTAACGCCTACAAGCAAAAACTCCCTGGCCTTCTGAGATTGAGCAAAGGAAGCTAAATACATTATAAGCTTTAAAGCCCATCACTATAAAACCTTCGCTGGTTAAACGTGTATTGTGTATTAGAGAACATTGCTGGCATGACATATATGTCATCTTCCCTGCTATAAACAACTAGCCTAGTCTCCAGATTTCCACCTGAACTAAAAGAAAGTTTCATAAACATACTTTCCTTGTGAGGAACAGTGATGCAATCATACTTATCACAACATTAATTTAAATCACAGTACTATCCATAAGCAGTAATAGCTACTAAATCTAGAGGAAGACAATTTAAAGTGCAATAAAATTTGTCACCATTTAGAAGAAGAGTAAGTTAAGCCGATGCAAATGAGGAAGTGGAATAAGAAAGAAGGCTTGGCGATACACATCTTACCATTAACTGCTAGAGTATCTTATTACTTCATTAGGGGTATGTCTATTGGAAGGAAAGAATATTAGATTTTTTTATTTTAGGGATAAAGGTCGATAAACTGACTCTCTGGAGAGGAAACAAAATGGACATGAGGGAAGTTTCACTGAAACAAAAAAATTCCAAAGGTTCAAAGCAAGGACCCCTTGGATACTGTCACACTATATGTATAGTAGATTCCAATAGATAGACTTGACAACTGAAGAATTTTCTCTCAAAAGTAAAGAACATGAGCACATCCGTGATAATACCCCAAAATAGAATTTAACCCAAGATAGCTGTGCATGTGGAGGAGGTTTTGGTGTTATGTATCACTGGGAAGGAGATTCCCCATCCATAAATACATTGAGAAGTCCCCTTCTGGAGTTCTCTCTTTTATTATTCTTCTCTGACAATAGCCTTTTGACTAAGAAAAAATGATTGAGAAAGGTTTGTTTTTGCTGCCTGCCTTTCAAGAGGTTTCTGAAATGACTATGCATTACCATTATGAAAGACACTATTTCTGTTTTCACATTTATCATACCGGCCTCGACTTTCCCTAAATATTTCACTAGAATCTGCATCATCACTTTTCTAAGGGTGTTTTTAATGACGTCTGAATGAATTTGCTTTGCCTTTTCGTATATGGTTGTCTCTGAAATCCTATCACCTCCCAAGTGTTTTTTATCTATCCAAAATTAATAGGAATTTCTCAACTTCCCGAGATGACACTCCTTTTGCCACATTGATTTATTTAAGGGCTTCTTTATAGACTGTTGATTTTGGTATACAGTACAGTACCAAACTCTTTGGGAATGTCGGTCGTGTGGACACCTCCTCCTGACTTTTCAATTATCTCCTTTCTTACAACTGTAGTGGTTCCCAAAACCCTCCTTTTTTGCTTGTTACTGCCACTACTAACCTTTTTAGGAGCCATTGTGTATGGATAAACACTAAAATATATGAAATTAACACAAAAAAGTTATTAGAACGACTGGGTCAATCACCTTGTCTAAGCGTCTTGACCCCTATAAGTTCTTTAAAGTTGTTCATCATCCAAATTTTTGTTTGATCTCTTAGGCAAAAAATATTTGAAAATTTAGTTTAATCACTGAACTGGTATACAGTAGTTCTGGGGTGTTCAATCTTTGAGGTATTACTATATCCAGATTGGATCATTATGATCAAGAAATACAATACTGATATAGACTTTTAAAGTTTTTTAGCAAGCCTCTATTGGATACAGTGTTTTGGGAGCTTCCAATTTGTGTACACTGCTGGACAAATCATCACAGCTTGTAGAGTTTCCCTCATGTTCAAATTCGGGGAAAAAATAAATCCGAGAATGGAGAGAAGGTTGTCTGTGACTTTGGTAGAATGCCCGGTAAAAAATAAGTCAATGGTCTTCCAAGTTTTTATGTGAAATATCTGCCAGAAAATGGCATGAAGTTTACTCACATATCTGGTACTCAGAGTAACGATTCTTACAGAGGTTTCTTTAAAGGGGTCCTGCATTAACCTGGACATGTGTCTCTGTAAAGGTGTGGGGAGGGGGGGGTTACTTACTTTATTTTGATGGCTGCTTTTCCGGCCTCATACAGCAGGGGAACCCCACTCTCTACAGAACCTCCACTGTCATTTTACCTTGTTCGTTCACAGTACTTAACGTTTCATATTGCGTATAGTTCATTTACTGTTAAATCGTCACAGTCAAAGGACTCATGAAATAAGAAAGTCTTCAGTTTCCTCTTGAAAGTCTTAATGTCTTCAATCATTCGAATGTTTCGTGGGAGCTTATTATATAGTCTCGGGGCCGCATATTTAAAGGCTCTGGAGCTTACAGTAGACATATATCTAGGTTCCAATAGTTTGAACCCATCTGTAACTATTCTCGTGTCGACACGATTTGTTGGCTGCGCAATATGTAGCAATTCTCTCAAGCATTTTGGACGCCCGGCTCTGATAACATGGTGGGTTATTGTACATATTTTAAATTCAATTCTCGCTTTAATCGGCAGCCAGTGTAAATCGACTAGTATAGGGGTTAGGCCTCTGAGCTCAGAGAGGAACTCCTCTCGCAAAATTTTTGTACATACATCAAAGCTCACTCAACGACTACAGGCCGATATCTCTATTATCAAAAATTGAAAGATGACAGAATGATAGCTATTAATAAAGAGAGGCACTGTCCTCAAACTATTAATAGAGTCTGAAATTCACACACTCACATGATGGTGACAGTGCGTGGGTCAAGGACTTTCATATTACACCAGTTGAAAAAGACTTTCTCCAACAACTGGTTTAATCTCCTCTTGGATTGCTAGCTCAAATTGGAGAAAGGTTTGGCAGCCCAATATAAAATGCCCCCTCGTTGTGAGACTTCCTGGAAGCCTAATACATGAGGGTTGGGCACCAAAGCTCTAAATGTGAAACTGGCAAAGCATCTTTCTCCTGCCAGCCTGGAAGTTCTCTAGGGAGATGTACTTGAAAAAAAAAAAAACACCCAGAAAAGCAAAAGAAGTGGTGATTACCTAAATAACTAATTTAAAGTGTGAACAAAATGGACATTAGGAAAAGAGTTCAGACTTACCTTATCTATATCATCTGCAGAAGTAAGAGATTCAATAATACCGGGTAATCCAAAATTGAAATCCAACTTTTCATCTATGAATTCAACTCAGAATTACAAATAATAATAAGAATGTAAGATAGTTCTAACAACCAAATACAGTAGTGTTGACAATGCAAAAGGAAGCTTAAAAAAAAAGATTAGAAAAAGCATGAATCATTCAAGTTTAATGAGGGAAAACCATCAGAAATAAATGGCAGAGCCACATGAAATTGCAATTTTCTGTTAGTTGCAATGCTTTGGAAACCTGGATGTACAAAATTCTTATTCTACTGGAGTGGATTAAACTGAGCTTATGGAGAAAAAGCAATAGGAACATCAGGGGAGGTTCATAAAAATAAGACGATTGTAAAGCAGTAGAATTTTTGATGAATGCCTGAACTTTCAGCATATTGTTCATCAGTACACAATATAACTAGTAAAATTTTAAAACCCATGGGGTTACAATCATTATACAGTAATGCCTCTAGATACAAAATTGATTGGTTCCGGAGTGGCTTTCGTGACGTTTTTGTATGATGAGTCACGTTTTACATTCAAATCTTCTAATTTGTTCTAAGCCTACTACAACACCACATGAAAATCTTATTATAAAGGTATAACCACAGTGAAGTAGTCAAATACATTTGAATCTTTCAATATACCTTGAACCATTCAATATATCTAACCTAACTGTTAATACCTGTAAATGAAGTAGGTATTAGAGCATAATGCCATAATAAATGGAAAATAATACAATACATACAGTACAATACTGTACATATACGAAATATACAGTACCGTATAAACTGTACTATTATTAGTTACCCTTACCATAGAAAAGTACATTTTTATCATGCATAAACAACCCGTTTTCTTCAACTCATGAACATTTTTAATAGTAACTATGTCATTGTAATACAATTAATATTCATTGGTGATACGTCGATTAATAACCTTCATTTTATTTTACACACGTGCTTAAGCTATTTAACTGTACTGCAAGCAAGATTCGTTGATGTTAATATGTACGTGAATTTACTTTGTAGAATGAATAAACTTTATGTGTAAAGTAAATAGTTTTCTTAACTGTTGTTTATTTACCGAAATGAAAGAAAAATATATCGCTAATGTTTTGATATGCGTAGTAGCATTGTGCGTACGTACATATTATACAGTACAGTACTGTTCATTGTGTTTTTTAAATCAAAAATGTATTTATTGATATAGAATTAATTATAAATAGCTAATCATGACATTAAAAGGAAAAAAATTTTTACGATATGTTATATATTTACAGAAATGAAAGAAAAATATATAATGTTATTTATTTCCCAAAATGAAAGAAAAATATATTGCTAATGTATTAGATATGCGTAGTAGCATTGTGCATACAGTACAGTTCTGTTCATTGTCTTATTTTAAATATTTAACTTAGCCGGTGAATATATAGCTGCAACTCTGTTGCTCGACAGACAAAAAAACTGTAAAAACTCGCCAGCGATCGCTATACAGGTTGCGGGTGTGCCCATCAGCGCCAACTGTCGGCCAGATACCATACTCAATGTAAACAAAGACTCAATTTTCTTCTCTGTCGACGTGTCGACAAGACGTACTTTTACTCGCTGTAGAACCTGGAGTTTTCTCAACATATTTGGTGAAGTACTTCATTTTGGTTTGAGCTTTCGCAGTGCAGGTGTTTTATCTTCATCTTAAATCTTGAACTTGTTTTGGATAGATTTAATTTTTGGTGACAAAGAGAGTATGGACTTTCTTTGACTTTTAAATGGCCGACCCTTCCCTTAGACGGAAGTGTGTTTAGGCTTTTAGTAATTATCTTATCACGTTATAATTTAATTATAGATTTTCCTCTATATATTTTATTTCTCACCGCCTTTATTAGGCCTCTTCGATTAACTTTCCATTTATAATAAACATAAAAAGTAAATTTTAATGTTTTGTTTATATGCGACCTTTCCTGAGAATAGGCGGTCCTAACTTGGAAACCGAAGTTAAACAACGTTGAGCCCTTTCAATCGTAAATAGCTTTTAAAGAGCTAATGTTTTAAAACTTTTTAAATGAATATTTTTAATAAATATTTTATGAAAGATTTTCTTTGAATAGTCTTCGTACTGTTATCAAAGATGAACTAACGTTTAGTTTTTTTATGCTACGCAGTTTGCGCTCTATCGTTACGATAGAGAGAGAGAGAGTATCACGGTTTCACTTTGCAGAAAGAGTAAATCGATTCTGACGTTTTGTTCATGCTTCTTTCAAATCTTAAATGTTTTAAATTCTATTTTAAAGGAACTTTTTAATTGAAAAACCTTTCAGTTTTTTCCTTTGGTCAAATAACGTTTTTTTTTTTTTTTTTGACGAAATGTAATTGGGCTCTTCTCTTAGGTGCGAAATCAAGAGAGAAAGAGAGAGAGAGATAGAGACGGAGGGAGAGAGAGGAGAGAAAACGTTCCGTTCTAGCGGGTAACGTTGTTCTCGAGTTACTCTCGTCCCTAGTCTCTGTACGGGGAGAAAGGATGAAACGTTTTTAGTTTTATTCTCGTCCCCAGGCAATGTATGGTGAGAGATTGAAAACGTAGTTTTGAATGAACTAGTGTTTCTTCTCTTCCCCAACCACTGAATTTTTTTATCTTAAAAGATGTTTACTGTTTTTTTGCTGGTATTAATGTGCTTGCATTATACGACTGATTTCGCATTTACTACCTTTTGATGAGGGTAGAATTGCGTGCTTCAAGTAGAAATCAGTAAAGTTTCGATTTCAGTGAAATAAGTGCAAAACAGAAAATCGTAGTGATAAAGTGATATTGCGCAAAATGTTACAGTGTTGCGTCCGAGGGTTCGTCTGTTTGTGCCTGTCGTTCACCTAGTCCGGGACCTCTTGCAAGCTCCCAAGCCCAGGGGAGAAGTAATGTCGTACGACTTATGGGTTCGAGAGGCCTTGATCAGCGAACAGACGTTTCCCTCTATGGTATCGGGTGTATCTTACCAAGATCTCCCCTACCATAAGGCGAGAGAGACAATTTTCTCCTCGTCATCCGAAGGCTTTTCGCATAAGAAACCTGTAACAAGGTTTCGAGGCCCTTAAGCGAAAGTCAGTCCTTTCAGGAGAGGTCCAGCGTCCTGGTTGCAGCCATTAGGACAGCTCTGACCCTATGCAGTCATCGGAAAACTGCTCGCCGCCTAACAAAAGCGTAACACAGACTCCGAGAGTCTTTTTTGTTGGCAAAGTGTTGCGGTCACAGACGTTACCCTCGTCTCTTACCGCAACCATTTCCGTTGATCCTTAATGGGTTGTACGGCAAGACATGCAGAATAAGCTTGCCTCCCTTATGGAAGACTATTCTGCCGATTAGTCCGTTGAGCCTAGCCGTTTATCTCATCGAGATCCTGGCTTTCAGCCAACCTAACGTTCCTTTGTGCGTCCTGTTGACGTTGGCGTAGCTAAGTCACGTCAGTCAGGTTGTTTAGAACCACACTCGATGCAGTCTCGTGTGGATTTTCAGCCACATTTGGACGTTAGGCCACTTGCTGATGCTCCTGTTGACGTTCAGGACGTTCGCTAACAATCGGAGTTGACTTGTTTTGACGCTGTGCGTCAACCTCCGCATTCTAGAGTTGTTTTGACTGCTCAGTCAAGGCAGTCAAAGCAGTCTCGAGTGGACGCTGTGCGTCCTCACGCACCTTTTGTTGTTGACAGTTCACAGACTGTCAAGCAGTTACATGACGTTGCGTCCTGGTCTCTCGCACCTGTGGTTGTTGACAGTTCACAGACTGTCAAGCAGTTACATGACGTTGCGTCCTGGTCCGCTACTAATGCACCAGTGCGTGTGGACTCTGCTTGTAAAGCATTGCCACCACGGTAGGTCTCTCCCTTGCTTGAGACTCAGCTTTTATCGGACAAGGTTCCTTTAGATGAGGAAGTTGCTGTTCCCCCTCCTACTGATATTCCCTTGAGGACTCTGTCAGACGGAGAGGAGCCTAAAGCTGCTTAGCCCTCTATGGACTTTAATTAAATCATGCTGATTTTTAAGGATCTTTGTCCGGATCTTTTTGTAACTGCTGCTCCTCGTTCGCCTAAACGTCAAAGCTTTCACTAGGCCTAGCTACTTCGAAGCCGTTGTTTATAAGCTAGTGCTCTCTCGCTCTCCTAGAGAGCTTTACGTTTGCTAGGCGACTGGTTTATCACCAGGAGGAGTTTGGGGGATACAGCCTTTGCTTTCCCTTCTTTTAAACTGGCTTATAGAGCGAGAGTCTGATATGACACGAGAGAAGTTCTCGGCTTGGGAGTTCCTGCCTCTGCCCAGATAGGCTTCTCAAATCTCGTAGACTCTCCCTGGCGCCTGGCCAGGAGACGCTCCAAGATTTTACAGGTCAACTTCACAGCTGTTTTCGAGCCTTTGAAGTTTTGCTGTACAATTATGTCATGCATAAACAAGGCTTTCAGGGATGGAAAGCGGTACCGCTTCAGTCGCTAACCCCGTCTGTTGCCGCACCTGCTCCTGTAGACCCTTAATGGGCTTTGCTGCAAGACATGCAGTCCAAGCTTGCGTCCTTGATGGAGGACTTTAATGCAGAGAAGGTTGCTGCTGAACCTTCTGGCCAACAACCTTCCAAGCGGTCGGTTGTGCGTCCTGTTGACGCTGAGGTAACCTTCTCGCGTCTACCAGTTGAGGTGGTTCCTCCACCGATGCGACCCAGTGTGGGTTGCCAGCCGCACGTTGACGTTAAGCGACGCTCGGAGGTGGTTGTTGACGTTCAGGACGTTCAACAACCATCAGAGGTGACTTGTTTTGACGCGGTGCGTCAACCTCCGCGACCCGGTATGGTGTTGACTGCACAACCCAGACGGTCTAGACAGTCTCGGGTGGACGCTGTGCGTCCTCACGCACCCATGGTTGTTGACAGTTCTCAGACTGTGCAGCAGTTCCATGACGTTGCGTCCGGCTCCGTCACGCATGCACCAGTGCGACCGGACTCAGCGAGCCAGACGTTGCCCACTCCGTTGCCGTTTCCTCATCAGTTTTCGGATGAGGAACTATCTGATGAGGACGTTGCTGAACAACAAGACGATCAGCCCCCAGAATAGATCAAGCCCTGCTATCCATCCAGAAGATGCTGAAGAAGGAACGCTGCTCAGTCAGGCTGTGGATGAGTCTGGTAGGGACGCTGTCATCCCTGGAACAGTTTGTATCACTTGATGGAAGGACAATATCAACCTAAGAGAGGGTCTTCCCCTGGCTGTTCAGACTCCCCACCACGTTCTCTTCTCGGACGCATCGGACTTGGGCTGGGGCGCGACACTGGACGGTCGGGAATGCTCAGGTCTGTGGAACTCGAGTCAGAGGAGCATGCATATCAACTGCAAGGAGCTGTTGGCAGTTCATCTGGCCTTGAAAAGCTTCGAGTATCTCCTTCGAGGCAAAGTGGTGGAGGTAAACTCGGACAACACCACGGCCTTGGCGTACATCTCCAAACAAGGAGGTACCCACTCACTGACGTTGTACGAGATCGCAAGGGACCTGCTCATCTGGTCAAAAGGTCAAGACATCTCCCTAGTAATGAGGTTCATCCAAGGCGACTTGAACGTCATACCAGATTGTCTCAGTCGGAAAGGGCAAGTAATTCCAACCGAATGGACCCTCCACAAGGATGTGTGCAAGAGACTTTGGGCCACTGGGGGTCAACCAACCATAGATCTCTTTGCAACCTCGCTGACCAAGAGGCTTCCAATCTATTGCTCCCCAGTCCCGGACCCAGCAGCAATACATATAGATGCCTTCCTCCTAGATTGGTCACATCTGGATCTCTACGCATTCCCACCGTTCAAGATTGTCAACAAGGTACTGCAGAAGTTCGCCTCTCACGAAGGGACAAGGTTGACGTTAGTTGCTCCCCTCTGGCCCGCGAGAGAATGGTTCACCGAGGTACTTCGATGGTTAGTAGACGTTCCCAGAAGTCTTCCTCTAAGGGTAGACCTTCTACGTCAGCCACACGTAAAGAAGGTACACCAAGGCCTCCACGCTCTTCGTCTGACTGCCTTCAGACTATCGAAAGACTCTCGAGAGCTAGAGGCTTTTCGAAGGAGGCAGCCAGTGCGATTGCTAGAGCAAGGAGAGCGTCTACCATTAGAGTCTACCAATCGAAGTGGGAAGTCTTCCGAGACTGGTGCAAGTCAGTTTCTGTATCCTCGACCAGTACCTCTGTAGCTCAAATAGCTGATTTTCTCTTATACCGGAGAAAAGGACGATCCCTTTCAGCTCCCACTATCAAGGGCTACAGAAGCATGTTGGCATCGGTCTTCCGGCATAGAGGCTTAGATCTTTCCAACAATAAAGATCTGCAAGACCTCCTTAAGTCTTTTGAGACCACCAAGGAGCGTCGTTTGGCTACCCCTGGATGGAATTTAGACGTGGTACTAAGATTCCTCATGTCAGACAGGTTGGAGCCGTTACAATCAGCCTCCCTGAAAGATCTCACTCTTAAGACTCTTTTCCTGGTATGCTTAGCCTCGGCTAAAAGAGTCAGTGAGATTCATGCCTTCAGCAAGAACATCGGATTTTCGTCGGAAAAAGCCACTTGTTCGCTGCAACTTGGTTTTCTAGCCAAAAATGAGTTGCCTTCTCGGCCTTGGCCTAAATCTTTCGATATTCCCAGCTTATCGGAGATCGTAGGCAATGAACTAGAAAGAGTCTTATGCCCTGTTAGAGCTCTTAAGTTCTATTTAAAGCGTACTAAACCTTTACGAGGCCAATCTGAAGCTTTATGGTGTTCAGTTAAGAAACCATCCTTGCCTATGTCAAAGAATGCTTGGTCATACTTTATCAGATTGTTAATACGAGAAGCTCATTCACATCTGAGTGAGGAAGACCGAACTTTGCTTAAGGTGAAGACGCACGAAGTTAGAGCTGTAGCAACTTCCGTGGCCTTTAAGCAAAATAGATCTCTGCAAAGTATAATGGACGCAACCTATTGGAGAAGCAAGTCAGTGTTCGCGTCATTTTACTTGAAAGATGTCCAGTCTCTTTACGAGAACTGCTACACACTGGGACCATTCGTAGCAGCGAGTGCAGTAGTGGGTGAGGGCTCAACCACTACAATTCCCTAATTCCATATCCTTTTAATCTGTCTCTTGAAATGTTTTAATGTTTTTATGGGTTGTCCGGAAGGCTAAGAAGCCTTTCGCATCCTGTTTGATTTGGCGGGTGGTCAAAGTCATTTCTTGAGAGCGCCCAGATTAGGGGTTTGATGGGGTCCTGTTGTATGGGTTGCAGCCCTTGATACTTCAGCTCCTAGGGGTCTGTCAGCATCCTAAGAGGATCGCGAGGCTCCGTAAGGAAGACGTACTTATAAGGCAGAGTAATCGTCTAAGTCGACTTCTTTACCAGGTACCTATTTATTTTGTTTTTGTTATTTTGATAACTTCTAAAATGAAATAAAAACTCTTAGCTCATAAGATGTAAACATATTTAACTGGTCTCTACCCACCACCCTGGGTGTGAATCAGCTATATATTCACCGGCTAAGTTAAATATTTAAAAATGATATTTTAATTATAAAATAAATTTTTGAATATACTTACCCGGTGAATATAAATTAAACGACCCTCCCTTCCTCCCCAATAGAGACGCAGTGGGATGAGAAGAAATTGAGTCTTTGTTTACATTGAGTATGGTATCTGGCCGACAGTTGGCGCTGATGGGCACACCCGCAACCTGTATAGCGATCGCTGGCGAGTTTTTACAGTTTTTTTGTCTGTCGAGCAACAGAGTTGCAGCTATATATTCACCGGGTAAGTATATTCAAAAATTTATTTTATAATTAAAATATCATTTTTAATTTAAAAATTTTCTTACAGATATACAGTAAAATCAAATGACATTAAAAGGAAAAAAAATATGCTACAATCCGTTATTCATTTACCAAGATTAAAGAAAAATATACTGCTAATATTTTGATATGGTAGTAGCATTGTGTGTACGTACATAAACACAATACAGTACTGTTGATTGTGTTTTTTAACTTTATAATGTATTTATTGATATAAAATAGGAGAGCAGAATCTTATGGCGGTAACTAGCATCAAGGTGGAGAGATAACCAATGGGAGAGAAGGATGATGGTGGCGAGATTACAGTTTGGCGGCGCACGAATTTTCAAACTGTTTTCGGCACCGCGTAAATCTTGTTTTGTGTCATGAAAACTTCTTATTAGGAGGCGAAAAAATCTTTGCTTCTCATTTCATATCATGAATTTTTCGTATACAGAAACTTTTGTATCAAGAGGCATCACTAATAGGAAATGTAGTGTACAATGTAAAGAAAGAACCAGAACAAGCATGCAGCCATTTTCTCTGCCTTTCTACTTAACAGTAATGAAAGGCATGTTGTCTTAAACCTGTCAGTGATAATAAGTAGTCTTTAATTATCATATGGAATGAATAAGCCACAGAAGTCACCATCATGCAGATGCTTTATGGTAAACAAGCCCAAAACTGGTTACACATGCTTTGGAATATTTTAGTCATTTTTCTTTTGGAGATATGAACATTTTGATAATGTTCAGCTCTTGCTGTTATCATAGGAAGAAAGGGGATACTCTTGGTAAAGAATATGAAGAGAATCAATTGTACTGTATTTATATCTGTTTAACCCTCTGATTGTTGCGTTATCTTTCAGTTTTTAGATATATTGTATGAATTTTTGGTACTTTGTATAAATGTAGTAATTCAAATACAATGGCACTTGCTGATTAGTTTTTTCGTGAGCAATAGATATGAAAAGAAGGTTATTAAATTCAACTTAGGAATATGACCAATTAGTGTAAGTTTTATTTCTAATGTAACACATTTTCTAAGACAACTTAATCTACACCTTGTCATAAAATGGGTTAAAATGACACTAATTACAGTAACCTGTATTCATGACCAACAATTATTGTATTACCAGGTTCATTTCAACAGAATTCGTGTAATTCTATGAAATCACTATTACAGGAAAATAGGCATCTCTCCATGGTGCACATGAATATAATTTAATTAGTTGACTTCCTTAAATAAACCAATGTTTTCTTCTGGCTACTGGTGAAAAAAAATGGATTAATACATTTTAGTTATATGAATTTTAGATTATATGTATACTGAGCTTTATTAATACAGAAGCTATGCTTCAGAATTCAATAATATATTGTTATTATTATTATTATTAGGTAAGATATTGATTTAGATAATTTTTCACTTGACGTATTGAAGGTAACAGGTCAACTAAACACTTATATAACAAGTAACACTGATTGATGGAATCATAACATTTGTAAGCAAAATACAATGTAAACAATCCAACATGATTGCACAATTGTTTCTCTTTGTGTTTTCAGAATATGATTTCAAAAATCTGTATGAAAGTGCATCATGGCGAATGACAGACGGCACCTATAGTGAGGATGAAGGGTCTTTAGGTCATTTACACATGCGAAAAAGTAGTGCTGATACTCACCTTATTAACTCGCAGGTTAGTAAAATTCTTATATATTAAATTCCTCCACCATATGGTATTATATGAAAACAAGAATTTCAGCATAGTGATTTTCAGATGGTTCCGAATACTACATTAATCTACTTCGTACAGTATTTGAATATAGCTAAACTAGAGTTAATGAAAATATGTTTGTATCAATCAAACCAACACTAAAGCCTTAGCCAGAGCTTTTGGAAAGAGTAGTTGGGGCACTAAAACCTCTCGAGCTCAGATGTCTTTTGATAGTTTCGCCAAGCTAGGAGACTAGATCCTCCTCTACGTTTACATATGAGACTTAAAATTGGATATTATAAGAGTACAAACCCATCAATTTGTGTATGCTTAATCCTGCAGTCTGCAGCTTTTTGGGCATACAAAAATAAGTACACCCCTCACTTGGTCATATATCCTTTATTTTCAAAAATTTTTCTGGGCTCTTCTTGTGCCGCCCAGTGAAATGCTCCTTTAGCACCATTTCTAAGGTATATAACTGCTATATATTACCAGAGAACCCCAGCTCGCTCACCTATAAGGTGTCGGTATAATATTCTGGGGCGTGATAATTCACAACCAGAGGTCTCGCACCATTTAGATATTTCCTCTTCAATATCCCTGACACAGCGAGGCGCCGTTTAACACCAATGCCGCGCAAGCTACTACTACCAACCCAACCCACGCTAGTGAACTCACTCCTTATATAGCATCCGTTTCACTCGCGCTTTGCGTTTTTTTGTCTTGGTGTTTTTCTCCATTATTCGTACTGATGTCGGACTCTCTGGTCACCCCATCAAAGTTAAGTACCAGATCTATGAGTTTTGAGCTTTGGGAGGTAGCATTGCCTTTAATTGTTAAATTATTCGAGTTGTTATTGTCTCGCTGATCCGACCGTCCGCGGTCCCTTGTTGGCGTGCTTCCCTCCCGCGCTCGTTCGTAACGTTTTACAATGAGTTTTCATTACTGATTGTTATTCGTTTTGAACATTATTTTGGAGTTCTTTCACCATTACACCTAATACTGTGTTTTTGTGAGTATCATAATTATATTGTATTATATGGTATTATCTACGTATCATAGCTTGATCTCAGTTGGCATGCCTGCCTTCGGGCTCGATCTAGTTGGTTTCGCATATGCCTTATTTTTATTGTCAATTATCGATAATTATCATTTTATATTCCTACGATTACCATCTAGTCACATTATTTACTTAGTTTGAGTGGGACTCTCGCGAGGCAGTTATTTTTACTTTATCTTAATGTTCGGCATCTACCCGCAGTAGAAGTTTGGTTGGTACCCCTGATCAGAGCGTCTCACCTGCTCTGGAGGCTCCCCGTCATATCCCCCTGCCACTCTCTTGCGTCGCTCTCTTACTAACGTTGTTTTACGCATGCCTTTATTCCCAGTTCAATGCATTACGTTATTTGATGTTTATTTGACATTTATTTGATAATTATTATTCGTTCCGTTTATGATCTTTTGTATTTACGTAGTTATCGGACAGGTTGGTATTCCTGTCTCCCCCTCCTGTTCACGTGATCTTGTACCCCCTCATGGACTAGTTCTCGCCTCCCCCACTATCTCACCGCCAACCCAGGGGTCCCTCTCTCCTGTTCGTTGGGTGTGTGGTTTGACACTATGGGCCGAGTCTTCTCGTACCTCAGTCTTCCCACCACCTTCCCCCCCCCCACCACCACCCATCTCTTACTGGGATTCATTACGACTCACTAGTGGGTATCGAGAACTTCCTCGGGGGTTTCATCCAGTACTCATGTACCTGGTCGTTTTTCCCCCCGCCGCCCTGATTGGCCATCAGTCGGCGGGGAAGAAGAACTGGGTTCACCTGGGTTTCTTTCACATATGTTACGTACCCCTCGGGATTTCTATTATTTTAATATTACAATCATGGATGTAGAGAGCTATTGTGTTTGTTCGGATACACGTATGTTCCGCAACCTACGGGACTTCCATTATTATTAGAATTTCTTCAGTTTTTGGATTTAGTGTTTTGCGTTACAAGAAGTTTCCCCGTTCGTTCCGTACGTCACGGGACCGTTATGATATTCCCCCTTTCTTGGAGGAATCTTGCTAGAATATGAGTTTGACTTTAGCTGAGTTGGTCATTGCCCTTGTCCCGATACGTTTGGGTTGGGAGGGCGATGGATCCCTTGGCTCCTCCCTCCCTCCCTTTGTGCTTAGGTGGGAAAGCTTTCCTGTCTTAAGAAATGTAGGTTCAAACAAGGAGCTGAGGTGACCCGAGTGAATAAAGTCTGGAAATCAAACAACCTTCTTAGTAACAAGGGGTTAAGAATCAAACCTGAACCTTGTAGTAGTCATAAAATATCTCTGGTAAAATACTATATAAAACGAATCATAGAGACCTTGTCACCAATAAGGATGGTAAAATATGGAAAAAATCATAAAGATTTTAACGCCCATGTAAGGATCTCATACAGCATGTTCTGTGATTTTGCAGTAAGTGGAGTATGATTCAGAAATATGGGACAGGAGGAACATGGTATACCATTTAGTTTAGGCTTAGCACAACAAGATGTTCAAAGTATTTCATTTTTTTTTTTTTTTTTTTAGCAATCACAGAGATAAAGTCGCCTGATTTAGCTTTGCGACTTTTATATCAACGGGGAAGATTGAATTTCAGAAAGCAGCAGGAGATTGTAATCTTCAGTCACAATGAAATAACATAGGAACTTGAATATCCTGTTATTTGATGGTGTAGAATACATAACAGTGCAAACAAAATACTGTATTACCAGCACACAACCTGCTGCAGCCAAAAACGGGAGGAAAAATATAAAAGTAAGTTTTCTCTAATTAGTTTAATCAGAATGCTACAAGGAAAACAAGTACGTTGGCCAAGATACCACCCAACAGTTGAGATACTACCGCTAGAGAGTTAATGGATCCTTTGACTGGGCAGATAGTACTACATTTGATTCCTCTCTGGTTACGGCTAATTTTTCTTTTGCCTACATATACACCGAATAGTCTGGCCTATTCTTTACACATACAGCTGATAGGATACAATTATAAAATTTAGGCCTCAAGCCAAGTGTTGGGACATGAAAGGCCATTCAGAGTTATATGATACAAATTAATCAACCATATCCGTACACTCACACCATCGAGTATCATTTCAACCTATAAAACCAATCACACAACTTTCGTTTAATAACATGTAGATGTGAAATAACGGATTTTGAAGCAAAGTGAAAAATCTATTTTTGGGTGAGATGGCCATGTCGTCCTGATGGAAGGTTCCTTTAGGCAGCTTTCTAAGGGATATTTGGCTACAGTGATACTCCCAGAGAATTGACCATAGGTCTCTAGAATTCTAACTCCTGGCGCGAGTATCCTTAAAATTTTTCTTAAGGATATCGCATAATATCAGGGGACATATTTCTTGATACGACACATGGCAATCTTCACCCAGAATAGAGTTTTTGCTCTGAGGGTGAAGAGTGGCGAAATTGAAGGGGAACTGTCATCAAGGTTACCCAGTGGATCCCCTTCCCATACTACTACAGGGTCCAATATGGCTACCCATTCCTTGTAGCAATTAAGCATGGTGGCTACAGATAGAGTAGTTTCGGGTGGGTATTGTTATGTATGTACACTCCTTTTCTTGAAAATAAGGGTGGGTCCATCAGGACGACATGGCCATCTCACCCAAAAATAGATTTTTCGCTTTGCTTCAAAATCCGTTTTGTGGGCTCAAGCCATGTCGTCCTGATGAAAGCTTACCAGAGAATTACTTGAAAGTATAGTATCTGTGGGTTTGTATAAGTACCTTAACCTTGGGTCAGCTTCTATATGGTCCTCCAGACCACATAAATATATGACGGTACCGTTATACGTCATATCCACTAAGCATGGAACAATCTTAGGGCTTCCTGTCCCCTGCAGGGAAATGTCATCCTCGACTTTAGAAGCAACAAGGTTTGTATATATATTGGAACAAATGTAATTATCATTCAATAATTATGTTCACATGTATATGCACCTTCAAGTATATACTTTATTTTAGGAAATTAAGTAAAAACTCCGTCTAAATTTATTCAGCTACTTTGGGGCGAATAAGACGCAAATACACCTTCAACATTTATTTGAATAGACAACATAAATGTAACAACTAGTGTATTACATTAGAATCAGTATTATACATCCAACATATAAAACGGATTTTGAGCGAAGCGAAAAATCTATTTTCGGGTGAGATAGCCCTGTCGTCCTGATGGAAGGTTCCTTTAGGTAGCTTCCTAGGGTATATTTGATTACAGTGATATTCCCAGAGAATTTACCTTTAGGTCTCCAGAATTCTAACTCCTGGTGTGAATATCCTTAAAAATTTCCCTTAGATATCGCATAATATCAGGGGATGTATATCTTGATACGACACATAGCAATCTTCACCCCGAATAGCGTTTTTGCTTCGAGGGGGAAAGTGGCAAAAATAGAAGGGGCGCCGTTATCAAGGTACCCTTCCTCCGTTACTACCTTGAGTATGTAGATGGCGCCATCGTCACCGCCACGTTTATTCCTTGTAGCGTTGAGCAAAGTGCTACAGATATAGTAGTTTCGGGAGGGATCCTGCCAAGGCCTTTTCATAAAAAGGAGGGTGGGTCCATCAGGACGACATGGCTATCTCACCCAAAAATAGATTTTTCGCTTTGCTCAAAATCCATTTTTTGGGCTCAGGCCATGTAGTCCTCATGGATGGTTACCAAAGCATTATTAGAAAGTACTATATCTGTGGATTTCCAAATGTGCCTCAACCTCAAGACAATATTTCCTTGGTCACTCAGACCATAGAGACATATGACGTTACCGTTATTATTACAGTATTATTATTATTATTATTATTATTATTATTACAAGCCAAGCTACAACCCTAGTTGGAAAAGCAAGATGCTATAAGCCCAAGAGCTCCAACAGGGAAAAATAGCCCAGTGAGGAAAGGAAATAAGGAAATAAATAAATGATGAGAATAAATTAACAATATCTCATTCTAAAAACAGTAACAGCGTCAAAACAGATAACGGATTTTGAGCGAAGCGAATAATCTATTTTTGGGTGAGATAGCCATGTCGTCCTGCTGGAAGGTTCCTTCAGTTGGTTTCCTTAGGGTATATTTGACTACAGTAGATATTCCCAGAGAATTAAACTAAAGGTTTCACAGAATTCTAACTTCTGGCGTGAGTACCCATAAGGTTTCCCTTTAGGATATCGTATAATAACAGGGGACGTATGCTTGACACACCATCTAGCTATCTGCACCCCACATAGCGTTTACTCTTCGAGGGGGAAGAGTGACAAGTTATGGGAGGAGCTGTTACCATGTTCTCCTCCTTCGTTACTGTTACGGTACTCGGTGACGTCATAACCGCTGCCATGTTTGGCCGCCATCTTGGTTGACGTCACTGTTGCGCGCCTTCCTCATTCCTTCTGGCGTCTAGGCCAGCCCCCATGATACAATAAGATTGGGAGGGGCCTGTCAAGGCCTGAATAGAGAACAAGGGCGGGTCCATCAGGACGACATGGCTATCTCACCCAAAAATAGATTTTTCGCTTCGCTCAAAATCCGTTTTTAGGGCTCAGGCCATGTTGTCCTGATGGAAGTGTACCGGAGAATTAATGTATCATGGATTTTTTCCCTTTTGTAGTGACTTTCGACTTCTAGACAATATTCCATTGGTCTGATGACCACAGAGACCTGTGACATTTCCGTTACATGTCACTTCAGAGAAACATGTACTATGATCCCGCTTCCTGCCCCCCCCCCCCCCCCCCCCCCCCCCCCCCCCCCCCCCCCCCCCCCGGCAGGGAAGAGTCCTATTGGACGTAAGGAAAATCTTGAAGTTACTTGATAGAGGAACTCACCTAGCATCAGAGATACCTGCCGGTCCCAGGGCCAGATAGAAGAAGGTAAGTACAACGTGTTGGAACAAATTACCTTAGTCTAGATAAGTTTGTATCAATGAGGAACAATAGTATAATCATTGTTCAGAGTATCATTCATATCATGAGGGAAGTAAAACTCTCAAACAGTATTTTAATTCCAAAATGAGGGTGAAATAAGATGCACGAGTAGAGCAAATTTTATTTTTATTTTTAGTCAAAATAAGAATTAGCATACAACAGGTAATAAATACAGATTGTAATGGAATGCAATCAGTAACATAGGCTTAAGACATTAATAGAAAAATGGGTGTGGAATCTGAAAAGGAAAAACTTGCCATTACACACATTAGTTCTGTAGGAACTATAAAGTCTTTCTTGAATGTCTTATACACTTCATGTTAAGAACATGTGGCACACGTGTTTTAGTCTATGTGACTTCACCTTTGTATAAGAACAGTCCGTAGTGTCATGAGGTGGCACTAATTTCACTATGTTGCGCACTAGGGTTAACACAGACACCCTTAGAGTTAGTCCCAAATAACTCACTGTTCTATGCAGCACTAAGCAGCAGGTTTTAGCACACTACCTGCAGCTACCACAAATCTCTTCAGTTCATGCACCTGCTTCGCGTAGTGTTTGAAAAACACTCTTGAAGACTTCCAGCCTGTGAAAGAGCGAAGACTTTCGAAGTCCATTGACTGGAAGAAGTTCAGAGAAGAGGCGACTTTTCTGGGATCGTGACCTGCAGGTGTACTGTCAGGATCCGCTCTGTGAATTAAGTAGGTGATCTTCGCCCTTAGTTGTTTGAGTGACAAGTCGGACCCTGATGTTTCCCCTTTAAAGAGCTGTCCTCCGCCAAAGTCTGAAGTTTTTCGAAGATAGACCTTTAGACTCTCCATTGGACACAGAGAGACATCTTCCTTCAGAGGGCAGATTCTCCAGGGGCCCCACCTTTTGGTGGGAAGCTCGTTCTTGGCGAGAAACGTTGGGTCACTCTGATGTTTCCCCTTTAAAGAGCTGTCCTCCGCCAAAGTCTGAAGTTTTTCGAAGATAGACCTTTAGACTCTCCACTGGACACAGAGAGACATCTTCCTTCAGAGGGCAGATTCTCCAGGGGCCCCACCTTTTGGTGGGAAGCTCGTTCTTGGCGAGAAACGTTGGGTCAGGAAAGAGGGTAAGTTCGCCTGTTTCAGCGAACTGGATCTGCCCCTCTTCTCTTGATAATGCCACAATTTCACTGACTCGGGCTCCCGAGGCGAGAGCAAATAGGAAAATCACTTTTTGAGTCAAATCTTTCAGAGGGCAAGTTTCACTGTCCAAACTTGATGCAAAGTGGAGCACCTTGTCAAGAGACCAAGAAATGGGTCTCGGTGGGGGTGCGGGTCTGAGTCTAGCACATGCCTTTGGCAGCTTGTTAAAGATGTCATTGGACAGGTCTATCTGGAAGGCATAGAGTAATGGTCTCGTCAAGGCCGATTTGAAGGTGGAAATCGTGTTGGCTGCCAAGCCTTGTCCATGAAGGTGAATGAAGAAGAACAAACAAAAATCCATTGAAATTTCCGTAGGATTTTTAGCCTTGACAAAGGACACCCACTTCTTCCAGGATGACTCGTATTGCCTTCTGGTAGATTTCGTTTTGTATTCCTCTAAGAAGTCTAAGCATTTCTTCGAGATCCCAAACCTCTTCTTGATGGCTAGGGAGAGAAAATCATGAGATGAAGGTCTTGTGTTTTCCTTGATGAAGCGAAGGCAGTCGACTTCTAAACTTGCTGGGTTAGAACTGGGTCTGGCAGGGGAATTAGCTTGGGTTGTAATTCCAGGATTAATGGGAACCAGTTGCTCTGGGGCCACTTGGGTGCCACTAGGGCCACTGTTCCTCGGAAGGATCTCAGCTTGGTAAGGACTTTCAGCAGAAGATTGGGTGGAGGGAACAGGTAAATCTTGGTCCATTTGTTCCAATCTTGGGACATGGCGTCCATCGCTTCCGCTCGGGGGTGCTCGTATGGGGCCACATAGCGAGGAAGTTGTTTGTTGTCGCTCGTTGCGAAGAGGTCGATCTGCAGTTCCGGGACTTGTTGGGAGATGAAGGAGAATGAGTCTGCGTCTAGGGACCATTCTGACTCTATCGGAGTTGTCCTGGATAGAGCATCCGCCATCACGTTGCGGAATCCTTGTAGGTGAACTGCTGAGAGGTGCCATCTTTTCTTGTCCGCCAAGCGGAAGATGGGTAGCAACACATGGTTGAGTTGGGGCGATCTTGAGCCCTGACGGTTGAGACATCTGACTACGACGTCGCTGTCCAGAGTCAGACGGATGTGAACTGAGGGACGTGGAGACAGCCTTTTCAGAGTGAGAAGGACCGCCATGGCCTCCAAGATGTTGATGTGAAACGTCTTGAATAGAGGAGACTATGTTCCTTGAACTTGTCGTTGGTGGAAGTGACCCCCCCATCCTTCTAGCGATGCATCCGTGTGGATAACGACCGATGGAGGTGGTGGTTGAAGAGGTACCGATTTTTTCAGGTTCTTTGCCTCCGACCATGGCTTTAGGAGTGATCGAAGCCTGGTCGGCAGAGGTCTCTTGAGATCTCTTCGAGCGATTGATGCGTATCTTCTCCAGACTCCCGGTGCATCCTTTAGCTGTGCTTGCAGCATTGGGTCTGTCACTGAAGCGAACTGAAGGGAGCCGAGCACCTGTTCCTGTTGTCGTCTTGAAATCCGTTTGGATTTTAGGAGTCTCTTGACAGATCCCGCTATTTCCTTTCTTTTCTTCAGAGGAATGGAAAGACGGTGTGACTGAAGGTCCCAATAAATTCCTAGCCATTGGAACTTCTGAGCTGGAGAAAGTCGAGACTTTTTGGTGTTGATCTTGAAGCCCAAATGTTCAAAGAATCGGATCACCTTTGTGGAAGCTTGCAGGCATTCTTCTATGGATGCTGCCCATACCAGCCAATCATCCAGGTAAGCCATCACCTGGACGCCTTGTAAGCATAGCTGTTGGACGATCGTCTCTGCGAGCTTCGTGAATATCCTTTGGGGCTATGTTTCGCCCGAAGGGCAGGGCTCTGAAGGCGTACTGTCTTCTTTGAAGCCTGATTCGTAGGTAGGAGGAGATCTGGCAATTCATTGGAATGTGCCAGTAGGCGTCCGCCATGTCTATCGAGACTGTGGAAGCCTTTTGAGGCAGCAGGGCTCTTATGTGCCAAAGAGTCAGCATTTTGAACTTGTTGTTCACTATGAACTTGTTGAGAGGGGACAAGTCCAGAATGACTCGGAGTTTGTCGGAGTCCTTCTAGGGAACACAGAATAGTCTTCCTTGGAACCTGGTGAACTTTACCCTCTTGATCACCTTCTTGTTCAAGAGTTCTTGGACGTATTCTTCCAGGGTGGGGGTGGAGTGTAGGAAGAATTGGTGGAAAGCTGGGGGTGGTGTCACCCAGCTCCACCCTAATCCGTTCTTGATGATGCTGTGAGCCCAAGGATCGAAGTTCCAACGATCCTGGAAGAGGCGGAGTCTTCCTCCCACCGGAAGCATCTCATTGCTTCTTGTTTCCCGAGGGTTTACCACCTCGGCCACTTGCTCCCCGTCCTCCTCTCCCTCTGGAGGGACGTCGAGAGGAGTCTCTGCCGGTGCCTCTACCTTTGGGACGAAAGGTAGTCGACTGCCTTTCGTAGGCTGGCGTGAAGGCTGGTGACGGGGCCACCACCGGCTGGGGTACCTACTAAAAGGTTTGTTGGGGCTGAGCCACCAACTGGGGAGCGGCGGGTGCCGGAAAATGGCGCTTAGCCTGACGCTGCTGAGGTCTGGGCTTGTTGGTCTTCTTCTTAGGTTGGGGGCCCTCATCCTGAGAAGATTTCCTCTTCTTCGACATTCCCCATTTATGGAGAATGTTCCGATTCTCCGTGGCGGTTCTGTCGACGATCTCTTTCACAAGGTCGTTAGGGAAGAGATCTTCCCCCCAGATGTTGGAGGAAATCAGTTTCCGGGGTTCGTGTTTTATGGTGGCATCCGCAAACACGAACTCTCTGCATGCTCTCCGGGCCCTGATGAAGCTATAGAATTCCTTCGTCAGGGTGGCAAGGTGGGTCTTAGCCAAGACCATGTAGAAGCCTGGGGTCCGTGTGTCCCCAGCCATCGTCTCCATCTGGACCTGAAGGGAGAGGGAGGCAGCCAGCCTCTTTCGTGTCCAGCTCCTGACGCAGAAGGTACTGGAGAGCTTAGGGAGGTTCTCGTTGAACTGCCGTCCAGCGATGTCAGCCTCCAACTTTCCCACAGAGAAAGTTAACTGGATGTCTTTCCAGTTCTTGTCGTCGGGAGGGAGGGCAAGGGAGAGGGGCCTACATTCCTCCAATGTAGGGCAGGGTTTCCCTTCCTTCACCGCCTTCAACACTGCTAACAGGGATTTCTCTGCAAAGGGGAAGACCATGGTGGCAGGAGCAAGAAAAGATAGGTGTTTCTTGCTTAGGGCCGGCACCTTGGAGTTGGTGTAACCCTTACTCTTCAGGCAGCTGGCCAGAAAAGATTGAGCCTTTGCATGGTCGAAAACGATGATCTCCTTAGGCTCGCTTTCCTCCTTGGAAACTGGCTCGGACTTGAGACGGATGTAACAGTCCGGATAAGCTTCAAAGCTAGGCGAAAACTCCACCTCTTCAAGGGGAATGGCGCCTAACTTATCGTTGACGAAGATACGTCCGCTCATGATCAGCATGTGTTCTGCATGCCTCCATGGGTTCGTCACTGAGCATGGGGGAAGATCCTTCACGGTGATCTTCCTCGGGGTCTGTTTCGATAGGCATAGGATTTCCCTCTTGAAATCCTCGTCCCTCTGGTGAATCTTCTCGTCCAGGATCGCCACCAGGTGTAGGAGTGGAAGAGGTAGAAGGGCCGGGTTCCGAAACAGCAACGTAAGCGTTAGAGGGGAAGGGGCGCCTTCGCCCTCAGAGTCAGGAGCCTCCCTAGGCTCCTCCTCTTCTCGACCCTCGGCCATCAGGGTCCTTTCGGTGGTCTCCGACACTTCCGACATCCGTTCCACCTCGTCAAGATGGAAGTCTTGAAGTGCGTCCGATACGTCCGGTTCGACCATCAGTTGGACGCAGGGGATCTCCGGTTTGGGGATGACAGCATCCGCAGATGCTTTGGGGAAGAGCAAAGCTCTCATCTTCTCACTAGGGAGATAGGGCCCCGTGGCATTCTTCTGGAAACCACGCACCCATTTGCGTAGTTTCTCGCGAGCGATGTCCCTGGCCTCCGCAGACGGGGGGCCTCGAACGTCTCGTTGAGCAGGTCCTTGCAGACGGTGCAGACCTGCGGGTCCCAATTCGGCACGCCAGGTGGCCATAGAAGTCCGGGCGCTGAACGCTGCAGAAGGCGCGCTCACACCAGATGTACTCCTCCTGTAAAGAAGAAAGGGGTACATGAGTCTACAGATGTCTATATCATTGACTTAAAGTAATCTTAGATTAGTTTTTAAAGTAATTTCAATTACAATATAAGATTCCTTTCCAAGTGTAAGCTTAGGATAGGTAAGCTGGAAATGAAGCAGAAAAGACACAAACTTGTGCATCCCGCCCAGCCAATTGCCGTGACCTCACACCATAACTAATTCAAAGGCCTTCTTGAGAACGCCCTAAGGAGTGAGAAGGGATATCCGAAATGGATAATTAGCACAGCTTGTACTTCCTCCAGAGTATTAGCAATGGTGAGAGGGAGAAAGCTGAGTTCGTTCAGCTTAAGGGAAAAGGAGAGTAGATTATCCCCAATTCAGGTAGGTCCCGGAAAGGGACTGCGCATGGATGCACAGAGTATGCTAGAAATATTTACTGCATAACTATACACCACAGTTTTCTGACTAGGGTATGTACTATACCATAGATGTACTGGCTATCGTATACAGCTATACAATAGACACTGCCGGCGCATTGCCGGCAGAGTAGAAGTGACAGTCCACTGATGTAATATGATTAGGTGGCGCCGGCGAATCTCCAATTGAGGGGGAACCCCTCCCAGCCATCAGTCTATGTGGCGGAGAAAGGGCGAAACCTCAGGATGATGGCAGATCGCCGGCATGTCGACGGGGCCCCGGCAGTCGGCAGGCAACCGGCTTTAGGTACTCCGACCCTGACTTCAATCTATGAGACAGAGAGGATACCAGGTCTAAACTGACGGCTATAGCCGGCAGAGTAGTGTGACAGTGGACCGGCACTGATTGAGATAGAGAGAAAGTATGGAGGAAGGAGGAGGGAAGGGCGGTAGCTCACTACCCTAACCTCGTCTTCCTCTGGAAGGAGAGTTCAAATGGAAGGGAGAGAATGGCAAGCTTCCATCCAGCCACAACAGAGCCGGCAGTCGGCTAGAGTTGTGAGTGGCGGCCCAAGGGAGGACCGAAGAACACTCTAAGATAGTGAGGTCTTCCGCCAGCAGACCGACCTGTCGTATGCTATCCCTTAGTTCAACTATATGCGGGAAGCCTAGCAGTTTGGACTAACCAGCGAAAGGACCAGGCCGACCCCACAACCCGCCGGCACTCGGTCGAGTTGTAGGACGGTGGACAGGGGGTGTGATGGCTAGGCCATCACCAAAGGACAGAGGGGGAGGGGAGAGGGTCTTGAGAAGGAGTGTAGGGGAAGGCGTGAGCCCTCACCGGCACTCTGGGGGGGGGGGTTGGTTCTGTTTCAGTACTGGCACTAACCTAGGTGTAGGAAGAATTCGTTCTCCAGCCTAGGGTAGGTTAGTACAGAGAAGGAGCGCCACGGATGTGCCGTCCTAAACTATAAAGAAACAGAATCCCAGGGCCTGCCTAACCTAGGCTAGGGGAACATATCCCAAAGTCCGGGGAAGGTAGGTGTAGGACAAGTCGCTAGGCCACAGGGAGGAAGGGTCGTAACCCTACCAGGTGTGGTCTAGGGGGAAGGGCAGAGCCCCCCCTTTGCCGAACAGCGGAACCAAAAGGAGAGTTCATTCGCCTAATGGGGTAGCTGGGGGAAAACGACTGGTACTCTGAGGTTCTGTCCCAAACTCAAAGCTCATGAACTATGGCTATGGGTGGGGAAAGAAAATCCTAGCCTAACCTCACTTGAATACGATTCAAGGTAAGGAGGGCTAGGATGTAGCCTAAGCTACCTCAGAGGGAGGAGAGATTACCTTGCTATGAAGGTAACCGGGGAGGTGAGAAAGTATACAAAAGCCCCAGGCGTTAGGTTAGGGGCGAGGGAGTCGACTACCAAGATCATCGAAACCCCTTGTATACTTCTTAGAAGGAGGAAAAACATGTGCAATCACTGAATCTTATATGTATAAATGCCTAACATCTTCATTTCATAATTTAACACTAGGAACACTTATTATATCATGCATGAAAGTAAACTAAAACGCCTAGGCTATCAAGCCTAGGGGCTAGGCTAGCAAGCTAGAGAGAGAATTCGGCTACCTACATTCGCCGAAAACGAATACTATCAGCATAATATAACTAATTCCTAGCAATGAAGACTAAATAACTAATACTGATTATTAGTTATAAAACCGGGAAGGTTGTTCTGGCTAACTAAATAAAACATGCGATGCGAACATCAGCGTCAGCGTCATGACGCCTCCGGTTAAGGCAGCAGCTCCGCCACAAAACACGGTATTTTAAGATAAATTGGCGTTACTTTACGGCCAGAGTTGATTTATACAATACAAGAATATGGTACTCAACTTTCCAGAAGAAGGTGAGGCTGAAGATTGCGACATGACGAAACTAATAGCGAATAACTGGGAAAAAGACACCTGGTCAAAGACGCTACGAGTGAAAGAATGAGGAAGGCGCGAAACGGTGACGTCAACCATGATGGCGGTGGTTATGACGTCACCGAGTACCGTAACAGTAACAAAGGAGGAGAACTTAGTAACGGCTCCTCCCATAACTTGCCACACTTCCCCCTCAAAGCGTAAACGCTATGTGGGGTGCAGATAGCTATGTGGCGTATCAAGCACACCACATAGCTATATTATATGATATCCTAAAGGGAAACCTTATGGGTACTCGCCCCAGAGGTTAGAATTCTGTGAAACCTTTAGTCTAATTCTCTGGGAATATCTACTGTAGTCAAATATACCCTAAGGAAGCTATTGAAGGAACCTTCCATCAGGACGATATGGCCTGAGCCCAAAAATGTACTATATAACGGATTTTGAGCGAAGCGAAAAATCTATTTTTGGGTGAGATGGCCATGTCGTCCTGATGGAAGTTCCTATAGGGTAGCTTCCTTGGGTATATTACAACTACGGCGATATTCCCAGAGAATTTACCTTAAGGTACCCTGAATTCTAACTCCTGGAGCGAATATCCCTAATAAAAGAACCAGGGATATCGCGAAATATCAGAGGACGTATTCTTGACACGCCACATGGCAATCTGCACCCCGAACAGAGATAACACTTCGAAGGGGTCAATTGGCAAGAAAACGAAAACGAGAAAGAAAAGGAGAGCCGCTCGCAAGGTATCTCTCCTCTCCCGTTTCGTAAGCGTGCATTGCACCGTTCACGGCGCCATCTGTATTCCTTGTAGCGATACACGAGGTGCTACAGATACTGTATGTAGGGAGGGGACCTACAGCCCTTTCATAGAAAGGGAAGGGCGGGTCCATCAGGACGACATGGCCATCTCACCCAAAAATAGATTTTTCGCTTCGCTCAAAATCCGTTTTTTAGGCTCAAGCCATGTCGTCCTGATGGAAGTATACCAGAGCATTACTGTATCTGTGGATTCTCAAAACGTGCCGTACTCCCCGGAGGTATTTCCCCAGTCAACTAGACCTAGAGACCTAAGATGTTACCGTCATACATCTTTTCAACTAACCATAAACCATGTTAGTGCTTCCTGCCCCCTACAGGGAAGAGTCCTACTAGACTCTGGAAAAGTCTCGAAGAGTACATATACCTATGTATGAATAACAGACAAGCCAATATAGTGGTCTCACCCTATATCATGTAAAGCATAGTTTGTAAAGAACCACTGCGTCAATATGAAATATCAACCAGTTCTCCGTTCAATACTGTATTGGACAAAGGTTTATATCCGAGTAGGAGGAAACTTGCATATCCGCCACCGTCCCCTTAGGGCATGGAGTCCTCCCGCTAAGGGAAAGCATAAACCAATGCAAAAAATGCTTACATAAAGGAACAATCTATTAGAATTATCCCAGATAAATATACATAGTACGTAATGCTCAATTATTACCAATAAATTGACACAGGTGAAGGAGACGCAAGGTTTGCAAGAACTAGTTTATTGACAAACAATAAATAAAACAGGTTAACAACAATTATATATATTTAAGAGGAGGATAACCAAAAAATAAGCATAAGCATGATAGTAAACAGAAACTTGTTTATCTGAAAGAAAAACATTAGCGCCACTTTTAGCATACCGAGGTATCAAAATTGTAAAAGTCTGTATTACTAATCAGTCACATTAGCGTTAGAAACGCTCGGCACACATGTCTGCACTTATGCTAGGTTCACCTTTGAAAGCGGAACAGTCAACGTGGGCAACCCGGTGCCCTCACACTTAGTTTGTAGAACAGTATGTAACTACACACTCACCCCGGAATTAATCGTCCCAATTAAATCCACTGTTCATCGCAGAGTTAAACAGCAGGGTTAACGACGCAACCCACTGCTACCACAGACCTCTTTAGTTGCTCCACTTGCTTCGCATAGTGACGAAAGAACACTGGAAGACTTCCAGCCAGTGTATGAACGAAGATGTTCAAAATCCATACAATTAAAGAAATTTAAGGATGAGGCAACTTTCCTCGGATCGTGACCTGCGGGTGTACTGTCAGGATCCGCTCTGCGAATAAAATATGTGATTTTCGCCCTGAGTTGTTTCAGAGATAAATTTGAGCCTGATGTTTCTCCCCTGAATAGTTGACCACCCTTGAAGTCTGAAGTTCTACAAAGATAGACCTTTAGGCATTCTACTGGACATAGAGATGCATCTTCTTTCAGAGGGCAGATTCTCCAGGGACCCCACCTGTTGGTGGGTAACTCGTTCTTGGCGAGAAACATAGGATCCGGAAACAGGTTCAGCTCTCCCCCATCCAAGAACTGAACACGACCTTCCTCTCTCGAGAGGGCTACAA
Source organism: Palaemon carinicauda (assembly GCF_036898095.1). NCBI lineage: Eukaryota > Metazoa > Arthropoda > Malacostraca > Decapoda > Palaemonidae > Palaemon > Palaemon carinicauda. Next base: position 34,201,713 of record NC_090761.1, read on the forward strand.
TCTCACTAACCCTGGCCCCGGACACGAGTGCAAAAAGGAAAATAACTTTTTGGGTCAAATCCTTTAACACACACTCCTCATTGTTCAACAGTGAAGCGAAATGAAGAACTTTATCTAAAGACCATGAAATGGGCTTTGGAGGTGCTGAAGGTCTGAGCCTAGCACAGGCTTTCGGAATTTTATTAAAAATCTCGTTAGCGAGGTCGACCTGGAAGGCATATAAAATGGGTCTTGTCAAAGCAGATTTACACGTTGAAATCGTGTTAGCTGCTAACCCTTGACCATGGAGGTGGATGAAGAAAGATAAGCTGAAGTCCGTCGAGATCTCCTGCGGATTCTTCGCCTTGACAAAGGCCACCCATTTTCTCCAAGATGACTCATATTGCCTTCTAGTAGATTTGCACTTATATTCCTCTAGGAAGTCTATGCTGTCTTTCGAAATCCCGAAACGCTTTCTCACCGCTAGGGAGAGAAAATCATGAGCTGCAGGGTCCGGGTTTTCTGTAATGAAGCGCAGACAGTCGACTTCTGGAATCGCTGGGTCAGAACTGGATCTGGTAGCGGTAGAAACTTCAGCCGTAGTTCCAATGCCAGAGGGAACCACACGCTGTTCGGCCACTTGTGAGCCACTATTGCCGCTACTCCCTTGAAGGATCTCAGTTTGTTGAGGACCCTCAACAGAAGGTTGTGAGGAGGGAACAGGTAAATCCTGGACCATCTGTTCCAGTCGAGGGACATCGCGTCCACTGCTTCCGCCAAGGGGTCCTCGTACGGGGACACGTAAAGGGGTAACTTCTTGTTGTCTTTCGTCGCAAAGAGGTCTATCTGCAGTTCTGGGACTTGACTCAAGATGAAGGAGAACGATCCTGCGTCTAGGGACCACTCCGACTCTATCGGTGTGAACCTGGATAGAGCGTCCGCTGTCACATTGCGGACTCCTTGAAGGTGAACTGCCGACAGGTACCACTTCTTCTTTTCCGCCAGTCGAAAGATGGCCAACATCAATTGGTTGAGAGGTGGTGACCTCGATCCTTGTCGATTCAAGCATCTCACAATCACCTCGCTGTCCAGCACCAACCTTATGTGGATCGAGCGACGCGGGGAGACTTTCTTCAAGGTAAGGAGCACTGCCATAGCTTCCAGAAAGTTTATGTGAAATGTCTTGAATAGATTGGACCAAGTCCCTTGGGCCTTCTTCCGATGAGAATGACCTCCCCACCCCTCCTTCGAGGCATCTGTGTGAATAGTCAACGAGGGGGTAGGTGGCTGAAGAAGTACCGAGTTCTTTAGTTGTCTGGCTTGGGACCAAGGCCTGAGAAGAGTACGTAGACGAAGCGGAACTGGTCTTCTCAGATATCTTCGCGCGTTTGATGCATAACTTCTCCAAACTCCGGTTGCATCCTTTAGCTGTGCTCTTAGCACCGGGTCTGTTACCGAAGCAAACTGGAGAGAACCCAGCACTCTCTCCTGTTCGCGTCTTTATATCCTTTCGGAATCCAGAAGTCTCTTGACAGAACCAGCTATCTCCTTCCTCTTCTTCGCCGGGATGGAGAATCGGTGTGACACTAGGTCCCAGTGGATTCCCAACCACTGGAACTTTTGAGATGGAGAAAGTCGAGACTTTTTTCTGTTGATCTTGAAGCCTAGATACTCTAGGAACTGGATCACCTGCAGGGAAGCTTGCAAGCATTCTGTCTTGGATGCTGCCCACACCAGCCAGTCGTCCAGGTAGGCTACCACCTGGATTCCCTTTAGGCGTAACTGTTTGAGAGCTACGCTCGCAAGCTTCGTGAAGATCCTTGGGGCTATATTTAGCCCGAATGGCATGGCTCTGAAGGCGTATAGTCTTCGATGTAGCTTGAACCCTAGGTAGGAGAGTCGGCGATTGATTGGAACGTGCCAATAGGCGTCTGACAAATCTATGGAGACGGTAAATGCCCTCTTGGGCAGTAAGGTCCTTATGTGTTGCAGTGTTAGCATCTTGAACTTGCAGTTCACTATGAACTTGTTGAGTGGCGACAAGTCCAGAATGACTCTGAGTTTTTCCGAGTCCTTCTTGGGAACACAAAACAGCCTCCCTTGGAATTTGATGGACTTTACCCTTCGGATCACTTTTTTCTCCAACAGTTCTTGAATGTACTCCTCCAGAACGGGGGTGGAGTGTTGGAAAAATCGAGGGCACAGGGGTGGAGTGCTGTACCAGCTCCAACCCAGTCCATTCTTGAGTAGGCTGTGGGCCCAGGGATCGAAGGTCCACCAATCCCGAAAATTCTGAAGTCTCCCTCCTACCGGTATCACCTCACTTCGACTACTGTCCTGAGGTCTTGCCTCCCTGACCGCGACCACCCCTGAATCCCCTTCCCCTTGAGGGGCATCTAGACGAGCCTCTGGCTGCTCCTCTAGGCTTTGCTCGAAGGTAGTTGACTGCCCTTCGAACGTTGGGTTAAATGCCGGAGACTGCGTCGACACGGCTTGGGGTACCCATTCGAATGTGGTCGGGGTTTGTGCCACCATCTGGGGCACTGAAGGCATAGGCAATTGCTGTTGCTGTTGCTGTCTAAATGGCTTGGCTGGCCGAGAGGGTAGCCTAGTCCTCTTAGTCTTCCTCTTTGGTTGGGGACCCTCATCCGGGGAAGACTTTCTCTTGAGAGACAGGCCCCACTTCTGGAGAAGGTTTCTATTCTCCGTGGCGGCCTTATCCACAACCTCCTTGACCGCTTCGTTAGGGAAAAGATCTTTGCCCCAAATGTTGGAGGAGATTAGTTTCCTTGGCTCGTGCCTCACCGCAGCCGAGGCGAACACAAACTCCCTACAAGCTCTCCTCGCCTTGACGAAGCTGTAAAGATCCTTCGTCACTGTGGCCAGATGAGTCTTAGCCACTACCATGAACATCTCATGGACCTTGGGGTCACTTGCCATTGTCTCAAGAGTGGTTTGAAGAGACATTGAGGCAGCCAGTCTTTCTTTCGTCTCGAGCTCCCTCCGCAAAAGAAAGTCAGACAGCTTGGGGAGGTTCTCACCGAACTGACGTCCGGCAATATCAGCCTCCAACTTCCCGACTGAGAAGGTAAGATGGACGTCCTTCCAGTCCTTGTGGTCCATAGGTAGGGCCAGAGACAAAGGTTTACACTCCTCCAAGGAGGGGCATGGCTTGCCAGCCTCGACTGCTTTTAGCACAGCCGCAAACCCTTTCTGCATAAAGGGGAAGGCTCTAGCAGGAGAGGACACAAAGGAAGGGTGCTTCTTACTCAAAGCAGCAACCTTTGAGTTCGTGAAGCCCCTCTCTTTCATCGAGCATGAAAGCAAAGCTTGAGCCTTAGCATGGTCCATAACTATGACCTCCTTCGGCTCTGTCTCCTCCTTTGAAGCTGGTTCCTTCCTCAAACGGACATAACAGTCCGGATACGACCCTTTGCTGGGCCAGAATTCCACCTCCTCAAGGGGAACTGAGCCCAACTTTTCCGACATGACGATCTTTCCGACCGTCATCGGCATGTGCTCAGCATATCTCCACGGGTTAGCATCTGAGCACAAGGGAAGGTCTTTTACGTTGAGCCTCTTCTGGGGCCCACGTGATGCTGCAAGTTTCCGCATCTGCAGTTCCATTGCAGCCGCCTTCTCATTATTCTCCCTCTGCATCTGTTGGATCATTCCAACGATGGAGGAGAGGGTCTGTCCCAGCTCTTCTGGGAGAGCGGACGATGTTGAGGGAATAGGTTCAGGGGCCTGAACCGGAGTAGCCGACACCTCGTCGACCTCTTCCTCTTCAATGTCTGGAGCCTGATCTTCATCCTGGTCTTCTGCCAGGAGGTCCTCTTCCAGACGCTCGGACACCTCCGACATCCTGTCGTCCAACTGGATGTCCTGCAGGGCGACCGCGACTTCAGCATCCACCGGGATCTGAACTACCGGGATCTCCACTTGAGGCTGGGGAATCACTGCATCAGCTGACGCTCTGGGGAAAAGGTAAGCCCTCATCTTCTCACTTGGAAGATAAGGTCCAGAGGTGTTCTTCTGGAAACCCCTTACCCAGGTACGAAGCTTCTCCCTTGCTATATCCCTTGACTCCGCCGTCCTAGGGGAATCAAAAGCCTCAGCAACCAGGTTAGTGCACACGGTACATACCTGCGGGTCCCAATACCAGAGATCACCTTTGGAGACAGCGCATGCTGCGTGCCTCCTACACAAATCATGTCCGCAGAAGTTCTTGCTGCGGACGTTGCAGAAAACACTTCCGCACTTCGGATGGTCCTCCTGTAAAGAGAAGAAATTTCCATGAGTATCAAGTGAACTACGTATCACTGGATATACATAGTTTAGCATAATTAAACAGAAAGGAAAGACACACTTGTGTTTCCCGCACAGTCAATTGTTGCAACCTTCCAGATAATAAAATCGTATGGTTAATCTGTCCTAGAGCAACCATTGAAAAATTTGCAGAGGAAACAGGTGTAGCTCACACCTAAAGGATGATTTTAAAATACCGGATAGTAGACAAGAAAGAACTCACTTTCTTTATCTGTAAGGCAACACCAAAGGGCTGTGCAAGATAACACAAAAATGTTAGAAAACACAGTGTTGTAACAATACTATACTATAGTTTTCTCCCTACAGTATATACTATACTGAAGAATACTGGTACAGTATAGAAGGTAATGTGCCGGCCGGCAATCATCATAACTAGATCTAAAGTATACTACTTAAGAGCTATAAGGCGGCAGAATGCTGGTTCAAATGCATGTGCCGGCCGGCAACTACACAAGGTAGCACCCGGCTGCCGGCCATCACTCGTAGCGACCGGCAGACAATGGCGTGATAATAGCCGGCAGCAAAAGAACCTGAGAACTCCGACTGCCCGCCGGCTAGGGTACAACACTAGAAGAAAACAGAATGGATGCCGGGATAAGAGACTGTACTACCTCATAGCCCGGCAACCCGAAAGAGTGCACATAAGGAAGGGGAGAATATAATTTCAGGCTTCCTGACCAATGCCATCTGGCTCTACAGACAAACATGGATGAGGGACCAAGAGAGGTCCGGGCAGCACTCAAAGTAGAAGACCTTTGCCGGCCGGCAAGGGACTGAGTCAACTCCACATCCTAACTTATGCTAGGTACAGATGTAGAATGACGGACAGTAATGTAATGGCTAGGCCATTACAGAGGAAAGAGGGGGAAAGGACGAAGAGGGTCCTACCAACCTTGCTTTAGTAATGAATCACCCGCAGCCAAGAAAACTCATCTTAGCCTAAGGGAGATCCGAGGAGGGAGGCCAGCAATACTTGCCAACCCCCACGGAACCAAAGCAAGGAAGGTGTTGCTATTCCCAGAAAAAGGATCTTATCCTCGACACCGAGAACAGCAACACTGGACTAGTCTGCTAGATCACAAGAAGAAGGAATCATCTCGTACAGAAACCTTCGAAAGTGACCTAAGGAGGCTAAGCCTCCTATGTCTGTGTCAGTCTAGCAAGGGAGTCTCGACCACAAGCCAGACATAAACAGACTCAGACTAAGAACTCTGATGTTCTGCCCCCCCTCTGAAGCCAGACTTACTGGAAACAGGAAGGAACAGCAACACCCTAATATAGTTGTATCGAAAGTTAATTCAGATAAACCACTAGGGTTAAGCCCAAGGCTTAAACAGAGGGAAAGGGATTGCACACCTTCTCCGAAGAGAAGAGAGCAACCGGTGAATGTGAGAAAGTATACTAAGGCCCCATAGGCAACTTAGCCTAGGGGCCAAGAGAATCGATTACCTAAATCACCGAAACTCACTCGTATACTATCTTGGAAGAAATCAATATAATCTTAAATGTATAAAACTGCCTAAAGCTTCAATAAAATTTTAAAACACTCGGAAATCTGAATATCATGCAGGAAAGTACTAGGGCCAAACGACTAGGCTACAAGGTCTAGCGTAGGCCAGAATCGGCAAATCCTTCGCCAAAACAGAAATACTAAAAGCATCATATAAAGAAATCCGGTAGGCAACAGCTCTTGTAACAAAAATATTACTATTAATCACTTTAAAAATTACCAAGAGCCTACATTTATACATAAAAGAAATAATACTCAACTTATCAGAAGCAGAAGAAGTTGGAGAAAGCATAATAAATCGATTAAATCCAAGAATTTGCGAGAAACACGGAAAAAACACCGAGTTGTTGAGCTACGCAAAAAGGAATACAGATGGCGCCGTGAGCGGCGCAATGCACGCTTACGAAACGGGAGAGGAGAGATACCTTGCGAGCGGCTCTCCTTTTCTTTCTCGTTTTCGTTTTCTTGCCAATTGACCCCTTCGAAGTGTTATCTCTGTTCGGGGTGCAGATTGCCATGTGGCGTGTAAAGAATACGTCCTCTGATATTTCGCGATATCCCTGGTTCTTTTATTAGGGATATTCGCTCCAGGAGTTAGAATTCTGGGTACCTTAAGGTAAATTCTCTGGGAATATCGCCGTAGTTGTAATATACCCAAGGAAGCTACCCTATAGGAACTTCCATTAGGACGACATGGCTTGAGCCCAAAAAACTATTAACAATGTCAAAAACAGATATGTCATATATAAACAATAAAAAGACTCATCTCAGCCTGGACAATATAAAAACATTTGCTCCAACTTTGAACTTTTGAAGTTCTATTGATTCAACTACCCGATTAGGAAGATTATTCCACAACTTGGTAACAGCTGGAATAAAACTTCTAGAATACTGTGTAGTATTGAGCCTCATGATGGAAAAGGCCTGGCTATTAGAATTAACTGCCTGCCTAGTATTACGTCATTACTTCTAATCATTAACTATGTTAGTGCTTCCTGCCCCCTGCAGCGAAGAGTCATACCAGACTCAGGAAAAGTCTCAAGGTTTGCATATCCCATATGAACAAACCTAGCAACAAAAGCACACAGGTCTCACTGTATGCATAACCAGTCGAAGTTTGTATTCTCAATACGAACAAAGATTTACATAAGCCACCATAGCATCCAAGGCATACAGGCTTAGCTGTATGTAACCTCAGACAAGTTTGTATCTGTGTCGGAACAAAGTATGCATAGGCAGAGGAAGGTTGTATTCATGTAAGAACAAAGTTATTTATATTGTTCACATGTCATTATGCAGATTATTAAGGAATAAATAATGCTCACACATATCTTTATTTATTTTAAATTTGGGGCGAAATAAGATGCAAATACCAATCAAATATTTATTGGTAATCAATAAATAGTAATTCAACATACATTATATAGTAATAATAAAATGCTAGTGAATACAAAGAAAACATGAAATGCAGATGAGACCAGAAATGGAATGATAATTAATGCCACCAAACTGAAAATTTAATAAATTTTCTAATATGCATTTCTGTGAATGACTGTCTTTTCACACTGTGTAAAGAACACATGGCACAAGTATTATCTCTATGTTTCTTCACCTTTAATAACTGGAACAGTCCATAGTGTCACCCTGGTGACACTTCACTTTACGTGTTGCACTGTAAGGTGTCAACACGTACACCCTATACATAACAGTCCCAATCAATTCACTGTTCCTCGCAGCGCTAAGCGACAGGTTTTAGTACACTACCTGCCGCCACCACAGACCTTTTCAACTCTTGCACTTGCTTCGCATAGTGTTTAAAGAACACTGGATGACTTCCATTCAGTATACGAGCGAAGACGCTCAAAATCCATGTATTGGAAGAAGTTCAATGACGAAGAAATTTTTCTAGGATCGTGACCTGCGTGAGTACTGTCAGGATCCACTCTGCGAATGAAGTAGGTGATCTTCGCCCTTAGTTGCTTTAGGGATAAGTTTGAGCCCGATGTTTCTCCTTTAAAGAGCTGTCCTCCCCTGAAGTCTGAAGTTCTATGAAGATAAACCTTTAGACACTCTACTGGACACAGCGAGACATCTTCCTTCAGAGGGCAGATTCTCCAGGGACCCCACCTTTTGGTAGGTAGCTCGTTCTTGGCGAGAAACGTTAGGTCAGGAAAGAGATTCAGTTCTCCCACTTCTGTGAACTGAACATGACCCTCATCCCGAGAAAGGGCCACTATTTCACTAACTCTGGCCCCTGAGGCTAGAGCAAACAAGAATATAACTTTTTGAGTCAGGTCTTTCAGAGAGCAGTCCTCATTGTTCACTGTTGAGGCAAAGTGTAGGACCTTATCCAAGGACCATGAGATGGGCTTCAGAAGTGCTGCAGGCTTAAGTCTAGCACAGGCCTTAGGGATCTTGTTAAAGATTTCATTGGGTAAGTCTACTTGGAAGGCGTAAAGCAAAGGTCTAATCAAGGCTGATTTACATGTTGTTATCGTATTGGCTGCTAAACCTTGTCCATGAAGGTGAATAAAGAAGGATAAACAGAAATCTGTTGAGATCTCTTTTGGTCTTCTTGCCTTGACAAAAGCAACCCACTTCTTCCAAGACGACTTATATTGCCTTCTGGTAGATTTAGACTTACAGTGAACCCTCGCTACTTCGCGGTTCGACCATCGCGGATTCACCACTTCGCGGGTTTTTTCCATAACCCATATATATATATATATACATATCGCGGATTTTCCAGAAATTTCGAAAATACCGTGAAATCTGAAGACCCCCAAATACGATATTTCGTTACCTGTAATTCCATTAATACTGTAATTAGTAATATCTGCTCTTACTGATTGTTCATTGCATTACATATGATATATAATTCAGCACAGAAAGAAATAAAACACGAAAAGAGAATGTGATCATACGATAATACAGTACTGTATACAGTACGTAGTAAAATTAAATCGAACATGAAACGCAAATCAGATGCAGTCATACCATATTAGAATGTTGTAAGGCTGCTGATGGCTACTACTGTACTACAAATGTAATGGATGTGCATCTTTTCCATGATTCTTTTGTATGTATACGTACGTAGTACTGCATCCAATAATATTCTTTGTTGCAAAAATCACATTTCGAATAAGCGTACGAGAGAGAGATAGAGAGAGAGAGAGACACACATCCTACAAAAGAATAAAATAACATACGTAAAGCTATTATTATTATTGTTATTATTATTATTATTGTTGTTGTTGTTAATAAAATTATTATTGTTATTATTATCATTATTATTATTATTATTACTGTACAGTATTATTATCATTATTTATTATTATTATTACTGTACGTACGGTATACGCGGGGTATCTTGTACTTTGAGTGGGTAACCTACGCATCATATACTGTAAGACGGGTTGTGATTGGTTCAAGCGCTGATAGATGACGAATCAGCACTCAAGTTTTGTTATCTAGCCTGTGATTGGTGTTTTGCCCTCATCTCCAACCCGCAGCATCTGGGTTCTCGCGGGGCCCGGGTCGTCCACTTTCTCTTACGGCATATCGCTGAGTAGACGTTCTTAAGTTTGTGAAGTTTTATCTGTGCTGTGTGCGACTGTTTTAAGTTGAACTTTTTGTTAAATCCTACTGTACAATGCCTCCCAAGCGTTCTGCTTCTACTAAGGCTGGTAGTGAGCCTAAACGCCACCTTAGGATGATGACGATTGCTGAGAAGGTTACGCTTCTCAATATGTTAAAAGACGGTAGAAGTTACGCGGCCGCAGCCCGCCATTTTGGAATCAACGAATCCACCGTTCGCTATATCAAGAAGGACGAGGCGAACATTAGAAAGACGGCTGCAATCACCTTTAGCAGATCAGCGAAGCGAGTCGTTACAACGCGTAATAAAACGATCGTACGCATGGAAGGTGCTTTAGCTGTGTGGATTGCCAACTGCCGGAAGAAGAACATAGCCTTGGATACGAACACCATCCGAACAAAGGCTTTGAGCTTGTATGAGAATTTTGCTGCAAAGGAACCTCAAGACGACGACGGCAATCATGCTGAAGAAGATGATGATGCAGATGATCCTCAACCAAGGACATCCACTGATTCCCAGCCTCAGAAACAACGTTTTTCCGCCAGCAAAGGATGGTTCGCGAAGTTTCAGAAACGCTTCGCCCTGAAAAGCATTTCCCTGCATGGCGAGGCTGCTTCGGCTGACACTGCCGCTGCTGAAACTTACGTGAACCAAACGTTCAAGAATATTATCGCCGAAGGTGGATACAAGCCGGAACAAGTCTTTAATATGGATGAGACCGGCTTGTTTTGGAAGAGAATGCCGTCGCGAACTTTCCTGTTCAAAGAGGAAGCCAAAGCCTCTGGCTTTAAAGCATTCAAGGATCGCGTTACCCTCGTGATGTGTGGCAATGCTGCTGGATTTTTGCTAAAGCCGGGGCTTATAAGTCGAAAAATCCTTGCGCTTTGAAAAATAAAAACAAGAATCTCCTTCCCGTGTACTGGATGCATAATCCAAAAGCATGGATTACGAAGATGCTGACCTCCAACTGGTTCCACCAGTGTTTCATCCCGCAAGTCAGTGAATATCTCGTAGAGAAGGGCTTGCCATTCAAGATCCTTCTCCTTATGGATAACGCTGGTGGACACGTAACTGACCTGTCGCGTGAGGGCGTTCAGGTTGAGTTCCTGCCACCCAACACCACGTCATTAATTCAACCGATGGACCAGGGGGTTATCAGGGCGTTCAAGGCCCTCTACACGAAGAATACCTTGGCGGACCTCGTTGCGTGTGTGGAAGCTGCCCAAGAGGATGAGGATGAAGATTTTAACTTGAAGTTGTACTGGCGGCAGTACACCATAGCCACGTGCCTGAAGAATATTCAGAAGGCACTTCAAGAGATGAAACCTGCAACTGTGAATGCGAGCTGGAAGAAGTTGTGGCCCGAGATTGTTTACGACGACGAGGGATTTACACCTGCTGAAATCCAACACTCTGCAGTACGCAAATCTGTGCAGTTGGCTGCCATAATTGGAGGTGACGGGTTTGGCGACATGACGACTGAAGACGTCGACGAGTTGTTGGACTGCCATTCCCAGCCCCTAACTGACGCAGACCTCGAAGACCTGACGAAATCGGCAAGCGAAGAAGAGAGTGAAACCCAGGAAGAGACCCAAGAAAATGTCGAAGAAACGGGCTTAACACTAGAACGGCTTGCCAAGGTCTGCAACCATATAAAGGAGGTGAAAGAAATGTTGCAAGAGTGGGACGAGGATATGGTTCGGTCGATGCAATTCTGCAACAAGGTTGATGACATAATGACTCCCTACAAGATGCTCTTAGATCGAAAAAAGAAGCAGCGGCAACAACTTCCGATCACAATGTTCTTCCAGTCTCGCAAAAAAGAGCCAGTTCCTCCTGCTAGTACGCCTTCGGAAGAAATTGAAGAAGTTGAAGAGGTGTCCCAGGAAAAGACACCTCCGTCTGAAGAGACATAAAATACTACCTGGTTGCACAGTAGAACACATCATCAGCTTCATCATCATCATTTCTACTGTGCAGCAAATTCATCGCCATCATCATTCAAGTTTTTCTTGAACTTCTTTCGTGGTGAGTACAGTAACAATCTTTATTTTTTACTTTAATATTCTAACATTCTAATATTTGTGCCTGTTTTATAATTTAGTACTGTATGCATTAAGTTAAAGGGAAGGTTTTAAAAGTCTACATGTTGTAACCTATCATATTTTTTTTGTTTAAAATTTACATTTACGTACGTAAAACAATCTATCTCTCTCTCTCTCTCTCTCTCTCTCTCTCTCTCTCTCTCTCTCTCTCTCTCTCTCTCTCTCTCTCTCGTAAATTGTTTTCCTGCTTTGCTACGTACAGTATGTACTGTATGATTTTATATAGATACGGTAAATTATATTTGTACTAATAACATATTTTGTAAATGCTTTTACTGTAAATATCATTATTTATCACTTTCATCATGCGCGTTAAATGCCTTTTTTGTTCTGAGCGTGGTTGTTTACTGAGCATACAGTACTTTATGACGCCGTCGTTTCAGGCGGCGTCATAAAGAAAAACATTTCATTTGGAAGTCCTAAGAAAAATTAAGTAAAACATTGGTAATAAAAAAATCAACATACTGTATAATCAATATAATCGATGCAAAAACTAACCTATACATATATGTGTACACTAAATGAGTTTGTTTCTTCATTATGATCAGAGATGAACGTAAACAAAACATTGGTTGCCATTTTTTATCGTGCTTTTTAGGTGTTTAGGAAACGCATGATATAAAATCGCCTTTAATATTTGTGCCTGTTTTAGTTTAGGGTGCTGTAGTACATGCATTAAGTGTTCTGTACATTAAAGGGTAGTTTGTTAACAGTACTACGTACAAGGGAAGGTTTTAAAAGTCCGAATATACATGTTAAATAAATAGGTAAATATGATGTCACTACTTCGCGGATTTTCACCTATCGCGGCCGGGTCTGGAACCTATCTACCGCGATAAACGAGGGTTCACTGTATATTCTTTTAAGAAGTCTATTCTGTCTTTCGAGATCCCAACCCTTTTCTTAACTGCTAAGGAGAGAAAATCATGAGATGAAGGTTTTGGGTTTTCTGTGATGAAGCGAAGACAGTCGACTTCTGTACTTGTTGAGTCAGAACTGGGTCCGGCAGAGGGACCAGCCTCAGCTGCAATTCCAATACCAGAGGGAACCAATTGCTCATTGGCCACTTGGGAGCCACTAGGGCTGCTGTTCCATGAAAGGATCTCAGCTTGTTGAGGACCTTCAACAGAAGGTTGGTTGGAGGGAACAGGTAAATCCCGGTCCATCTGTACCAGTCGAGGGACATGGCGTCTACCACTTCCGCTAGAGGGTCCTCGTATGGGGCCACATAACGAGGTAGCTTCTTGTTGTCGCTCGTCGCGAAGAGGTCGATCTGCAGTTCTGGGACTTGACGTAAGATGAAGGAGAATGATCCTGCGTCTAGGGACCATTCTGACTCTATCGGCGTGAGCCTGGATAGAGCGTCCGCCGTCACATTGCGGAACCCTTGAAGGTGCCATCTCTTCTTTTCCACTAAGCGGAAGATGGCCAACATCACTTGGTTGATTTGGGGTGATTTCGAACTTTGACGATTCAAACATCTCACTATCACCTCGCTGTCCAGAATCAGTCTTATGTGGACTGAATGGCGAGGGGACAATTTCTTCAGCGTGAGAAAGACTGCCATGGCCTCCAAAATGTTGATGTGGAAGGTCTTGAATAGAGAGGACCAAGTCCCTTGGACTTTCCGTTGGCGAGAGTGACCTCCCCATCCTTCCTTTGATGTGTCCGTGGGGATGATGACTGAAGGTAGAGGTGGTTGCAAAGGCACCGACCTCTTCAGGTTCTTGGCCTTCGACCATGGCTTGAGAAGTGACTGTAGTCGAGTCAGTATCGATCTTCTTAGATCTCTTCGAGCGTTTGATGCATATCGTCTCCAGACTCCTGATGCATCCTTTAACTGTGCTCTTCCGCACCAGGTCTGTCACTGATGCAAACTGAAGGGAGCCCAGCACTCTCTCCTGTTGGTGTCTTGATATTCTGTCGGATTTCAGTAGTCTCTAGACAGATCCCGCTATCTCTCTCCTCTTCTTTGGTGGAATGGAGAGGCGGTGTGACTAAGTTCCAATGTATTCCAAGCCACTGAAATTCCTGAGCTGGAGATAGTCGAGACTTTTTGACGTTGATCTTGAATCCCAGATGTTCCAGGAACTGGATCACTTTCTTGGATGCTTGCATGCATTCCATCTCGGATGCTGCCCACATCAGCCAATCGTCCAGGTAGGCTACCACCTGGACACCTTCTAGGCGTAGTTGTTAAACGACTGCATCTGCAAGCTTTGTAAAGATCCTTGGGGCTATGTTTAGTCCGAAGGACATGACTATGAAGATGTACAGTATTTCTTCTTCTGTAGCCTGAATCCTAGGTAGGAGGAGAGTTGGCGATTGATTGGAATATGCCAATAGGCATCTGCCATGTCTATGGAAACTGTGTACGCCCGTTTTGGCGGCAGGGTCCTTATGTGTTGAAGGGTCAGCATCCTGAACTTGTACTTTTCTATGAACTTGCTGAGTGGCGACAAGTCCTGAATGACTCTGAGTTTGTCCGAGTCCTTCTTGGGAACACAAAACAGCCTTCCTTGGAATTTGATGGACTTTGCCCTCCTTATCACCCATTTGCTCAAGAGTTCTCGGGTATGTTCTTCCAGGACGGGGGTGGAGTGTTGGAAGAATTGAGGAAATGATGGTGGAGCTGCCCTCCAGCTCCAACCTAATCCGTTCTTGATCAGGCTGTGGGCCCAGGGATCGAAGGTCCAGCGATCCCAAAATGATTGGAGTCTTCCTCCTACCGGAAGCATCTCATTGCTTCGGTTGTCCGGAGGACTTGCCCCCTTGACCGCGCCCTCCCCTACCCCCTCTTCCTCTTGAGGGGCGTCTAGAGGAACCTCTATTTGACTCTCTACCTTTAGGGCGAAAGGTAGTGGTCTGCCTCTCATAGGCGGGAGTAAAGGCTGGTGACTGGGTCACCATCTGCTGGGGTACCATCTGGTAGGTGGGTTGGGGCTGTGCCACCATCTGGGGCACCGCGGTCATCGGAAGTTGTTGCTGTTGTCTGGCAGGGCGAGAGGCCAACCTTGGCCTCTTTGTCTCCCTCTTTGGTTTGGGACCCTCATCCAGGGTTAGACTTCCTCTTAGCCAACATGCCCCACTTTTGGAGAAGATTTCTGTTCTCCGTGGCAGCCTTGTCGACTATTCCCTTGACCACTTCACTCGGGAAGAGGTCCTTTCCCCAGATATTGGAAGATATCAGCTTCCTGGGTTCGTGCTTCACCGCAGCCAAAGCAAACACGAACTCCCTACATGCCCTAACGAAGCCATATAGGTCCTTGACCAGCGTTACCAAATGTGATTTGGCCACGACCATAAACATGTCTGAGGATCTATGATCACTTGCCATTGCCTCCAAGGTAATTTGGAGGGACAGAGATGCAGTAAGCCTTTCCTTTGTCTCTTGCTCCCTTGCCAAGAGAAAGTCAGACAACTTAGGGAGGTTTTCACTGAACTGGCGTCCAGCAATATCCGCCTCCAACTTCCCAACTGAGAAGGTAAGATGTATTTCCTTCCAGTCTTTGTCATCCGTAGGCAGAGCTAGGGATAAGGGTCTACAATCCTCAAGTGTAGGACAAGGTTTCCCAGCTTCTACTGCCTTCATCACTGCCTTGAACCCTTTTTCCTCAAAGGGAAAGGCCAGTTTAGCTGGAGCAAGAAAAGAAGGGTGTTTCTTACTCAGGGCTGTCACTTGAGAATTAGTGAAGCCCCTGTCTTTCAGACTGCTAGCCATTAAAGCCTGAGCTTTTCCATGCTCAAGAACTATGACCTCTTT
Organism: Palaemon carinicauda; assembly: GCF_036898095.1. Taxonomy (NCBI): domain Eukaryota; kingdom Metazoa; phylum Arthropoda; class Malacostraca; order Decapoda; family Palaemonidae; genus Palaemon; species Palaemon carinicauda. The sequence goes on from NC_090761.1 coordinate 34,216,997, forward strand.
CTGCTCTGTCTCTTCCTTAGACACAGGTTCTGCCTTCAGACAGACGAAGCAGTCTGGGTAAGACTCAAAGCTAGGCCAAAAGTCGACATCTTCAATGAGGACGGCTCCCAGCTTCTCTGAAAAAAAGATCTTTCCGTTTGTGATCGACATGTACTCTGCATGCCTCCAAGGGTTTACTTCAGAGCATGAAGGAAGATCCTTCACATTTAGTCTCTTATGAGACCCACGGGACGCTGCAAGATGGTGTATCTCCTTCCTCAATGCAGCTTCCCTTTCTTCGTTTTGCTTACGAAGACTCTCCATCATCGTCAAGAGACTAGCCAGGGCTTTTCCCATTTCGTCAGATGGAGGAGCAGAAGACGTAGAGGGCACTGGTTCTGGGCCTGGAACCGACGAAACCGACACCGTTTCGACTTGATTACATCCTCTTCGGTCTCAGGAGCCAAGGTAGACTCCTGATCTTGACCCTCCACAAGAAGGTCCTTCTCGGTGTCTTCCGACACCTCTGACATCCTCTCATCTAGATGGATGTCGTTCATCGCGTCTGAAACGTCTGTGTCCATGGAAATCGCAGTTGCCTTAGGGAATAGATAGGCCCGCATCCGTTCATTCGGAAGGTAATGCCCCGTGGCATTCTTCTGGAAGCCATGGACCCATCTACGCAGCTTACTCCGCGCTGCATCCCTTGACTCCGGTGTCTTGGGGTCTTCAAAGGCCTCAGTAACCAAGGCTTTGCATACATTACATACCTGGGGGTCCCAATACTTGAGAGTTCCCTTGGTGATGATGGAACAGAGGGAGTGCGCCCTGCACTCCTCGTGGCCGCGGAAGTCCCTCCTCCGAACATTGCAGAAGACTCGTGCACACTTAGGTTGGTCCTCCTGTAGAGAGAGGAAAACTAAATGAGTATATATGGTAGTTCATCTCACCTGATAAACTAATATAAATATTATAATTATTTTGCATTTTTATTGCATATAGTTTAAGATTTACAAGCTAGAAACGAATTAGGAAAGACACATACATGTGTTTCCTGTCCAGCCAATTGCTGTGACCTCCCTCAAAATTAAAGCCTAGGGTTATCCTATTAAGGAGGCCCAATGGAAGAGTTCTATCCTGTAAGGATAGATAAGTGTAACTTAACACTGACTTCCCAAAGGTTTTAATAATGAGGGTCATTTGTAACTGATCATCTATCAGTTTACGGAAAGAATTTTCCTTTCCTTATATAGTATGGTCTCAACAATAGACTGTGCATGAATACACAGAATATGTTGGAAAATTAACTACTGTATACTTAAACTATAGTTTTCTGTTTGCAGTATGATCTATACTGCAAATATACTGGCCACGGTATAATCATATACTGTAGTTTTAGCCGACATGTTGCCGGCACACTAGTCCAGCCGGCGTCTTGCCGTTCAGGGTAGTGGCCGGCAGCATGAACCTGGCCGACACCTGCCGCCCAAGTCAGTTGTGCCGGCGGCTCACCTGCTGCCGGCACACTACTCCAGCCGGTGTCTTGCCAGCTAGGGTAGTGGCCGGCAGCTGCCGGTTAGGTTAGTACCCGGCGGCACTAACCGATAGAGAGAGAGAAAGCAAGTAGTGAAGGATGGTGTAAGAGCTCTGTCTTACTGCCTTCCTCCAGAATGAGGGTTCAAATGGAAGGGGAGAATATATCATTCAGGCTTCCATCCACCCACAGACCATTGCCGGTCTCTGCCGGCGACAGGTCTGTGAATGGCAGTCCAAGAGAGGACTGAAGAACACTCTACAGTAAGGGATTTCCTACCGGCACAGCTTTCCTGGAGCCTTGCGTTCATAAGGGAAAGCTGAGCGACTAGACTACTACAAGCAGGAGCCCCGGCCAACCCCACAATCTGCTAGCAAGCGGTGAGATTGTTGGATGACGGCCAAAGGGTTGCTATGACTAGGCCATCACTAAAGGACATAGGTGGGGGGAAAAGGGTCCTGTATGAGGTGTGGAAGGAGCTGACAGGGTTGCCAGTCTATCCACACCTTTAAGAAACTCTCGTTTCAGTATCGGCGCCATCCTAGGCGGCAGGAGAATATCTATTCTCGAGCCTAGGGTCTGCCAATACAGTTAAGGGGCTGGCAGCAAGCATGCCACTTCCTCTTAACAAAAGAGAAACAAAGTTCCAGTGCCAGCGCCATCCTAGGCGGCAGAAGAATGTCTATTCTTCAGCCTAGGGTCTGCGAGCACAGGACTAGTCTACTAGACCACAGGGAGAAGGTGGCAATATCATATAACCCCTCAGGTGCGGTCTAGGGAGGTCTCACCTCCTATGCCGGCAGTGTAGTCCAACAGGGGAATGACTATTCACCCTGCCGGCCAGCTGCCGGCACAGACTATATACTCTGAGGTTCTGACCGAAACCCAAAACCTGCCATCTGTGGCTAAGGGAAGGGACAGAAAAACCCTAGCCTAGTCCTGCCTGAATGACAACTCGAGGCACGATGAACTAGGGTTGTAGCCTAAGGCTACACTCAGAGGGAAGGAGGGATTGCCCTTAAATCTCCACTGGAGACGAATATCGCTTTATATGATTCCAGGAGATATCTATCTCCATCTGAATTGATAAAACAATACACAAGAGTAACCGGGGAACATTTATGAAAGTATACTAAAGCCACTAGGCTAGTAGCCTAGTGGCAGGCGAAAATAGACAACCTTAATCACCGAAACTCTCTCTTATACTATCTCAGAAGAGGAAAATTTATATGCAATATGTATAAATTGCCTAAATAGCTTCATTTAATTTTAATAACACTAGGAATGTCTATTATATCATGCATGAAAGTAAACTAAAACGCCTAGGCTAGGAAGCCTAGTGTAAGCAAGGTCTGGTTACCTAAATCGCCGAAACTATTACAAATACAATCGGCATAATATAATTAACTCCTAGCAATGAAGACTAAATAGCTATAGTTATTTATGCTTTGTTCCAACACGAAGTACTTACCTCGAACTACTTTCTTAGGAGTATCTGGGATCCCCTCCCATCCGACCAGAGTTTTGTGTAGTTTACCCTAAACCCATTTTCTATGAGGGGTAACCTCAGGCGGAGTGATACGCACCCTGAGGCTAACCCCGGGTCAGAGAGCATGCCTGCTCAGGTCTCGACCTCCAGTAAGTTCTCTGGTCGCGTCGTGATATCATCTCGCCGCTCTCCTAATCCCAGTGTGACTTTGTGTGTCCCCGACCCCTTTGTGTCTCACGAGGTACCCCTGTGGTCCCCTTGTGCTTTCCCTGTGCGTGCTTGTGTCTCGTAGTGCTTTCTCCTACATCATGGAGCATCCTCGCCGTTGTCCTGGGCCTATGGCCGGTAAATCGTGTGGAGCGTTCCTCTCGAAGCCCGAAGTTAACCCGCATTCCTTGTGTTCCTCGTTCAGGGGCAGCGTTTGTTCCCCTTCTGCCATGTGTCCGGAGTGCGAGTCGTGGAATGAGGTGCAGTGGGTACGGTATAGCACCAAAAAGAAGGCGGCGGCGAAGAAGTCGCCTAAGAAGCCGAGCGTCCCTTCCTCCCTTGCTTAGCCAGGTGTCTCGTCAGACCGAGCTTCCCTTCCAACCTCCCCTACCCAGAGTAGGGGACGAGGTAAGTCCATTGCGGGGAAGAGGCCCGCGGCCCTTCCCCAACAGTCTGACCTTCAAGACAGTGGAGTTGTGGCGTCGTTCCAGGCGAGTGAGGGGCCTGAGGGAGTGGCGGGAGTTTGTTCGGGAGACGGAGTCCTGGTGCCAGCATGTCACGTCTCCTCAGATGACCCCATGTGGGGGAAAAATTTACCTAATTCTTCTCCAGCCTCTTGGGCGCGTGTTTTTCAGGCACTTCAGTAGCCGAAGGCGACGTTGAAAAGGAGCTTTCTCCGCCGTCGGACCCCACTGCGTGGGTTCCCCCTAAGACGCCCTTCAGGTCACCGATGAGGATGGAGGAAGACTTCGGGACCTGGTCGCCCACGGGAGAGCCTCCTCGCTCCCCCCCAGCGCCGTCAGCCATATTCCTGGAGGTGTTTCTACAGGCGTCGTCTTCCACGGAGCGTCGCAGGAATCCTCCTACACCAGCGTGGGAGGCGAGGTCTTCGAAGAGGGCCTTCAAGTCTTCGGTCTCCCCAGTGGAGGAACTTTCCTGCTCTTCGGAGGACGAGGCGCTGAGGAAGCTCAGGAGACGGAGGGAGTAGTCATGCAGGAAGATGTCGCGCTCTCGCTCCCGCTCTAGGTTGCGCCACGAGAGTCGGCGCCCAGGATCCCCCAAGAGGAAGTGGAAGGAAAGGGCCTCCCCGGAGGGTGAGTGGGTGATGATTCACCGCGACAGGCTGCTGAAGTTAGCTGCGGCGCCGGGCCCTTCAAGTTGGCGTCCGAGGACGCGCTCCCCGGATAGATACTCTTCTGGCAGCAGTGGCAACCGACGGAGGGACTCATCATGGCAGGTTCCAGTCGACAGGCGTAAGCCCGCGTAGGTTCCGGCTCCATCCGCCCAGCGGAGAGAGTCGCCACTTCGGTCTGGCAGCCGAGTCCTGACCTCTAAAGCCCACCTAGCTCGTCACGAGCCCGACCTACGGCTTTCCTCAATGGGCAGGCCCGCAGATACGAGAACCTCTGGAAGGGATGGTGGACCTAGGACGGAGGCCCCCGTCCCGACGGCGATGCCCGTCCTTCAACGAGAACCCCCGCGAGAGCGTCGGTCCAGGACTCCCCCATGTGCGAGGTCCTCCGTCGGAATACCCCCGTCACATGCGTCAGCGCACCCTTCAGAGGATCTCGACGACCATGGAGAGGGGTCGGCAGTGGATGTATCGGCCTATTAGAGGGTGATAGGCCTCACCAGGAGCCACCACAGGCTGGACGTGCCGGAACCCTCCTCCGAAGATTCATGGCGTTCCAGCCTCAATAGGATAGTGGACGCCCCGGTCCAGCAGCGGCCCTCCTTGGCTCTTCCTTTAGCGAGGGACGTTAAGTTGGGTAGAGCCCATGTGGACAGGATCGTGGCCAACCACGCCGAGGCGCCCAAGAACCAGAGCGCTTCCAAACTGCTCCAGGGCCTGAAGTCCCAGAGCAAGTTTTACCTTCCGAAGGGACAGCGAGCAGGCGCCTGTGCACTGGAGCCAGCACTCGCCGTGTTGGGGCAGGGAGCCTCAGAAGAGAGGGCGTCCACGGCTCAGATCTGCTTCTCTCCTTCGGAGGCGGTCATGATGGAGGAGATCTCGAAGGACTTAGTCAACATCTCCTCTTGGCTGGACTGGTGGGCCTCCACCCTGGTGGATGTACAGTCCTCTTACGATCTGACGGTACCGGAAACCCAGGCTTTACTCAAGGAACTTATCAGTTCGGGAGGTAAGGCCCTGAAATTCCTCTCCTACCAGTCGCTAGCTTTGGCCGCCAACTGGGTCCTGCAGAGGAGGGACACCGTATTAAGCAAGCTCACTAGGAGGCTTCCGGACAGAGAGGCCAGATCTCTGAGGAGCCTGACCCTGTGGGACGACGCGATCTTTACCCTGAAGGCAGCGGAGGAGTCGATGGAGAGAGTTAGAAAGTTGAAGGACCCGTACGTGGCCAGGCCCCACCCGGTCAGAAGGCCCTCCGCCGACGCACCTCGCCTTCCTCGGGCTTCTCCTAGCCAGCCCAGGAGAGACAACTTGGCTACGGCCTGGTCCCAGTCGTCTCAGCCCTCCCGTAGGGGATCAGCCTCGACCCAAGCCGCCTATAGGCCGTCGTTCGCAGCGTCCAGAAGAGGGCGTTCAGGCCGCTCCTCAAGGAGAAGATAGGGAGGGAGGCCCCCTACTCCTGCCAAAGCCTCAGGTGGGGGGGATGCCTCAAACATTCTTGGCAAACATGGGAAGACCACGGGGCAGACCCGTGGACCGTGACAGTACTGAAGGAAGGGTACAGGTTGCCCTTCCTAGTGGACCCTCCACCTCTGATGCCAGACCAGTAGGCAGAGTGGCTAGCCCCCAAGGACCCCTTGAATAAGACAACTCTGCAGGGAGAGGTCTCAGCGATGTTGGCAAAAGGACCAATGGAACTTGTCCAGGACCCAGGTCCGGGGTTCTACAGCAGGCTGTTCCTGGTGGAGAAAGTGACAGGAGGGTGGAGAAAGCGACAGGAGGGTGGAGACCGGTCATAGACCTCTCAGCCCTCAACAAGTTCGTCTGCAAGACCGACTTCAAAATGGACACTCCGAAGTCAGTCTTGGCATCCTTGAGAGAAGGGGACTTCATGATGTCTGTAGATTTCAAGGATGCTTACTTCCAAATCCCGGTTCATCCCTCCAGCAGGAAGTACCTACTGGTAAAATGTGGTACCCAAACGTTGTAGTTCAAGACCCTCTGCTTCGGGCTGTCCACTACCCCCTAAGTCTTCACGAGGGTCTTCACAACGGTCTCAGTCTAGGCACACAAACAGGGCATTCGCCTGATTTGTTACCTAGACGACTGGTTGTTACTTTCAGCCTCAGAGGAAGGCCTGAAGGAGCAACGCGCGAAGTTGCTGTGGTTCTGCAACGTTCTGGGGATCACCATCAACCTAAAGAAATCCCAACTGATACCCTCCACCAGGATGACCTTCCTCGGAATGGTTCTGGATTCCCGGTTAGTGAAAGCCTTCCTCTCCACAGACAGGCTGGACAACTTAGACCAGGTCCTCCGCCCCTTCCTGACGGACCAACCCAGGAGAGCGAAGGACTGGCAGAGGCTGGTAGGCCACCTTGTGTCGTTGGAGAAACTGGTCCCCCAGGGCAGGCTAAAGCTCAGGGAGGTCCAGTGGAACCTGAAGGAAAGCTGGAACCAAACGGACTCCCCCCACAGAGTGGTCCCGGTGTTCCCGAAGACGAAACAGGTCCTAGAATGGTGGAGCTGCAGGACGAACACCCTCAAAGGGATGCCCTTTGCAGCCGACCCTCCGGAGATGCTCCTGTTCACGGACGCATCGAAGGAGGTGTGGGGTGCCCATCTTCTAGGGAAGTCAGCAAGAGGGAACTGGACAGCCCTAGAGAAGACCCAGCACATAAACGTGCTAGAGATGAGGGCAGTACGAAGAGCGTGCCAAGAGTTCGTACACCTACTCCGGGGAAACACCGTGGCGTTGATATGCGACAACGCCACGATGGTAGCTTACATAAAGAAACAGGGAGGCCTAAGGTCGAAGGAGCTGTGCGTCCTCACGTTACAACTTCTGGAGTGGGCCGAAGTGGAGCAGATCAGAATCTCAGCAAGGTTCATTCCAGGGAAAAGGAACGTCCTCGCCGACGGCCTCAGCAGGATGGGGCAAGTGGTAGGGTCCGAATGGTCTCTGCACCCGGAAGTAGCCAGGACTGTCATTCAGAAATGGGGTTCTCCGGTGATGGACCTCTTCGCAACAAGGCTGAACACACAACTCCCCGTGTTCTGTTCTCCTGTACCAGACCCAAAAGTGGCGTTCGAGGATGCCTTCCAACATCCTTGGGACAATCTCGACGTGTACGCTTTTCCCCCCTTCTGGATGCTCAGGCAGGTCCTCAACAGAGTAAGAAGGGCGAACAACCTGTGGATGACTTTGGTAGCGCCCTGTGGCTGGAGAGAGAATGGTTAGTGGACCTAAGGGAGTTAGCACAACAGCCGCCCTGGCCCCTTCCGGACAGACCAGACCTTCTCTGGCAACCACACTTCCAAAGATTCCACGAGAATCCTCGGTTCCTTTGCCTTCACGTGTGGAGGTTATCGAGCGCCTCCTGAGGAGGGAGGGCTATTCGTCGAGTACAGCAACGAGGATATCGGGCTACCTGAGACGGTCATCAGCAGCGGTCTACCAGGCTAAGTGAGCCACCTTTACCAAATGGTGCACCGCTAGGGACATCAGGCCCCTGAAGGCCTCCATCCCGCAGGTAGTGGACTTCCTAATTTACCTCAGGGACGTGGTCAACATGTCCATCCCAGCCATCAAGGGAGTCCGCGCTGCTCTGGGCCAAGTTTTTCTCCTGAAAGGCATAGACCTGGGTAACTCCAGACATATCTCAATGCTCATTAAAAGTTTTGAGCAATCATGCCCCCCGCAAGCTGTGAAGGTGCCACAATGGGACGTGGCAAGGGTCCTGGAAATGTTATTGTGGAGGATTAATTTTATTTTAATTTATTTTTTTTGTTTGCCAAATCAAGAGAGAGAGAGAGAGAGAGAGAGAGAGAGAGTGTGAGTGTGTTTAAGTTTTGTCAGAGAGAGAGAGAGAGAGAGAGAGAGAGAGAGAGAGAGAGAGAGAGAGAGAGTTGTTTTAGTATTGTTAAATAGAGACATTTTATTTGCTTTAGCTTTGTCATTAGAGAGAGAGAGAGAGAGAGAGAGAGAGTGTGTGTGTGTGTGTGAGCGAGTGTTTATTTACTTAAGTTTGTCAAACCGCAAGAAAGAAAGAAAGAGTGTTTATTTGCTTTAGTTTCGTCAGAGAGAGAGAGAGAGAATTTCATTTGCTTCGTTTTGTTAGATCGCGCGTGCGCAAGAGAGTATGTGTGTATGTGCGTTTGTGTGTGCGTGTTTTGTGTGTCCGCGGTGCGCGCTGAGGAAAGGGTAATTAGCGAATGATTGTTTGAAGTTGGAAAGATTGTTGGTATAATTGAGGTTGTTTGTTTACCTTTTTAGCTAGGATAGGGTGGTGATGAATGTCTTGGGCGAAAGCATTGGATATCGAACGATAGTAGGAGTCGGCTGTGTATTTTTTTTGCTCTTCGAAAGCCGGCTGTGAAGCTTTTTTTTATATTCTGAGCCGCGATTCCTCCTTTGGGAGAGAGTTCCTCGAGTGTTTACGTGATTGTTGACGACTTGGCCTGTAGCCTAACAGAACTCGATACGATTGGTCAGATTTATTTTGTTGACGACCTGGACTACGATTATGATTATGATTTGATTGCTCTTAACGATGTTATTGATAGATGCTGTAACGACACCGCCGGTTGAAGGAATTGGTTTGGCATATTGATATATTAGATGATGATGACGATGATGATAAGTGCAATTGTGCATTAACATTTTTCAGCGGTCCGGTTGCTGCAGAGTTGTGTTTTTTTGGCTACAAAAGACTGTTGGCCTTGTGTGGACGAAAGTGTCCACTCAGAATTACATATTGGTTGTGTGGTTTAGTTTTAAGTTTTGTTAGGGTTTAAATTTGGTTTATTTGAATTATGTTACGTTTATTGTATGTTTTGTAAGTTGTTAATCGTTATTTATTTTGAGGGTTTAATTGAATGGTGGTATAATTAAGGCCGGTTTTGTGTTAAGTGTATGATTATTGATAAGTGTGTTTTTTTGTTTATGTTGAGCGTTATAGTTTGTAAGAAATATATAGTTTTAAGGTTATGTTTTGTTTGTTTTTCCCTTCGTGCAATAGTCCAGTTTGAAGTAGAGTCAGGGGAAAGTTTGTATTGTGGGATATTGAGAAAGTAAGAGTGATTAAGGGTGTGGGGGGTTTGTTTTTGTTGACATCCCGCTACATAAATTTGGCGCCCGAACAGGGACGACTGTCGAAGGTGGGATTGAAACTGGACTGTTGGAAAAGGGTAAATAGGAATTAGATTCAAGATATTAATGGTATCGAAATGGAAGAACTGGAAGAACAGTTGTATATTTTAAAGGAGGAATTGCGGTTGTCTAATGAGCGAGAGGAGAGGTTGTTGTTGGAGAATGCGAGGTTAAGTAGTGAGAATGAGGAGATGCAAAGGAAACTTAGGGAACTTCAGGGAACTGTAGAGAGAGTGGAAGAGGGTGTTGAGATGAGGATGCGAGAAAATGAGAAACGAATGGAAGCTATGATGGGGCAAGTAATGGGGATGATGAAAACTGTCACAGGTGAAGGTGCAGTCGGAGGAGTGGCTTCTGCTTCTGGTAACGGGTTGATGGTGGAAGAGGATAGAGTAAGTGATAATGGGGAAGGTAGTGATAGTGATATTGAAAGTAAAGGGCCTAGACATAGTAAGATTGGAACGAAGGGTGATAGGAAGAAGGAGAAGAAAGGTAAAGATAATGTGAAGAAAGAAAAGAAGAAAGGTCAGGGTGTGAGTGAGGATGATCATGATTGGGTTAAGGTGGTAAGTAAGAAAAAGGGTAAGAAGGGAATAGTTAAAGATAGGACTTTGAGTGTAGAATTAGATTCATTGTATTCAAATGAAGAAGGCAACAAGAAGGGAGTAGACAGTGAAGATAGTAGTGAGAATGAAGTAGAGGAAGTTTGTAAGACAGTGTTTATGAGAGAGGTTCCTAGGTGTGCAAGTTTTAATGAACATAGCAGTAGGGATGTATATGACTTCTTTAGGGAATATGAAAAGTTTTGTCAGGCTAAGTATGGGGATAGTAAGAGAGTTTGGGCTAGGGAGTTGGGAGAATTTTTGTCAGGATATTTGTTGACGATGTATGGGGTGATAATGAGTGTAGGAGAGGTTGAGTATGAAAGTGTAAAGAATAGGATAATTGAACAGGTAAAACGTATGAAAGGTAGTGTTAGGTATAAGCGAAAAAATGATTTTGATGAAGCACGAATGAAGGTGGGTGAAGCAATCTCGATGTATGTATGTCGGTTAGAAACATTGGCTAGAAAGAAGTATGGGGACGAAGGAATAAATGAAAATAAGGAACTAATGAAGAAGTTTTTGGGTACAGTACCAGAGAGCGTGTGTGAGTTTATTAATTTGAAACGGAAGGAGAAAATGAGGTGGACTAGAGAGAGATTGACTTGGGATGATATTTTAGAGATAGTTGAGGATTACGAGTTGGATAGGTGTATGAAAGAAAGTAAATCTGTGAGTGTAAGAACTGGAATGGAGGAAAGTGTGCCAGAATTTGGTAGTTTTAGAGATGCTGTTATGAGAGGGCCAATGAGGGTAGCTGATAGTGTAGTAGATAGAAGTGTTAGGGTGAGTAATGTAGGAATACCTATGCCGAGAAATGACGGGTTTAGACAGGGAAATCAAGTTTGGAGAGATAGAAGTGCTAGTACGCAGCAAGTTAGGTTAGGTAGTGGTATCCGTGAAGAGAGGTGTTATAGGTGTGGGAAGGTAGGACATAAAAAGAACGAGTGTAGATGGGCATTAGGAGCATGTTTCGGGTGTGGAGAGACAGGGCATCGTATTAGCGACTGTAAGAAAGAGAAAGTGGTTAAGTGTTATCGGTGTGGTATGACTGGACACATAGCGAGTGGATGCCGTAATAATCGTATGAATGTAATTTGTGGTAATTGTGGTAAGGATGGTCATTATGCTAGAATGTGCAAGGAGCCGCGGGGTAAGTGTACTGAATGTGGTGCAGATGGGCATGTAGCTAGGGTTTGTAGAAAGAAGGGATCAAGTCAGCCAGGATGTTCGGGAAACTAATTCATCAGAGGGTTCAGCTGGGTGAGTCCTCGTGTGTGTGGGGAGTGAATGTGATGCACGTTCGTGAGGGTTTATTGCATGAAGATGTGATGGGAGAAAGAGCACATGATTGCATGAGTGTGAAAATGATTTTTAATGGTGTAGAGTTGGTTGGTTTGATTGATACTGGTTGTGGTGTCAATTTAATGTTTAGGAATGCATATGATAAGGTAAAAGAGGTTTGTGAATTTAAGGGATGTAAGGGTGAAGTAAAAGGTATTGGTAATTTGCGTATGCCTGTGCAAGGAAAGTTGCGGGAAAATGTTATGATTGGGGGGCTGATGATGGAGGATAATGATTTTTACGTGGTTGAGGGAGCGAATGAGAAATATGACGTACTGCTTGGGTATAAATTTCTGAAAAAATGTGGTATGATTGTACATCCAAGTGTGAATATGATTGAAATAAAGGTTAAAGGTAATATTTGTGGGGAATTTTATTTAAAGGAAGACGGCAGAGTGAGTACGAAGGTGTGGAAGGGAGTGCCGTTGGTAGCAAAGGAAAGTGTAAAGTTATCGGGTAAGAAAGGTGAGGTTATTAGTGTAAAAGTTGCATGGCCGAGCAGTCTGGGAATTTCAAATAGTGACAAGGATGAATATGTAGTGGAAGGTATGGAAGCAGGTAATTTGGTGAAAACGAGTGCGTATATATATGATGGTGTTATGAATATGCAGGAACCCAAGGTGTATGTAAGGTTGTTGCCGTGTGTTAGGAGGAAGAGAGTACGCGGAATACGTGAGGGTGATTGCATGGGATGTATGTATACACTGATTAATGTAGAGGATGGAAGATATGTTAAGGCGAGACAGGTGATGTCTGGTAAGGTAAAGAACGATGACGATTGGGATTACGATACGTTGAAAGGAAGAATTAAGTTAGATGAGAGTATAAGTGAGGTCGAAAGGGAACGATTGCTTAAGATGTTATGGGATAAGCGGAGAGTTATGAGTCTCGGTGACGATGATTGTGGGGGGTCAGACCTGCCAGAATTTAAAATAGTTCTCAGTGATGATACCCCCATATATCAGCGTCCCAGGCATTTTTCTCCGCCTATTGCCAAGGAGATAGAGGAGCAGTGTCAGGAATTAGAGCGTATGGGTGTAATAGAAAGGAGTGAGAGTGCCTGGAATAGCCCTATTGTACCTGTAAGAAAACCGGATGGAAGTTTACGTATGTGTATAGATTATAGGAAGGTGAATGAAGTAACTGTTAAAGAACGTTTTCCGATGAATGTAGTGTCTGACTGTGTGTATAAGATGCATGGTATGAAAGTTTTTACAAAGTTAGATTTAGTTAGGGGCTATTACCAGATGCCTCTGGCAGAGGGGAGCAGGCCCATTACGGCATTTTCAAGTAGAAATTGTCACTTTCAATTTAAAAGGTTGAGTTTTGGTCTTGCTAATGCGCCTGCTGCCTTCCAAAGAGCGATGAATGTTGTATTGACTGGTTTCGATCGACAGAAGGTGACTGTTTTTATAGATGATATTCTGATTGCGAGCGAGACTGTTGAGGAACATATGCGGTTGCTTGAGGCAGTGTTGAGGCGGTTAATTGAAGTTGGTGTGAAAATTAAGCTTGAGAAGTGTACATGGTTGTCCAGGGAGGTGGAATTTCTTGGGCATGTAGTGGGTGAGTCTGGTATAAGGAAGAGTGACAAGTTTGTGAATAAGGTGCGAGAATTTCCACGTCCCCGGACTGTGCGTGAGTTGCGAGGTTTTCTTGGTTTGGTTGAGTTTGGGCGCAAGTTTGTTAGAGATTGTTCAGGTATAGGGAAGCCTTTGAATGAATGGACGGGTAAAAGGAATAGTACAAAATTGAAATGGGATGATCGGATGATAGAAGCGTTTGAAAGGTTGAAGGAAGAGGCCGCGAAAGACGTCACTTTGGCATTTCCAGACTACAGTGAAAATGCGAGAATGCTAGAGTTGTATACGGATGCGAGTGGGGTTAGTATGGGTGGTTGTTTGGTTCAAATGCAGAGAGTAAATGGAGAAGAGCAATTGAGAGTAATAGCGTATGTTAGTAAAGCGTTTAATAAAGCTGAGCGGAAGTATTCGACGATTGACAGGGAATTGGCTGCAATACGATTTTGTGTGAAAGCATTGAAAGTATTTTTGTATGGTGTAAAATTCATTGTGCGTACTGACCATCAGCCCCTAGTGTACATGATAAGGAAAGAGTGTGTGAATGCAAGGGTTGCTAGGACCATAGAGGATTTGAATGAATTTGATTTTAGGTTAGAATATGTACCGGGAAATAAGAATGTGATAGCGGATGCGATGTCGAGGATGCATGGGAGGATGGAAGATAAAGAGAGTAATCTGAATTCTGAAAGGTTGCCTGAAGGTTTAGTTGTGGAGCAGAGTTGTGAAGGGGAAGATATGGTATATAAGTGTATCCTAATGGGTTTAAGTAAGTTAATACAAGAGGGGTTAGATACGGAAATACCAGGTAGCGTAAGCGAGCTTAAAAGAAGGGTGATGAATGAAGTGTCAAAAGAAATGGTATATGAGGAGGAGAGTAGTGTACTAGAAGGGGAAGTATTATCAAAGATATTAATGGTGGTAAGTAGGTTGTATGGTGTAACTGTGTATTTGTATTTTGGATGGAATAGACCGATGGAATATAGGGCATGTAAGGAGAATGATAGGGAATATATTTTGAGGATTCAATGTAAGGAGGAATGTTGCAAATTGTTGAGTGAGAAGGATAATGGTGCAAGTGACCTTAATCGAAGATATGGGGGTATAGAGGACAGTGAACATGATGATGAACATATTGGTGAAGTGAGTGACAGAATTGAAAGGAGAGTAAATGTATGTATGCATGGTGTAAAAGGAAGGATGATGACGTATGTGAATATAAATGAGAATGAATATTGTAGTTTAATTGATACGGGTGCTCAAGTGTCATTAGTAAATGAGTCAGTTATCAGGGAAATTGAGAGGTACAATTGGGAAGTGAAAAGACAGTGTACGAGTGTGAGAATTCATGGAATAGGTCAGGGAAGTTTACTTGTTTGGGAAGAAGTGAGGTTGAAAGTGAAACTAGGGAGTATGGAAGTTGAACATAATTTTATTGTAATGGGAGAGAATGAAATGCCTAGTTGTTTTTTGATGGGAATAGATTTTTTGAGGTTGCACCATGTGTCAGTTGATGTTGGTAAGGGTTTGCTTTCAAAGAATGGCTGTAAGGTAATAGTAATCGAGGATAATAGTGTATTCATGGCGAATTTTGTTGGCATGATTGATATTGCAAAGAGTGAAGATGATTTGTTGAGCAAAGAAGAGGTGGAAGAAATGCAAGGTGAATGTTTCGAAATAAATAGGTTACGTGAATGTATTTTAAATGGTATTAGGGTGGAAGAATGGCCGTGTGATTTGGAAGCGTATAAGAAAGTTGTTAAAAGATTTATTGTTTGTAAGAATATTGTGTATTTTTTGCATAGGGGAATGGATGAAGATATATATGTTCCTGTATTTCCAATGCATGCAGCTGTAAGTATGTGTATGGTAGTGCATGACAGGTATGGGCATATGGGGAAGAATAAATTGTGGGAATGCATGCGAGAGAGGTTGTTTACGCCTGGGTTGAGCCAAATTTGTAGGGATGTAGCGACTACTTGTGAGGATTGTCAGAAGGGAAAGTATCAGAGCATGCATGCAAGTCCGCCTATTTTGAGGTTACGTATGAAAGAGCCATTTGAGATGTTTGTGATTGATTGTGTTTCGTTGCCTGTGACTGCGAGGAGACATGTGGGAATGATTGTCATGGTCGATCATATGAGCAAGTTTGCGTATGCCGTGCCCATCAAGAATAAAAGAAGTGAGACTGTAGCGAGAATGGTAAGTCAAGTGATGTTGCCGATGAGTGTGTGTAAGCCTGCAAAAATGTTAAGTGACAATGGTCCGGAGTTTGTTGGATGGGAGTTTGAGCAGATGTTGAGAGAATGGGGCATTGAACATGTGTATTCGACTCCGTATATGCCAAGTGCGAATGGTTTGGCTGAAAGGACGGTAAGAACCTTGACAGAAATTTTGCGGATGATGAGTACATGTGATAATGATTGGGATTTATATGTTGGGCGTGCGTTGTGGGCGTATAATGTGACGGTGCACAAGAGTACTGGTATGTCTCCGTGTAAGTTTGTGTTGAATTTTGAAAAGATAGTAAGACCGAGATTGAGTGTGTCCGAGAATGATAGAGATGTTTGGAAGAAAGCAAATGAGAGATTTGAAAGCTACAAAGTGGGAGAGAAAGTGTTGAAAGAAGTAATTGAAAAGGGAAGAATGAATGTCAATAAGGTACGTGATAAGTTTGAAGGTCCATATGAGGTGTTAGATGTTGGTTCTAGTGGGTTGAGTTATGTTTTAGGTAAAGTAAGTGTGGATGGTAGTGTGGAAAAGGTTAGGGCACACCACAATCAGTTGCGGAAATGGAAGGAGGTACCAAGATATATTCAGGAGAATGGTATGACTAAATGGCTTAAAACGAACAAGTATGAACCGAGTATGTGTGAGGCATTAGGTTTAGAAGATAAGCAATTGGTGTTAGTAGAGTATGGAAGGAAAAAGAAGTCTGAGAATTTTACTGGGGATAAAAGGCGGGAAAATTTTGTAGTTGTAGGCGGGAATCAGAATAAGCAGGACAAGGGTGTAAATGTACAGGTGAGTATGGAAGATAAATGTATTAATACAGATGAAACTTGGATGAGTATGAATGATACTTATAGTGTGTGTGGTTTTTCGTTAGATGAGGCAAGAGAACGTATGACGGACACGAGAATGAAAGATAGGAGAATGATAAGCAGTATGAATGATTCTTTTGTTAAAGTAGAAAATGGTTTAGATGTAATGGATGAATTGTTGACAGAAATTAGTGGGATTTTCGGGCCAGATGAAACTGAGGTAGATGAAATAGTGAATGATATCTTAGACGAGCCGAGCATAGACGGGAATCGTAATAGTACGTTGAATGAAAACGACATGGAAGAAGTGAATGAGAGAGTGCAGGTATATGAAGGCCCAGTTACCCGAAGCCGAGGCCCTGTTCCTGATTGCGACTGGGTAATGAGAAAATAGGTAAGTGTTGTGTGAGGATTTGGCAAAGTAAGGGGGGAGGAATGTGGAGGATTAATTTTATTTTAATTTATTTTTTTTGTTTGCCAAATCAAGAGAGAGAGAGAGAGAGAGAGAGAGAGAGAGAGAGAGTGTGAGTGTGTTTAAGTTTTGTCAGAGAGAGAGAGAGAGAGAGAGAGAGTTGTTTTAGTATTGTTAAATAGAGACATTTTATTTGCTTTAGCTTTGTCATTAGAGAGAGAGAGAGAGAGAGAGAGAGAGAGAGAGAGAGTGTGTGTGTGTGTGTGAGCGAGTGTTTATTTACTTAAGTTTGTCAAACCGCAAGAAAGAAAGAAAGAGTGTTTATTTGCTTTAGTTTCGTCAGAGAGAGAGAGAGAGAGAATTTCATTTGCTTCGTTTTGTTAGATCGCGCGTGCGCAAGAGAGTATGTGTGTATGTGCGTTTGTGTGTGCGTGTTTTGTGTGTCCGCGGTGCGCGCTGAGGAAAGGGTAATTAGCGAATGATTGTTTGAAGTTGGAAAGATTGTTGGTATAATTGAGGTTGTTTGTTTACCTTTTTAGCTAGGATAGGGTGGTGATGAATGTCTTGGGCGAAAGCATTGGATATCGAACGATAGTAGGAGTCGGCTGTGTATTTTTTTTGCTCTTCGAAAGCCGGCTGTGAAGCTTTTTTTTATATTCTGAGCCGCGATTCCTCCTTTGGGAGAGAGTTCCTCGAGTGTTTACGTGATTGTTGACGACTTGGCCTGTAACAGAACTCGATACGATTGCTCAGATTTATTTTGTTGACGACCTGGACTACGATTATGATTATGATTTGATTGCTCTTAACGATGTTATTGATAGATGCTGTAACGACACCGCCGGTTGAAGGAATTGGTTTGGCATATTGATATATTAGATGATGATGACGATGATGATAAGTGCAATTGTGCATTAACATTTTTCAGCGGTCCGGTTGCTGCAGAGTTGTGTTTTTTTGGCTACAAAAGACTGTTGGCCTTGTGTGGACGAAAGTGTCCACTCAGAATTACATATTGGTTGTGTGGTTTAGTTTTAAGTTTTGTTAGGGTTTAAATTTGGTTTATTTGAATTATGTTACGTTTATTGTATGTTTTGTAAGTTGTTAATCGTTATTTATTTTGAGGGTTTAATTGAATGGTGGTATAATTAAGGCCGGTTTTGTGTTAAGTGTATGATTATTGATAAGTGTGTTTTTTTGTTTATGTTGAGCGTTATAGTTTGTAAGAAATATATAGTTTTAAGGTTATGTTTTGTTTGTTTTTCCCTTCGTGCAATAGTCCAGTTTGAAGTAGAGTCAGGGGAAAGTTTGTATTGTGGGATATTGAGAAAGTAAGAGTGATTAAGGGTGTGGGGGGTTTGTTTTTGTTGACATCCCGCTCGAACCCCCTGAAAAACATCGTGGACAGGGATTACCTCGAACTACTTTCGGGTAATGGCCCACCCTGCCTTCCCCGAGTGTCCCCTGGTATTCTTAGAGACCTTAGCTAACAAGAACTTACTGGAGGTCGAGACCTGAGCAGGCATGCTCCCTGACCCGGGGTTAGCCTCAGGGCGCGTATCACTCCGCCTGAGGTTACCCCTCATAGAAAATGGGTTTAGGGTAAACTACACAAAACTCTGGTCGGATGGGAGGAGATCCCCGATACTCCTAAGAAAGTAGTTCGAGGTAAGTACAGTTAGGAAAAATACAAATTACTTAAAATTTGTGATATTTATGCCGGGAAAGTCGTTCTGGCTAACTAAATAACTTATGCATTACAAATGAGAGCGCCCATGACGCCTCCAGTTCAGGCAACAGCTCTCCCCCTAATTTAACTTAATTTCAACTTAATTTCACTGAGGCAAGAGCTAAAATTTATACAATGTAAAGATCAAATACTCAACTTTCCAGAGGCAGAAGAGGCTGGAGATTGCATGATAAATCCAATAAATCCAAAAATAACGAGAGAGAAACCGGGAAAATCACCGTGCGAAATCGCTACAGATAAAGGAATGAACATGGCGGCGATGATGGCGCCATCTAGATACTCGAGGTAGTAACGAAGGAAGCGTACCTTGATAACGGCTCCCCTTCTATTTTTGCCACTTTCCCCCTCGAAGCGAAAACGCTATTCGGGGTGAAGATTGCTATGTGTCGTATCAAGATATACGTCCCCTGATATTATGCGATATCCTTAAGGGAAATTTTAAGGATATTCGTGCCAGGAGTTAGAATTCTGGAGACCTAAAGGTAAATCCTCTGGGAATATCACTGTAGTCAAATATTCCCTAGGAAGCTACTTAAAGGAACCTTCCATCAGGACTACATGGCCTGAGCCCAAAAAAGGTATATATATTTATCACCTGAAAGGGAAGAAATATCATTAGCCACTCAAAATCAGTTGAAAAATTATTAAGATAATTTCACTGTAAATGTTGGATAAGTATCAACACTGCATACAAGTGTATACATGGCACTGGTGTCATTAGTATGTCTGCACCTATAAAGAACAGTTCTAGTGTCACCAGGGTGACACTTAATAAATGGTATTACACTGCAAGGTGTTAACACCTTTTCACCCAAACTGAAACAGCCCCAAACAGTTTACTGTTCATCGCAGCACTAGACGACAGGTTTCACAACACTACCTGCCGCCAGCACAAAATGTTTTAAGTCGTGCACTTGCTTCGCATAATGTTTATAGAAGACTCTGGAAGATTTCCAACCAGTGTATGAGCGGAGCCTCTCAAAGTCCATATGCTGAAAAAAGTTCAGCGAGGAAGCAATCTTTCTCGGATCATGACCTGCGGGTGTCCTATCAGAATCCGCTCTGCGAATGAAGTAGGTGAGCTTCGCCCTTAGTTGTTTCAGGGATAAGTTTGATCCTGAGGTTTCGTCTTTGAAGAGCTGTCCTCCCTTGAAGTCTGAAGTTCTTTGAAGATAGACCTTTAGACACTACTGGACATAGAGAGACATCTTCCTTCAGAGGGCAGATTCTCCAGGGACCCCACCTTTTGGTGGGTAGCTCGTTTTTTGCGAGAAAGGTAGGATCAGGAAAGAGATTCAGTTCTCCCACTTCTGTGAACTGAATATGGCCCTCGTCTCTTGATAGGGCTACTATTCCACTAACTCTAGCCCCTGAGGCTATAGTAAACAAAAATATCACTTTTTGTGTTAGATCCTTTAGAGAGCAATCTTCATTGTTCAAGGTCGAAGCATAGTGTAAGACTTTGTCCAGAGACCATGAAATGGGCTTCGGAGGGGCTGTTGGTTTAAGTCTAGCACATGCCTTAGGAATCTTGTTGAAGATTTCGTTCGACAGGTCCACTTGGAAGGCGTATAGAAGAGGTCTAGTCAAAGCTGACTTACACGTAGTTATCGTGGTGGCAGCCAAGCCTTGCTCGTGAAGGTGGATGAAGAAGGACAGGCAGAAGTCTATTGAGATTTGCGTCGGTTTTTTTGCATTTACAAAAGCAACCCACTTCTTCCAAGGCGATTTATATTGTCTTCTGGTTGACTATGACTTGTATTCTTCTAGAAAGTCTATACTGTCTTTCGAGATCCCAAATCTTTTCGTGACTGCTAAGGCGAGAAAATCATGAGATGAAGGTTTTGGGTTCTCTGTGATGAAGCGAAGACAGTAGACTTCTGAACCAATTGGGATAGAGCTGGGTTCGGTAGAGGGAACAGTCTCAACTTCAGTTTTATCACCAGAGGGAACCAGTTGCTCTTGGGCCACTTGGGGGCCACTACTGCTGCAGTTCCTTTGAAGGATCTCAGTTTGTTGAGGACCTTCTGCAGGAGATTTGTTGGAGGGAACAGGTAGATGTGGGTCCATCTGTTCCAATCGAGGGACATGGTGTCCGTCGCCTGTGCCAGAGGGTCCTCGTATGGGGCTACGTATCGAGGTAGTTTCTTGTTGCTTGTTGCGAAGAGGTCGATCTGCATTTCTGGGACTTTTTCCAAGATGAAGGAGAATGAGTCTGCATCTAGGGACCATTCTGACTCTATCGGCTTTAGCCTGGATAGAGCGTCCGCCGTCACATTGCGGAACCCTTGTAGGTGAACTGCCGATAAGTGCCATCTCTTCTTTCTTGCTAAACAAAAGATGGCCAGCATCACGTGATTGATGTAGGGCGATCTCGAGCCATGTCGGTTCAGACATCTCACTATCACTTCGCTGTCCAAGACCAGCCTGATGTGGGCTGATCTGTGAGGGGATAGCTTCTTCAACGTCAGGAGGACTGCCATGGCCTCCAGAATATTGATGTGAAAGGTCTTGAACAGGGATGACCAGGTCCCTTGACCTGGGAGGCGTCCGTATGGATCACTACCGAAGGTTGTGGTGGTTGCAGGGGAACTATCCGTGCTAGACTCTTCGCTGTCGACCACGGCTTTAATAGTCTGCACAACAAGGCTAGAGACAACCTTAGTTGATCCCTTCGAGCGTTCGATGCGTATTTCCTCCAGACTCCTGATGCATCTTTTAAACGTGCTTTTAGCACTGGGTCTGTCACTACTGCGAACTGTAGAGCCCAAGACTTTTTCCTGTTAGCGTTTTGAAATCCTTTTGTAACGGATTAGTCTCCTGACAGATCCCACTATCTCTCTCCTCTTCTTGGATGGAATGGAGAAGTGGTGTAACTTTAAGTTCCATTGGATTCCCAACCCCTGGAACTGTTGAGCTGGAGTGAGATGAGACTTCTTGTGGTTGATTTTGAAGCCTAAGAGTTCCAGAAACTGGGTCACTTTTTGAGCTGCCTGCAGACAAGTAATCTTGGATGCTGCCCATACCAACCAATCGTCTCAGTAAGCTACCACTTGAATACCTTCGGTGTGTAGCTGTTGAACGACTGTCTGCTAGCTTGGTGAATATCCTGGGGGCTGTGTTCAGTCCAAAGGGCATTGCTCTGAAGACAAACTACTTCTTCTGTAGTCTGAATACGAGGTAGGAGGAGAAGAGGCGACTCATCGGGAGATGTCAGTAAGCATCTGCCAGGTCTATTGAGACCGTGAACAGCCATTTTGGCATTGTCCTTATGTGTTGTAAAGTAAGCATCTGGAACTTGTTGTTCGCGATGAAATTGAGTGGAGACAAGTCTAGAATGACTCTGAGTTTGTCCGAGTCTTTCTTCAGAACACAAAACTGCCTTCCCTGGAACTTGATGGACTTCGTTTTCCTTATCTCCTTCTTGGTCAAGAGTTATGAGATATATTCTTCTAAGAAGGGGGTGGAGTGGTGGAAGAATTCTGGAAACCGGGGTGGAGTTTTGCTCCATTTCCACCCGAGTCCATTCGTAATTAGGCTTTGGGCCCAGGGATCGAAGGTCCAGCGATCCCAAAAACGATGGAGTCTGCCCCCTCCTGAAACCCCTCGTTGCTTTGGGGGTCCTGCAGATTTTCCTCCGCGACCACGTCCTTCTCGGCTCCGAGAGAAGTAACCTCTTGGAGAACTTCTCCTAGAACCTCTTCCTTTCTGGCTGAACCAAAAGGAAGTCGACTGCCTATCAAAGGGTTACACACCGGCGACTGAGTTACCAGCTGCTGAGGGCCCATCTGGAAGGTGGTCTGAGGCATTGTGGTCATGGTCATGGCTGGGACTTGCACAGATCTCCGCAGTCTCCTTGCCCTCTTGTTCTTGGGTTGGGGCCTCCTTCCGTAGAAGATTTCCTCTTCGAGGGCATGCCCCATTTTTGGAGAAGGTTCCTGTTCTCCGTCTCTGCCTTCGCAATGACCTCTTCGACCAGATCCTGTGGAAAGAGGTCTTTACCCCAGATATTTGAGGTAATCAGCTTCCTTAGTTCGTACCGGATGGTCGCTGCTGCCAGTGCAAACTCTCTGCATGCTCTCCTCGCCCTGAGGAAAGCGTAAAAGTCCTTCAGAAGGGTACCCATGTGAGACTTGGCTAGGAAAAGGAAGATTTCCGGGGCATTATGCTTGCTTGCACTTAGTTCCAAGCAGTTCTGATGAGAGAGGGAGGCCGCAAGGCTTTCCTTCGACTCCTGTTCCTTCTTCAGAAGATGGTCTGACAACTTAGGAAGGTTCTCGTTGAACTGCTGTCCTGCGATCTCCGGGTCTAGTTTGGAGACGGAGAAGGTTAGGTGGACATCCTTCCACTTTCCTTCATTGGTAGGCCGTGCGAGGGAGAATGGGTTGCATTCTTCCAAAGTCGGGCAGGGTTTTCCCTCGTCGGCAGCTTTGACAAAAGGGTCGAACGTTTTCTCTGTAAAGGGAAATGAGATTGAGGAAGGGGCAAGAAAGGTAGCATGTTTTTTGCTCAGCGCTGACACTTTAGAATTCAAGGGAGAAGGATGGCCCGCGCCTTATCGTGTTCAAACACGATAACTTACTTAGGGATCGTTTCTTCTCGAGTTGCACTTTCGTCCCGCAGTCTCACAAAGCACTCGGGATAAGCAGGGAAGTTAGGCCAGAACTCGAGGTCTTCAACCGGCCTGGCTCCCAGCTTCTCGGAAACTAATAGTTTCCCATCCATCATGGGCATATGCTCCGAGTACCTCCAGGGATTGGATTCGGAGCAATGAGGGAGATCGGACACTCTAAGAGGCTTCTTATACGTGCCCCTGGCGGTTCTGAGGCGGTCAATCTTCTCCTGCATGTTTCTTTGCTGTTGCCTGAACGACTCCTGCATGTCCTTTTGCTCCTGTTGGAACGACTCCAGCATGGACTTCTGCTCCTGTTGGAACAATTCATCATGAGTTTAAGAGACGGCAGAATCTCTTCACTCGCATTAGCCTGAGCAACAGGTTGTGTAGTCGGTGCAGAGGACGTTGATGGTAGTGGCTGGTATGCAGCTACGACAAACTGAGGGTCTTCTGCCGCTGTCGAGAGGGATTCCTATTCCCCTCCATGAGGGGAAGATCCTCATCCTCTTCAGGGATACCGTGCAGCAAGTCTTGTTCCGTGTCAGAGGACACTTCTGACATCCTCTCTTGTTGGATGTCCATTTCCTCTATGGTCCTATTGGTGTCCAAATCCACCTTTATCTGGATGAAGGGAGAACGGAGATGTTCTTGGGACACCACCGCATTAGGGAGAGCCTTGGGGAACAACGTACGCCTCAGGGAGTCGGGTAAGTATGGTCCCGGGAATTTCTTCTGGAACCCCTTTACCTACTTGCGAAGGATATCCCTCGCCGTGTCCCTAGTCTCTAGGGTAACTGAGGGGGCCTCGCCGAAACAGTTAGTTAGCAGGGTCGAGCAGATATTGCAGCCTTTCGGGTCCCAATATTTCAGGGCTCCTGTGATGATGCAGCAGGGGGCATGAGACCTACACATCGTGTGGCCACAGAAGTCCCTCCCCTTGTGGTTGCAGAATATTGCTCCACATTTCTCCCCAGAATCATCCAGTAAAGGAGAAATTTTTCATGAGTATCATGTGATATATAAAGCATGCAATATATAGCAACAATAGTAATCACTATTGTAAATGGTAGCTTAGGATAGTAAACTTGAAAGGAAATACGAAAAGACACATATCCGAGTGAATTCCCTTCCCAGACTATTGCTGAGACCTACGTCCGTATTAATATGCAGTTTCCCTTATAGGGAAGGTTACAGGGGAGAGGAACTCTAGAGACTACAGTTAGTGTTAGTAAGTAATTTATACCCACGTCATCCACCTGTAGCACTGTATTAATACAGATCGGGTATTGTAAATCCCCGATGATTAAAGAAACCATCTGGGTATTGAGGGATTACTCAACCTCAATAATAGATTGTGGTCTCAAAAATCGTCTGCGATGGGAAACACGGGATATGCTAGAAAACATGTATACTACAGGTACTGTACAATTATATTCAGTAGTCTGCCGGCAGTTACTGCCGGCATTAGGTTAATAACGACAGTGCTAACCAGAAGAAAGAGAAAAAGATTAAAAAAGAAAAAGTTCCAATGGAAGTAGGAAGAATCTGTCAGATTCTGGCTTCCATTCATCTACATACTAGCTTGTCGCCGGCAATAGAGTTGGCGGCTAAGGAATGTAAATGGCAACTCAAGAGAGAGACGAGGACTTCCCAAAGTATGTTAGGTTTCATGCCGGAAGCCGTCAGAAGACGTCTCAGTCCTCCCCCATTCATATCAACTTCCTATCAAGGAAGGGAGTAGCGAGACGAAGGAACTAACTGCCACCGGCAGAACACCTGCCGATAACGCAATCATCCCAGCAAGCCGGGGTGATTGTCAGAGTACCAGCAAGACTCTTGTGACAACACGCCATCACGAAAGGACAGAGGGGGAGGGGTTGAGGGTCTTTCAATGTTGTAAGAGGTGGTGGCAGGTTATGTCATCCTCCCCAAAATGATGAGCTGGGAAGTATGACTTCCTGTGCTGACGGCGTTGTCGTCGGCAAGACAAGGGCACCCTGAGTATGTCACTATCTGATTCAAACCCAGGGGCAGGAAGATCATCATTCTACTCGACAGCATTGAAGAGAGACAGCGACGGCCGCCTATGCCAGCGGCACCACTCAGGGAGGGAAGAAGGGTTTAGCCTCTTCTCTCAGAGAGAGGATAATTATCGTAACTTATCTGGAATTCCATAGATTCGAGAGAATATCACATCTCATCAGAATCAAGAAGAAATGATAAAGATTGAGACTAAACAGGGGAAATTACTTTACTAACGTATAAATGAGCAAAGATAAATCTGCTCCGTCAGGAACCCCAGCAAAAGTGATCGAGTACCACCGGGGCTCCAGCACGAATACGTTAAGTAAAGTCACATGATAGTAAGAGTTAAGTTTCATGCATGCAATATCACATCTTATATAAATTGCCTAAATAGCTAACATATTAGCGTAAAGCCGGGAAAGGGTCACCCTACTATCTAAATAATATACAAGAGTATAAAGGGGGACAGCAGTCATAAAATGGCTGCCTCCGGTAATGGCAATGCTCGCCAAAACATACTTAAATTAATTAATTTAACCGTGAAAAGTGAGACCAAAATTACACCAAGGAAAGAATTAATACTCGACTTTCCAGATGACGAAGGTGTTGATAATTGCATGATGAGATACTTCTAAAACTTGAGAAAAACACTGGGCTAAGGGAGAGCACACACACTCTTAGCAAGGCTATAAGAATAGGAATGGCGTCACAGTAGTAGTAGGGAAGGAGATCCACCGGGTGCCTAGAATGGCACCCCTTCCTTTTTGCCACTCTTCCCCCTTACATCGAAGCGTTAAATCTATTCGGAGTGAAGATTTCCATGTGACGTATCTAGAATACGTTCCGATATTACACGATATCCTTTATTGGATACTCGTGCCAGGAGTTGGAATCTTGGAGACCTTTGGTTTAATTCTCTGGGAGTATCACTGTAGCAAATATCCCTTAGAAGGCTACCTAAAGGAACCCTTCTATCAGCACAACATGGCCTCAGCCCAAAAAAATGAGGATATATTTTTTATTTCAAGGTCAAGTATATCATGCTTCATAGATAAGACTCATGGATAAATATTGAAATAATAACTAATACTGTACATTTTATTATTAAAACTGCTTTTCTAAGTGGTAATCAGAAGGGCAAATACTGTAAATGCATGCTGATATCATTACTAAATGATGGTCATCCATTTATATGTGATATTTCCATTTTATTTTTTTATCATATAAAGCCTCTTTCTATGTATCTTTTTCAGGGGGGAATGGGAAATCAAAACAAGAGGCGAAGTAGTCAAGGAACAAGTGAACAAGATAACAGCTCTCTTAAACCTGAAGTTGAGACACCAGATTGGGAGGAAGCTGGAATGGGTTGGGTGAATAGGTAATTCCTAAAATTTATGGTTAATTATCACTTATAGCAATTGTAGTTGCTGTAAAATTCAGAGCTTCATGTATTGCAGTAATAAAAATCAGTCTTCTTAAATATTGCTTTGTTTGAAGAAAATATACTTCTTGACATGATATGGCCTGGTGAGCAGATATGGTTGACATACAATATATTGTGTTTATTAAAGTGTCCCAGTGTAACATTTTTAGGCATAATCCATAAGGTTTTATAATATAAATTATCTTTATACACTGGATATTATTAGAATTGGCAAACTTTAGTCAATTTAAATGTTTCAGGAGCAGTTATGCATTTTTCTCAGAAAAAAAACTTGCAAATTTTGGGCATGCTACAAAACCCATATTTACAAATGCTGATATTTTTTTTATAAGTTAGTTGATTCCAATTACAGTACAGTACTGTATTTTAATTATTGGACTGTTTAATATCTAATCCACCCTAGACCTGATTGACAAATGAAAAAACCTGAAGACTGCTGTTAACCGTGAAGGAAGCGATAGATTTCTCTTTTAAGAGAGAAATTATGCCTGTATTAAAGGCTCTTGTTTGATTTTAAAGTAAAAATTATTGGTTACATCATAGGATTACTGTAGCCTATATCTATTAATTACTGTAATATTGGAATTGTTATGGGAGTAATTGTAACAATCTATTATATATGATATTTTAACATTGTATTACCCTTCTTACAGTTACAGCCTCTTTGTAATCCTAGTACTGTAGTAACCAGTTATTTAAACCAGTTTCACCTATATCTTAAATTTATCTTTTTAAATAGCACCATAAAAAGTTCATCGTACAGTAATATAAAAAATTACTTCAGTAACAAATAACCAATGTACAAAAACTGAATTTTAATAATAAAAATTGTTATTAATATACTCACCTGATGTTCATATTGTTTTTTTCATAAACTCAATTTATTGGCGGTACCCTGAAATTTATTACAAATTTTCCAATTTTCTTGCCTTTCAATATATATATGCCCCTAATAAAGTAATATAAGA
The DNA here is from genome assembly GCF_036898095.1 of Palaemon carinicauda. Taxonomy (NCBI): domain Eukaryota; kingdom Metazoa; phylum Arthropoda; class Malacostraca; order Decapoda; family Palaemonidae; genus Palaemon; species Palaemon carinicauda. The sequence continues at coordinate 34,244,274 of NC_090761.1, forward strand.
ATCTAGCGGTTGATAGCAAAGAGTTTCTGCAGTTTCAAACCATTTAAGATAATAGCAAGGAGTATCAGTGGTTCCATATCATTTATGGTTAATAGCAATGAGTATCAGTGGTTCCATATCATTTATGGGTAATAGCAAGGAATGTCAGCAGTTCCATATAATTTAGGTTAATAGCAAGGAGTATCAGCGGTTCCATATCATTGATGGTTAATAGCAAGGAATGACAGCAGTTCCATATCATTTAGGTTAATATCAAGGAGTACCAGTGGTTCCATATCATTTATGGGTAATAGCAAGGAATGTCAGCAGTTCCATATAATTGAGGTTAATAGCAAGGAGTATCAGCGGTTCCATATCATTGATGGTTAATAGCAAGGAATGACAGCAGTTCCATATCATTTAGGTTAATATCAAGGAGTACCAGTGGTTCCATATCATTCATGGTTAATCGCAAGGAATGTCAGCAGTTCCATACCATTTAGGTTAACAGCAAAGAGTAGCAGTGGTTCCATATCATTGATGTTTAATAACAAGGAATGTCGGCAATTCCATATCATTTAGGTTAATAGCAACGAGCATCGGTGGTTCCATATCATTAATAGTTAATAGCAAGGAATGTCAACAGTTCCATATCATTTAGGTTAATAGCAATGACCATCAGTAAATCCATATCATTGATAGTTAATAGCAAAGAATGTCAGCAGTTCCATATCATTTAGGTTAATAGCAAAGAGCATCAGTGGTTCCATATCACTGATAGTTAATAGCAAGGAATGTCAGCAGTTCCATATCATTTAGGTTAATAGCAAAGAGCATCAGTGGTTCCATATCACTGATAGTTAATAGCAAGGAATGTCAGCAGTTCCATATCATTTAGGTTAATAGCAAAGAGCATCAGTGGTTCCATATCACTGATAGTTAATAGCAAGGAATGTCAGCAGTTCCATATCATTTAGGTTGATAGCAATGAGTATCGGTGGTTCCACATTTAGGTTAATAGCAAAGAGTATCAGTGGTTCCATATCATTGATGGTTAATAGCAATGAATGTCAGCAGTTCCATATCATTTAGGTTAACAGCAAGGAGTATCAGTGGTTCCATATCATTTATAATTAATAGCAAGGAATGTCAGCAGTTCCATATCATTTAGGTTAATAGCAAAGAGTATCAGTGGTTCCATATCATTGATGGTTAATAGCAATGAATGTCAGCAGTTCCATATCATTTAGGTTAACAGCAAGGAGTATCAGTGGTTCCATATCATTGAGGGCTAATAGCAATGAATGTAAGCAGTTCCAAATCATTTAAATTAACAGCAAGGAGTATCAGTGGTTCCATATCATTTATGGGTAATAGCAAGGAATGTCAGCAGTTCCATACGATTTAGGTTAACAGCAATGCGTATCAGGTTAAGGTTTGAAACACGGCAGGTTAGGCTTGAGATATTACTCTGAATAAAAAAATAAATGGATTTCTGAGCTACCATAAAAGGAGTTAATGACGTTAAATTTCTAATAGGACTAACAAAAAGTAAACTATAGTAGCACCTCAGTTTACGAGTTTAATTCTTTCTGGAAGTGAGCTCATAACCTAAAATGCTTGTACAGTATTCCATAACAATTTTCTCCATAAGAAATAAAGGAAATTAACTTGATATATTCCACAAGTCTATAAATACACATATAAACTCATCTTTAAAGATTTGTAATAGAATTTAGTGAAGAAATAACCCCTAGTATTCAAAATACAGTACAAATTAAAAAATCACAAAACACAAATATTGTGCTCGCATTTTACTTTTTTGGGAGAGTCATGGCCGACGTTAGGGAAACGAGAGAGTAGGATGAAGGGTTACTGCTTGGAAGGGGATTCTCCCTTCATGAGCATTTCTGGTAAAATAGCAAGAGTTCTCTTTCTTGACCGACATTCATTCACTCTCACTGATTGAATCACTTAATTTATGAACTATGGACACTTTGTCGTCATTTTTTTTTACACTTACATTCAATTTTGACAAGGAACCTACCTAGAGACTAGACATGACTGCTTATATCTTTTCTTTAAAACAGCATAAAATTGGGGTAACCATGACATGAACGTGTGGCGTATGGGCATCCATGACTAATTTCATGCTAGTCTTGTCAGTACTTGTCAATAAAAAAATTGCATACAGAGGGATGTTTTTTGCTTGCAGATCTATGCAATGCTTGTAAACCAATTTGAATTTTTATGCTTGTAAACCGATTTCCTCGCATTCAGTCACTCGTAATTTGAGGTACAGTACTGTAGTTAGGCTGTGGTCTAAAGACAAAGGCTAGAATGGCAGTACAGCACTAACATCATTCCCTTTATAAGCAACAAGCCAAGCCTTCTCTGCTAAAAAAAACCTTCTTAAACACTAGAATTAACTGCAAAGTTAAGTATTTGAAGACCATTTCCAAGATTACTAATGGCAAACAGCCATAAGTAAATAGCTTGCAAACCCTGTATTTTGAGGTTTTGTTTATTAGACATATTGAAGCACTAAAGAGGATTTTATATTGAAATCCACAACAGGGTCAGGGAAAGTCTCATACAAATCAAAACATTTTATAAGTATCGAAGACTTGAGAGACTAAATGAAACTAGAATTAGCAGCCAATCTTAGTAATAGTGATAACAATTTAACAACATATCTACAACTAAAAGGAGGAATTGAGAGGTGTATACTGTATAGTCTCAGAAACAAATGTCTCCAGATACTTTAAGGAAAAAGGTGCATCAGAACTTTCTTGAAAACAACTTACAAAGGAGTTTAGCTATAATATTCACCTCTACACTTATCTCTCAGACCACAAATATCTATACTTATCTTTCATACCCTTGTTTACTACTAGCATGTTAGTGTAGCACATATACAGTACTAAGGTCCATTCGTATAACTTATGCAATGGCACCTACAATGTAATAGCAATGCATAATTCTGCGGATCAAACTCCTTTTATTATATTTAACTGTATTCCCTCACTGTAGACAAAAATCAACGATAACCATTCAAGTCTCCTTCATAGTAAGACTTGTAATGGCAATAGAAGCATGAGTGTTAATATTTACCCAACTAATGCAAACCCTTGATGAGCTACTGGCTAACCTTTCAAGTGACAAAAAGCACTGTCATCCAGAACGAGATGCAATTGACCTCCTTTACCCAGTACATCACCAACAACATTAAACAGTTAAGAGAATCCTACAAAAGAAAAATGAAATTGCTTAGGAGCACTTACCGTAGTTTAGCGAGAAGAGGGATGTAAGGATCCAGACTACCAACATGGTTTTATGCTTAGCAATCTAGATGTTTTATTCCATTGCGGAATGCAAGGGTTTATATGTAGAAAGATCTACAGTAATTAAAGAATTTGAGGCTCTACAAGATGATCTTAACTCTATAAGGCACATTGAACATTCAGAACTCTTACTGAATGAAACACTATATAACTATGACCACTAGACCTGACTATGTAAGTCAGGTTAGTATATGTATCCCGGTAGGTAAATTAGACTTACCACCAATAAGCAAAGACTTGCTGGCCTTCTGAGAATAACACAGGTAGTTAAATAAGTTGAGATCTTTTGAGGTACATCACTAACAATACTTGGCTGGTGAGTATTTGGCATGTCATATTATAATGAACTCCACAGTTAACAACTAGCCTAGTATTCTTTGAAATTCCTTTTGAACTAAAAAATACTTTCTCTCCACAGTCGTTAAGAGAACTGAACTTGTGATAAATTGTGTTATTGCCAGGATTGACTACTCCAACTCCATCTATTACAATTTACCAAAAGTACATCTTAAGAAATTACAAAACATAATAAACAAAGGAACAAGACTGAGAAAAGGTGTCCCACCTAGAGAAAGGATCACCCCTATACTAACTGATTTACAGTGGCTGCCAATTAAAGAGAGAATTTAATTTAAAATATGTACAATAACCCACCAGGTTGTCAGAATTGGTTGTCCAAAATATTTAAAATAATTGCTACATATTGCGCAGCCAACAAATCGTGTTGACACGAGAATAGAAACAGATGGTTTCAAACTATTGAAACCTGGATATATGTCTACTTTAGGCTCCAAAGCCTTTAAATACGCAGCCCCGAGACTATACAATAAGCTCCCACGAGACATCTGAATGATTGAAGAGATTAAGGCTTTCAAGAGGAAACTGAAGACTTTCTTATTCTGTGAGTCGTTTGACAGTGACAATTTAACAGTAAATGAGCAATATGTGATATGAAATGTTGAATACTCTGAACGAACAAGATAAAACGACAGTGGAGGTCGCAGAGAGTAGGGTTCCCCTGCTGTATGGGAATGGAAAATCAGCCATTAAAGTAAGTTTTGTTTAAGAAATTAAAGCTTTATTACTGCACAATGACTCTCTCCAATTCTATAAGCACTTCAAACATACTTTCCCAAAGAGGAACAGTGAGATATTGTACTCCTCACAACAGATTTTTAAAATGCACTGCTATCCCTGTGCAGGATTTCTAACAAATCCAGCAGGGAAGACAACTTAAAACGCAGCAAGCTCTTTTCACAATATGGAAGGGGATATGGCTTCATATCACCAATGTGACAGAAAAACTAAATGACATGTAACCACTGGCGCTCATTGACATTAATCTCAGGACTATTTCATTACATGCTGGTGCATGTATCTTTTGAAAGGAAATATAATGGGAAAATCTTTTATATATTGTTTGGGTAAGCATCAATAAAATGAACTAGATAGGAACCAATATGAAAGTCAAGATAGGGTTTATAGAAATAATGGCTTCAATGTAAAAGTGCTTTACAAGTTAAGTACTCATATATATGATTGACAAGGATTTTATATAATATACAAACCATTGTCATACAATCAATGATCTTATATTTCCATTTAGAAATTGTAGTATCATACAGAAGATCAAACTTTATGGTGACTGTGAAAAAAATATATTCCTTTTGTAAATTCTTGGGAAAAATCTATTCGGAGAATTCATAAGTTTGTAAAAAGAGGTAGCTTACTTTTATACTTCTAATAATCCACCTTTAGCATATATTACTAGTTCGAGGATAAGCATCAATATTTTTTGCTAAACCTACTTCAGAGAATGAACTTGGAACCTCTGACTATGCCTAACTATATGTATGGTACCTTACTAGTGTTGTTGAAAATTTTTATGAAGCATACAGTATTATAATTTACTGCACAGAGCATTATAAAATATTTGTGAAATATGAATGACATGTACATTTACAATTTTATTTGTTAGAGTATATTTACACAGCACTATTTTGCTATGCACAGGATGTGCTTCTTATGAAAGTGATTTGATTAGGCGTGCTAGCCTTGTAATTCTTTATATTACATGGCAGGACCTTCTCCCTATATTTTGTTATTCCATGTAATGATAGCACTGTTTTGCTACTTAAATGTTTTATGTGACAGTAATATGCTTAGAACTATCAGTCTTGTACTTTTTCCCAATTCATAGGATTTTGTAACCCCTCATCTATATGATGATCAGCACTGCAAGTTAGTATTTTCCTTGCACATGTTGCACTTTAATGCCCACTTCACTGTGCTTTGGCTTACTAACTCCACTGAACTACTGTACTGTATATGCAAAACTTGCCCTCTTAACTGTACTTCTCATATAAGGAAAGCTTGATTATATTTTATGCTTCCCTGCCCTTTATCTTGTTTTGTTATTCTATACTAATAAAAAAATTTATCTATTATAAAATCCTGAAAATTAGTTTGCTATCTATGTTGTTATTATTACTGTATATGGTCATTATTTACTGTGCTTCATATAAAGAATAAGACATATTTTGTATATTGTAATTCACTTGAGAAAAACATATTTCATTTAAAATATTACTTTACACCTTTCGTTATAAACATTTCATTTCAAATTATATTATAGTGATGGTTAATTCACCAAATATTTTGTTGGATAATATTTTACTAACACTGAAAGTGATGACATAAGGACACATGCAAGAATAGATTGCTCGTGTTTACTAAACAAGACTTATTTTTAAGAAACAGTTGAAGTTACACACTTAAAAATATATCAAGAAAGTCATACATGGGACAAAAGCTCCATGATACAGTGCAGTATGTCTGCAACGTGGGTTAACTTCTAAGTCAAAGCAATGAGACCCAGATTTCTTTATCACAAGTATTGATATTATTATGATATTGATGAAATATCATAAAACTTCAAGTTGAGACTCTAAAGGAAACTTAGGATGATCATGATGCTCATTCTACTGAACTTATCATTCCCACCTTGTTTGACCCTTACAACTCTCAACATGTAAAATGCAAGGTTAGTGAATCACTCTGGAGTTTATGGACAGTTATGTATATAAGGTAAAACTCTAGGTACTCTACCTGAATATACATTCAGTGAGTTCTTAATTATTTCAAGGTATGTGCAAAAAAACTGCAACTTTTCATTTCTTAAGGTTCAAAACTTTTCTTTACAAACACTAAACTGGCTTGTTATTAGGGTATAACGAACAAATTTGTTTTAAAATTTTAAGATAAGTTCAGTATACAGCACTCAAACAGCCAGACCACACTTAGCCTAGAGTTCAAAATAAGGTAGGTTAGGCTAGAATCCCTGCCTTTGACCAAATAATCACTGGTCTTATTAGATTTAACAAACAAACCAAGAGATAAAAATCTTGTAAAGCTCATTATCAAACGCCAAATACCTGTTAATAACTAGTGGGGCATTATCATACTCCTCCTCACTGTAAGCAACTACCCTAGTCTCCTGGATTTTCCACTGAACTAAACGTTACTTTTATGTTAGGAACTCTTTAACATAGTAAGCTACCATTCGAAAATCCCTCTTTACAGGAGGAACAGTATGCGATAACATTCTTCACAACAATTATTTAATATTCCGACACGAGACACAAAACGGATTTTGAGTGAAGCGAGAAATCCATTTTTGGGTGAGATAGCCATGTCGTCCTGATGGAAGGTTCCTATAAGTAGCTTCCTAAGGGATATTTGACTACAGTGATATTCCCAGAGAATTTACCTTTATGTCTCCAGAATTCTAACTCCTGGCGCGAATATCCTTAAAATTTCTCCTAAGGATATTGCATAAATCAGGGGACGTATATTTTGATATAACACATAGCAATCCTCACCCCAAATAGCATTTTCGCTTCGAGGGGGAAAGTGGCAAAAATAGAGGGGGAGCCGTTATCAAGGTTACCCTTCCTCCCGTACTACTACGTGTATCTAAATGGCGCTGTATGTCAACCCAGCGCGCTATTCCTTGTAGCGTTGAGCATGGTGCAACAGATATAGTAATTTCAGGAGGGATCCTGCCAAGGCCTTTTACTGTAGAAAAGGAGGGCGGGTCCATCAGGACGACATGGCTATCTCACCCAAAAATAGATTTTTTGCTTCGCTCAAAATCCGTTTTTTGGGCTCAAGCCATGTCGTCCTGATGGAAGGTTACTAGATAATTATTAGAAAGTACTGTATCTGTGGATTTTCAAAGTGCCTTAACCTCGGGACAGTTTTTCCTTGGTCATTCAGACCATTGAGACATATGACGTTACCGTTATACGTCATTACTGCTAAGCATAAACCATGTTAGTGCTTCCTGCCCCCTGCAGGGAAGAGTCATACTAGTCGTAGGAAAGGAGTCTCAAGGTTTGCATATAACATCTGAACATACATAGCATCAACTACATACAGGTCTCGCTGTATGTATGACTAATTGGAACAAGCATTACCAGATAATGTTTTTGGGCTCAGGCTATGTCGTCCTGATGGAAGGTTCCTATAAGTAGCTTCCTAGGGTATATTTGACTACAGTGATATTCCCAGAGAATTTACCTTTAGGTCTCCAGAATTCTAACTCCTGACGCGAATATCCTTAAAATTTCTCCTAAGGATATCGCATAAATCAAGGGACGTATATCTTAATATGACACATAGCAAGTAGTTTCGGGAGGGATCCTGCCAAGGCTTTTTCTATGGAAAAGGAGGGGGGGTCCATCAGGACGACATGGCTATCTCACCCAAAAATAGATTTTTCGCTTCGCTCAAAATCCGTTTTTTGGGCTCAGGCCATGTCGTCCTGATGGAAGGTTACCAGAGAATTATTTAGAAAGTACTGTATCTGTGGATTTTCCAAATGTGCCTTAACCTCAGGACAATTCTTCCTTGGTCATCCAGACCATAGAGACATATGACATTACCGTTATACGTCATTCCTGCTAATCATAAACCATGTTAGTGCTTCCTGCCCCATGCAGGGAAGAGTCATACTAGACTTAGGAAAGAGTCTCGAGGTTTGCATATACCATATGAACAAACATAGCATCAAGAGCATATAGGTCTCGCTGTATGCGTAGCCAGGTAAAGTTTGTGCTCGTATAAGAACAAAGGTATTAACTATATATCTTGTTCATATATACATATGCAGATTATTAAAGGAAAATAATACTCTGGCATATCTTTATTGAAATCAATTTTGGGGCGAAATAAGACGCAAATACACATAATTATTTATTGGTAATAAATAACAAGCAAATCAACATACATAATGTTAATAAATGCAATAAGAAAGATGTTTTACAATCAAGACCAGAAAATGTTTATTTCACCTAAAAGGGAAAAAATGTTAGGGCCACAAAAAAACTGAAAATTTATTAAATCTTCTAGTATGCATTTCTGTGATATTGATTGTCTCTTCACACTGTGTAAGAACACACGGCACAAGTGTTGTCTCTATGTTTCTTCACCTCAATATCTAGAACATTCCATAGTGCCACCTTGGTGACACTTATCGTAAAGTATTGCACTGTGAAGTGTCAACACCTTCACCCATACTTTGACAGTCCCAATCAATTCACTGTTCCTCGCAGCGCTAGACTACAGGTTTTAGGACACTACCTGCCGCCACCACAAAGCGTTTCAACTCTTGCACTTGCTTCGCGTAGTGTTTAAAGAACACTCTGGATGACTTCCATCCAGTGTATGAGTGTAGACGCTCAAAGTCCATGTATTGGAAGAAGTTTAAAGACGAAGCAATTTTTCTCGGATCATGACCTGCGGGTGTACTGTCAGGATCCGCTCTGTGAATGAAATAGGTGATCTTCGCCCTTAGTTGTCTTAGGGATAGGTTTTGACCCCGAGGTTTCTCCTTTAAAGAGCTGTCCTCCCCTGAAGTCTGAAGTTCTACGAAGATAGACCTTTAGACACTCCACTGGACACAGCGAGACATCTTCCTTCAGAGGTCAGATTCTCCAGGGACCCCACCTTTTGGTAAGTAGCTCGTTCTTGGCGAGAAATGTTGGATCAGGAAAAAGGTTCAGTTCTTCCACTTCTGTGAACTGAATATGGCCCTCATCTCTGGAAAGGGCCACTATTTCACTAACTCTGGCCCCCGAAGCTAAAGCAAACAAGAATATAACTTTCTGGGTTAAGTCTTTCAGAGAGCAATCCTCATTGTTCACTGTTGAAGCAAAGTGTAGGACCTTATCCAAGGACTATGAAATGGGCTTCAGAGGGGCTGAAGGCCTAAGTCTAGCGCAAGCCTTAGGGATCTTGTTAAAGATTTCGTTTGACAAGTCTACTTGGAAGGCGTATAGCAGAGGTCTAGTCAAGGCTGATTTACACGTTATTGTATTGGCTGCTAAACCTTGTTTATGAAGGTGGATAAAGAAGGATAAACAGAAGTCTGTTGAGATTTCTTTTGGTCCTTTTGCCTTGAAGAAAGCAACCCACTTCTTCCAAGGCGACTCATTTTGTCCACTAGTAGACTTAGACTTATATTCTTCTAAGAAGTCTATACTGTCTCTTGAGATCCCAAACCTTTTCTTTACTGCTAAGGAGAGAAAATCTTGAGATGAAGGTTTTGGGTTTTCTGTGATGAAGCGAAAACAATCGACTTCTGTACTTGTTGAGTCAGTACTGGGTCCGGCAGAGGGACCAGCCTCAGCTTTAGTTCCAATACTAGAGGGAACCAATTGCTCTTTGACCACTTGGGAGCCACTAGAGCTGCCGTTCCCTGAAAGGATCTCAGCTTGTTGAGGACCTTCATTAAGAGGTTGGTTAGAGGGAACAGGTAAATCCAGTTCCATTTGTTCCAGTCGAGGGATATGGCGTCCAACGCTTCCGCTAGAGGGTCCTCGTATGAGACCACTTAACGAGGTAGCTTCTTGTTGTTGCTCGTCACGAAGAGGTCGATCTGCAGTTCTGGGACTTGACGTAAGATGAAGGAGAATGATCCTGCGTCTAGGGACCATTCTGACTCTACCAACTTTCGGGAACAGCAAGGAGCGCATCAGTTCACTAGGAAGGTAAGGTCCTGTGGCGTTCTTTTGAAAGTCACGAACCCATCTGCGCAGCTTACTTCGTGCTGCATCCCTTTACTCCGCTGTCTTGAAGTCATCAAAAGCCTCGGTAACCAAGGCCTTACAAATTTTGCAGTCCTGGGGTCCCAGTACTTGAGAGGTCCCTTGGAGATGGTGGAGGGAGCATGAGCCCTGCACTCTTCACGGCCACAAAAGTCCTTGCTCCTCACATTGCAAAAGACTCTAAGGCACTTGGGATGGTCCTCCTGTAAAGAGAGGAAATTAAATGAGTATGCGGTAGTTCATCTCACCTGATAAACTATATAAAATATTATCATTAATATTTTTTGCATTATAGCTTAGGATAGACAAGCTAGAAAGGAGTTAGGAAAGACACATACTTGTGTTTCCTGTCCAGCCAATTGCTGCGACCTCCCCCAAAATTAAAACCTAGAGTTTTCCTATTCAGGAAACCCAAGGGAAGAATTCTAATCTGTAAGGTTTTAATAATGTGGGTAAATTGTAACTGATCATCTATCAGTATGTTGAATGAGTGATTGGTCTCAACAATAGACTGTGCAAGGATACACAAGGTATGTTGGAAAATAACTACTGTATAATATATACTTTAGTTTTCTGTCTGCAGTATGATCTATACTGCAAATATACTGGCTACTGTATAATCATATACTGTAGTTTTAGCCGGCAACATCTGGCGGCACAATCCCGCCGGTGTGGGGTTGTACCGGGCGGCACCGACCCAGCCGGCAGATAGAGAGAGAGAAAGCATGGAGTGAAGGGTACCTTATTAAATGTTTATTAATAATAAATAAGAGTGTAAGTACTTAATCTTACTGCCTTCCTCCAGAAGGAGGGTTCAAATGGAAGGGGAGAATGTATTATTCAGGCTTCCATCCAAACACAAACCGTTGCCGGTCACTGCCAGCCGCTGGTATGTGGATGGCAGTCCAAGAGAGGACTGAAGAACACTACAGAAAAGGGGTCTCCCACCAGCAGCCGGCCCAGCCGGCACAGCTTCTCCCGGAGCCTTGCGTCCATAAGGGAAGGCTGAGCGACTAAAACAGCTGCTATGTAGGAGCCCCGCCCGGCAAGCGGCGAGATTGTAGGACGATGGCCAAAGGGTTGCGATGGCTAGGCCATCACTAAAGGACTGTAGTCAAATATCCCTTAGGAAGCTACTTATAGGAACCTTCCATCAGGACGACATGGCTTGAGCCCAAAAAAGACAACGAATAAAATTATCTCACCGACATAACTCCCATGAATAACTCTTTAAAAAATTACTAACAAATCCACAAGAACACATCTCATTATTTCTAAAAATCTAAATCACAGAAAACACCAAATCTGGAGGGGGTACACATTGATAATATTTACAGAAGGTCGACAATAGAACTGAAAAGACATGCCTGCAGCATACCCAATTTGAGATTATTGCCTTTATCTGCCAGATTGTCTTAATACTGTAATAGAGACCTCCGCCTATTAAAAAGGAGAGAAAGTATTATATTTTTTATTCTAGGGTAAACGATATATGACCAGGCTTCAAGAGAGTAGCATTATGAACATCAGGGAGTGTAAAAATTATAAATTTTATTATCAAAATTCCTAAAGAAAGAAAGAAAAAAAATTGATACTTTGTAGCTATCATGGACAAAGCCCTTTACCCCATAAGACTGAATATAAAGTACATATCTAGGGAGTTGTATCATGCATTTAATCTTCTATATTGTTTTGTCTTGGTAACAGTTTGGAAATTTTATTTCAAGAATTCAATCCACTTTTGATTCCAACTTTCATTTTCACTGGGTTGAAAACACAGCATACTGTGGTAAAATGGATAGGAAAGTGACAATAGATGACAAGGTGGGTACTTCCTGTAAACATTTACACTGAAGAGGTCTAATCACAGTATTTCAGACTACACATTGCAGACTTCCTCTGCCAGTTCCATCTCATGAACCTTTGTGGTTATCTAAGAGTCCTTGTGGTATATTAAAGCCAGATATAGCCCACAGGGGAGTTAAACTGATTTAGCACTTGCTGACCTGTTAATCTAATTACAATATGTGCATTTATAAGCCTAGCATTTGAAGACAAGCGCTAAAATATATCAAACAGATAGGCTACGTTTAGACATAGGCATACTGTACAGACTTAAATATTATGTTTGAGGAAGGATGATCTGATGATGTACTTTACAACTGATGCTAAGTATGTACAGAAAGACTTTTAATAGGAGACTTCAAAGCCCACACTTGAAGATACTTTGTTTTTCTAATTTTTGAGCCATCATGTTTCCTGTTAATGAACAGTATCTGAAATACAAATGTACTTTTTAGCTCAACAGGGGCCTTTGATTGCTCATAATATCATTTAATATTTAGTCATCTAAATAAAACTACCTTTGACCAGTTTCAATATAAATTGAAGCCATCCATTTCATACTATCTCAAGTCTGGATATAGAGAAACAATTAAAGAACACACCAGGAATTCTTGACTGTGGAATTATTGAAAAACCACTCCTTTGGTGACTACTCTCCTTGGCTGGCGATGGTGAAGGAATTTTTCTAAACTTTGTTATGAGTGGTTGCTAAAATACCCTATTATAGGGTTTGTTGGTAATGAATTGTGGACAACTGACAGGATGTAATATCCTTGGCTAAAATTGTATAGTTTTTCAAATTACAGTACTCATATTTTTAGTGAGAGGACCAAATCATCCCTGATTATGCCAAAAGGAGAGTAAACAGTAACCAATGGTAATAAAAAAGGGATTTTGACGAAGGAAAAATCTATTTCTGGGCGAGGGACCTGTGTCGCTAAGTGAAATGCTCCTTATAGCACCATTTCTAAGGTATAAATACTGCTAAAAATACAAGAGAAAAAGTTGCATGGAATGCCAGGAATAAACCCAGCTCACTCACTCTAATAGTGTCGATATAGTAACTGGGGCATGTTAGAACCACTACCAGAGGTCCCTTACCAATTAGTCCTCTCCTTCCTCAATATCCCCCGATACTACGAGGTGCCGTTCTACATCCAACAACTGCCCTCTACTACGACTACCCCCCACCCCTACCACTACTCACACTTCTTCCCTCATTCCTACTAGCACCCAGCTTGGACCAGCCTAGGGTGAGGAAAAAAGGGGGTGGGTTCACTGGGCAACACAGGTCCCTCGCCCAGAAATAGATTTTTCCTTCGTCAAAATCCCTTTTCTGGGCTCGACCTGTGTCGCTCCGTGAAATAGTAACAGAGAATTGGTCCCCTAAGCTTGGAAATACACATAAAGGTAAGGAACTGAAATAAAATAGAATAATGAAAAAAGAGAGTTTAATAACAAAACTTAAACTATGAATCTCTTAAAGTACAATACTCAATCAGATACCCAAAATTAAAAGGTAAAACATTTTGTGAAAAACTCTTAACAAACAAAGATCATGAGATGTTCAATTATAACAAGAAAAACCATAAATAAAATATATACATCATAACCATGGGGTAGGGTGGAAACCAAATGAATAACAAAGGTACGGCAGGGAGACATGACACTAAAAGAAAACGAGATAAGAAGATAGGACCTAGTCACAAAGGTTCCACTATATCTCGAGGAACTACGTTCCCTGCTGCCACTGTTGCAAACTTAAGTACCTCCAAAGATTTCAAATAGTGGCGCTTGAAGACTGCAGGTGATTTCCAGCCTGTGTATCCTTTTAATTCTTCAAAATTCATGTGATGGAAATAATTAACTGATGTTTCCACTGCTCAGATATCATGGGCATGTGGGACTGAAGCAGGATTGGCTTGTTTAACAAAATAAAGAATCTGCTGCCTAATTCCTTTCAAGGAAATGGTTCCGCCATGTTCTCGAATAAACGAAGGGCCTGAAGACGTATTAGTAGTTCTATTCAAATAAGCTTTCAGAGTGTTAACAGGGCACAAGGAGAGATCCTGAGAAAGTGGGACAATCCTCCACGGGGTCCATCTATTCTGTGGATCCTCATTCTTTGCTAAGAATCGTCTATCTGGAGAAAGTAAGACTTCACCAGAAGAAAGAAAGTCAATGTGACCCGGCTCTCTAGATAACGCCGATAGTTCAGATATCCTGGCTCCTGAAGCTAAACTAACCAAGAATAACGTTTTCCTAAGAATCGTTATATAAGAGCATGAGTCATTATCAGTACCGGAAGCCAATTTAAGGACATCATTTAGAAACCAAGAAACCACGTGTGGACGAGTTGTTGGTTTTAGCCTAGCACAAGCTTTGGGGATAGAAGAAAAATACAAATCCGTAAGGTCAATATTGAACCCGAACTGAAATATTTTCTTCAAAGCGGACTTAATCGTGGTAATAGTACTGGCCACTAGTCCCCCTTCAAACAAAGTTCTGAAAAAGGTAAATGCCAGATTGGCAGTCATCATCTGAACATCCGAGTCTTTCAAAAACTTTGCTAACTTCTTAACAGCAGAACCATATTGCCACAGGGTGGAATCCCTCTTGTCCGACTCCAGGAACAATGTGTTAAGAGGATCGATATCAGCATCATTTTGTGCCGCACATTGCCAGTTTGTACTGTCTTCGTTAATTTCAGGTTGGGGATCTGCCAAGGACGGAGTCCCAGTTCCGCCAAGAGAGGAAACCCGTTGCTTTTTGGCCAATTGGGAGCCACTAGAGCAATCCGTCCCTTGAAAGTCATGAGTCTGTCCAGAACTTTCATCAGCATGTTTATAGGAGGAAACAGGTAAATCCCCGCCAGATGTTCCAATAGATGGTCCCTCACCAGCTGGTGGCTCAGTCACCTGTCTTCAACCCCGGTTTTGAGAGGCACACGACCACCTTTCGGCCCTACAAAAGTAAAGGCCCAAAAAGAGGCTCCTCCAGAAACCACCCAAGGGGTAGAGGAGGACGTGGTCATGGAAACAAGTCCTCAGGAACCTCTAAGCAATGAGGGGTTCCAGGTAGGAGGCAGACTTTTCCACTTTCGGGATCGTTGGACCTTCGATCCTTGGGCCCACAGCCTAATCACGATTGGACTCGATTGGAAATGGAACAAAATTCCACCCCCTTTTCCAGAATTCTTCCAACACTCAACCCCCTTGTTGGAAGAATATACCTCAGAACTCTTGAACAAGAAGGTAATAAGAAAAGCAAAGTCCATCAAATTCCAGGGAAAGCTGTTCTGTGTTCCCAAGAAAGAATCGGACAAACTCACATTCTCGACTTGTCTCCACTCAACAAGTTCATCGAGAACAACAAATTCCGGATGCTTACCTTGCAACACATAAGGACCCTTCTACCAAAAGGGGCGTACACAGTCTCAATAGACCTGGCAGATGCTTACTGGCACCTACCAGTCAGTCGCCCCCTCTCCTCCTACCTAGGATTGAGGCTACAGAAGACAAAATATGTCTTCACAGCCATGCCCTTTGGGCTAAACATAGCCCCAAGGATATTCACTAAGCTAGCGGACACAATCGTTCAGCAACTACGCTCCGAGGGAGTTCAAGTAGTAGCATACCTGGACACTCAAAAGAGATCAACGAAAGTTGACCCCGACCCGATTGCGCACGCTATTAAGGCCATGGTCAACAGCCAAGAGCCTAGCACGGACAATTCTCTTCCAACCATCAGTTGCATCAGTGGTGATACACACGGACGCCTCCCTGGAAGGATGGGGAGTCCATTCACAAGAAAGGAAAGTGCAAGGGAATTGGTCGCACGAGTTCAAAACTTTTTACATCAACATCTTGGAGGCTATGGCAGTCTTCTTAACATTGAAGAAACTATCCCCTCAGAGCACTCCACATCAGACTGGTCCTGGACAACGAAGTGATAGTAAAATGTCTAAATCGACAAAGCTCGAGATCACCTCACATCAATCACGTGATGTTAGCCATCTTCTACCTGGCAAGGAAGAGAAGATGGCACTTATCAGCAGTTCACCTTCAAGGGTTCCGCAGTGTGACGGCGGATGCTCTATCCAGGCGAAAGCCGATAGAGACAGAATGGTCCCTAGACGCAGACTCATTCTCCTTCATCTAGGAAAAAGTCCCGGAACTGCAGATCGACCTCTTTGCTCAAGCAGAAGCCATAGACGCCATGTCTCTCGATTGGAACAAATGGAACTGGATTTACCTGTTTCCACCAACCAATCTCCTGCTAAAAGTCCTCAACAAGCTAAGATCCTTCAGAGGAACAGCTGCAGTAGTGGCCCCCAAATGGCCCAGAAGCAATTGGTTCCCTCTAGTTCTAGAATTGAAACTGAAGCTGTTTCCTCTGCCGAACCCAGTTTTATCCCAACTGGTTCAGAAGGCGACTGTTTACGCTTCATCCTTGAGAACCAACAACCTACATCTCATGATTTTCACGCCCTAGCAGCGAAGAAAAGGTTTGGAATCTCAAAGTACAAAATCGACTTCATCGAAGAGTACAAGTCAAGTTCAACTAAAAGACAATATGAAACATCTTGGAAGAAGTGGGTTTCCTTTGTGAAAGCAAGGAAACCAACAGAAATATCAATAGATTTCTGTCTTTCTTTCTTCATCCACCTACACGAACAAGGCCTGGCTTCCACCACAATAACTGCGTGTAAGTCGCCTTTGACTAGACCTCTTCTGTACGCCTTTCAGGTAGACCTCACAAGTGAAATCTTCAATAAGATACCATGCGCTAGACTCAAGCCGGCAACCCCTCCAAAGCCCATCACATGGTCGTTGGATAAAGTCTTGCACTCTGCTTCGAATCTGAACAATGAGGATTGCACTCTAAAGGATCTAACACAGAAAGTTATCTTTCTGTTCGCAATAGCCTCAGGGGCTAGAGTTAGTGAAATAGTGGCCTTATCCAGAAATGAAGGCCATATTCAGTTCCTAGATACAGGAGAACTGATTCCCTTCCCTGATCCCGCCTTTCTCGCCAAGAACGAGCTGCCCACCAAAAAGTGGGGTCCTTGGAGAATCTGCCCACTGAAGGAAGATGTCTCTCTATGCCCAGTAGAGTGTCTCAAGGTCTATCTTCAAAGAACTTCAGACTTCAAGAAGGGACAGCTCTTCCGAGGCGAAACCTCAGGATCAAACTTATCCCTAAGACAACTGAGAGCGAAACTCATCTACTTTATTTGCAGAGCGGATCCGGACAGCACACCCGCAGGTCACAATCCAAGGAAAGTTGCTTCTTCGTTGAATTTCTTTCAACACATGGATTTTGAGAGGCTCCGCTTATATACAGGGTGGAAATCATCCAGTCTTCTATAAACATTATGCGAAGAAAGTACACAAGATAAAACACTTTGTGGTGGTGGCAGGTAGTGTCATAAATCCTGTCATCTAGTGCTGCGATGAACAGTGGACTGTTTTGGGACTCAACAGTGCAGCGGGTGCGTTCAGTGCATCGGGTGCGTTCAGTGCATCGGGTGCATGGGTATCAATATCTTCGAGTCAAAATCACTACGGTGATTAATAGACTGTTCTATACAGGTGCAGAATTTAACCAATAACACCAGTGGCGTGTGAACATTTGAACACAGTGTTGATGCATATCCAACATCTGAGTGAAACTAGACATGTTTAGCTTCACATTCATCTGAGTGGCATTTTATAATGAATTCATATATGTATATTCTTCCCTTACAGGTCAAATATATATAACCATGATGTTTATCTATGCAAGGTTAGACTTCTACTTTATGATGTATACATTTACAATTTACAGTATTTTGCTTATGAAAATATAGAAAAAATGATTCTGCGTCTTCTTTTAACCCTCAGTAAATGAAATAAGAGTCCAGAGTTTTATTCTATTCCTTTAAATAGAATCTTGAAACGTACCCATGTCCAAAGCATGAAAAGGTAATCTCTAGAAAGTTACCCTTGCGTTTTTACACATATACAAACTTTGAATCCTTATAGTCGAAGTCGACACTTTCCCTGCAGGGGGCGGGAAGCCCTAAGCTAGTTCCAAGCTTGGTGGATATGACAAATAACGGTAATATCATATATACGGGTCTAGCAGACCATATAAGGAACTCATTCAAAGTATAGGCACTTATACAAACCCACAGATATAGTACTTTCAAGTTAATTGTCTGGTAAGCTTCCATCAGGACGACATGGCTGAGCCCAAAAAACGGATTTTGAGCAAAGCGAAAAATTATTTTTGGGTGAGATAACCATGTTGTCTTCATGGACCCACCCTTCTTTCTTAAATGACCCCACCCAAAACTACTCTATTTACGGCTATTCCAGCTTAAATGCAAGTTAGGAATGATGGCCCATAGTAGTACGGAGAGGAGGTCCACTGGATACCTTCATAACGGCTCCCCTTCCGTTCGTCACTCTTCCCCTTCACAGAGTTAAATCTATTCGGGGTGAAGATTGCCATGTGTCGTATCTAAATATACATCCCCTGATATTATGCGATCTCCTTAAAGCTATATTAAGGATACTCGCGCCAGGAGTTAGAATTCTGGAGACCTATGGTTAATTCTCTGGGAGTATCACTGTAGTAAATATCCCTTAGAAAGCTACCTAAAGGAACCTTCCATCAGGACGACATGGCTATCTCACCCAAAAATAGGTTTTTCGCTTTGCTCAAAATCAGTTAAATAATTACTTGAGATAAATCCAACTATAAAACATACAAACTTGAATGAGAAAAGTAACATCAACAGATATGTTCGAGAAGCTTGTCTGTGCAGTACCTCACCAAAACAATATCCGGGTACTTAGTTATTAATATTATTTGGCTGGTTTCAGATCTATGATGACAAAATTATCATGCAGATGGGAATTTGAAGCATATGGTTTCCTTTTAAGAGACCATTTCATTAGCAAAATAGGCGATTCATTAGCACAAGGTCTTGAAGGTTAATGACTTTTCACAGGAAAAATATTGTGAAATTTAATTATGTTGCATAAATTCAACAATGGTTTAGTACACTGGATGTACCTTTTACTGAGAATATAACTGTTTATAACCATTACTGCACTGGATTCATTGCGAGAAAGTTTCAACAATTCAACTGAAGACTAATTAAAGAGCAAACAGTTGTTTTATAAAGAAAAATAATTGGTTGTCCTATAAAGATGTCCTTTGTTAGCCTGTCTGGCCTTTTTGGCCAACTGGGGGCTTTTGCAGTAAAACCACCGCCCCAAAAATTATAAAATATTATCTGAAAATATTCATTGCCAAAAGATCTCATACAATCCAGGCAAATCCACATATGAAATTTTGATAAATATCTCAATATGCAAGTCCATTTTCCAGATAAAATATTGCAGTATGAATCCCGTAATGTTTTATCAATTAAAAAAACACAAGTTCTGCTTCCTTGGAGAATTTATCGCGAATAGTGAAAAGCATGCAAAGGATAAAAATGACTATACTGTGCTTATTCTACATGATAAAAAAGGATACAGGTGGTAACTGATCTTCATTTCAATAATGTATGCTCATCCTATGCACATAGATACTGTATGACACTACTGCACAAGCGGAATACTAATAGTAGTAAATTAAAAGCCTGTTTCATATTGTACAGTAAATATAATAAATAGGTTACACAGTTCATAAAATTTAGGGCAAGTAATTTAAGTAAAATACAAAAAGTAAAAGTTTTATACTTCTTTAGAATAATAGCATCTGCTAAAGTTTCTTCACAGCCTATACAGACTTTATACGTCATACTTTTTTTGGGGGGAAGATGTAAGGGTCAAGGATGTCAAGATTTAAGACGGGTAAATTTTTATCTCAATATGTAACTTTTATTGTATTTTGAGAAGTGACAAATAAACAATGACAGTTTTTGGATGAAATGTTTATATATAGTAGTGTACCTCGGTACAGTGTATATTAAGATTAATATTTTTTTAATATTATGAGGGTATTTTTAAGAAAAATCTATATAAAATGCATGCTAAATTCAGTATCCAAATATCTAGGTGTAAGGACAGCAGTATGGTCACAGGATAGGTACCGTCAATTGTTTCATTTAGCATATTTACTCTACTGTACAAGTATTCTTCATATAATTGATTGGTAAGGATAATATCTAATTCAATTGTATAATGAAAATTTCCTACTTATCAATAAATTAAGTTTTTTAGTTGGTTTTATCCTCTAATGTATATACATGACTGTCATATCATTGTATTTGTTTTGTCAAAGATTACTGTATATTCTTAACGATTCTTTTTTTTTTCAGTTTTAATACTGTATATTGTGTACTGAACTCTGTAGACTAAAGTTATACAAAAATGATGTGAAACCGAATGTCTAATTTGAATTCCCTATTTTTCTTCTCGCAGCTAGGTGTTGAAAGTCCCCATGGGTATTAAGTGTTGGCTGTCATGAAAGAAGACTTTTTGGTAAGATCTACTAATTACTGTATATTAGATGTCACAATAAGGATTTTATAATGCACAAATTTTACAGAGTATTTATAGAGACTTATTTTACTGACAATATTGTATTGGCCAGTGTTTGCAGGACAGTAATGTGCTGCATTTGATAGTATCCCTTTCATTGAGTAAAGCATCATTATAGTATAGGTATAGTACTTTATGATCTCAGTGGGCTGTGCCTCATAATGGTATTGGTATACAGTACGTTAGAATCCCTCTTTTGACAGCTATAAGGCTTCACCATGTAAGAGACATATTTACAAAATTTTTGGCCCCTGGTAAAGCTTCGTGGTGGGACATGTATTTTATGACAAAAGTTATAATTTATAAGTGCACTTTTTTATTGTGCATATGTAAATTTGCTGTCAAATGGATGGAAACTTGATTTGGTAAGGTAATTTAATTGAGTAATTCAAGGTACACTTGATTTGCTGTCACCCTAATTTGGAAATAAATTTCATTTCAATCACTGGCATATGCTAATTATTTTGTAATGGTCTTTCCCAAACCCCTAAGCTTTGCCAATCAGTATGATAGTGAACTGGGGAAAATAAGCATTATTTAAAAGCCTTATTTTATCTATATTTTATGTATATTGTATCTCACTTTACGACTTTGATTTAAGTACATTACGGTATATCAATACAGTTTTGTAGGAAAAATTACTGTAAAATGACAATAACTAGACTCAATGGAGTGAAATTATTACACTTTACTTTATGTACTCATCCTTGTGGAGGCTTGTGCAACTTGTATTATCCCTACCCCAGTCTTTAAACATTAATTCTCATATTCTTAAAAATTTTAATTACTATTGGTTGTAATTATTGAATAGTTTAACTAAACTGTTTTATTTGACAAGATTAAGTAATCAATATTACTTCTCTAACAGTTAAATCCCCTTGATGTCATTGAGTTTATCATTAGGTATCAAAATCATGGTAAATGAATTTGCACAGCATTTAATAAGAAAAAAAAAAAAACACAATTTTTTTTTAATAAAGTACTGTGTAATTGATTATAATTTCCACTATGCTTAATCTACAAACATTTGATAATAATTTCTGTAGGTAAAATAATTTGAAAATCATTTTTATATATATTTTTCATGTAAGATATCTGTAGGATTATAATAAAGTCATGAAGCCTCATTTCTTCAAAGTATCCTATTATCCCATGTAAGGGAAACTTTGGAATGAAAGGTAGTAGCATAGCTCCAAATAGGCTGAAAATTATTGTAAATATTATGATAACAGCATGAATAAGTTAGGATACAATTTTTTAACATTCAATTGTCCTCTAACATTTTGGGATTATGCGTACATGTTATCCAATTTTCATGAATGTGTGCACTACGTATTTAAACAAGAAACATTAATAATGTAACAGTTCTTTACATGCCTTATTCTGTGGTACATAAGTTAAAGATTCAAGAGTCTTGTAGAAGTTCCAGATTCAAGAGTCTTGTAGAAGTTCCAGATTCAAGAGTCTTTTAGTCTCTCATTGAAGACTGTCTTAATGAGTATACTTACAGTTGGTCTTCAAGTATACATCCACTAGGTATCTCCCTTTCCATAAGCCAGGATTGGTGTACACAACTTTCTTACTCTGTTCAAAGATTTTCCATTAGCTGAACTTGCACTAGTGTAGTGCTTTTCCGGATTCCTTTTCTTATTTAGTAACACCTTGCATTCTCGGTAAATCTCCAAGATCACTAGCCCCATTAGAATCAACTACTGACAGAAGCCTTCTTTGTCAACAAGATTCAAGCTATATACAGTGATTCCTATTAATGTAAGGATATTTAATTTAATTTGCTCTATTTTGTACTATATTTTTATGATGTACTCTGATACTATCTTTATTATCCAATTAACTTTGTCTAAACTTGTCTTACTTGTGTTAAGCTTTTCATTATCACTAGATTGGATACTCTGTTCCTGTTGTTTTATATTTGTGGGAAATCAGTGCTCACTCAAGTGTATCATTTACTCTTAAGTGCTTGGTAAATGATCCTTTCTTAGCCAGATAGTGACTAAAGTATAGTGCAGTACAATATATTACAGTATGGTACTTTAACTTCCTTTCATGCTGTATGCTAGGAGTCTTTCTTCCGGAAAGATATTTTTCTTCTTTTTGTACATTTTGTGCATTTCATCTAAGGATTAAGAATACCCCAATGCAAATGCTAAATCCCCCCCCCCCCCCCCCCAGAGAAGACTTGCCATACCCATAAATGTCTTTACGCCTTCCCTAGACAAGGAATCTCAATTTCTTTGAGGCAATTGTTGTGGCCATGTTATGCTAGCCTCACCATAACTACGAGACTTGTCATTAATCAGTGTTATTGAGACATGCATAGGAGAATATAAAGGATGACCTTGAACCCTCCTGCTGATATGTCCCTGTCTGTTCCAGGTCAACTATGGAATTCTTGTTACTGTTCACAAATTCTCAATATGGATCCTTCCGTTGTGTTCAGGGACATTAAGCATCCCAATTCTCTCCTTAAATAAAGATTCAAGCATTTGTCAATCAATGGGGCTGTGATGAGGTAGAGTTTTTCTGGCATAAAAGGTTTTTTATGCTAATTCATTAATAAAAGAATACGAAGAGGCATCCTTTCATTTTCGTAGGTATTGCTGCCTCAAACCCAGTCTTCAAGAAAAGTAAGGTAGCTAGAGAGACATAGTAAGAGGAACATACCCGATTACCTACAGTGAGCATGTGCTGCAAGACTACTTAAGTTTGATATAAAAAAATACTGGTGAACCTAGGAGCTCATGGACCACAAAATAAGTCACATGTTTATGATAAATGAATTTTTAATAAAAAAAAAATTTCAGTGTAATAAAAATAAGTGTTCAAATATGCAAACTTGGCACAATAGCTGCAATGGTTGTATTTCTTCCTCAGTAAATCTAAAAGGAAATCAAAAGTTAACTAACTTACTAATGAACTTCAATCAATATTAGAAATCAAAACATACCGAGAATAAAAATATTCATGTAAAGTCTGTGCATACTGCATCATTAACTGTTAGAAAATGGATAATACAGTAGTCTAAATTAGAGCTGATTTTATCATTTCTAATTTATTTTTCAAATGTATGTGGGCTCAGCTTGAACATGGGCATATCAGAAGTAATTTCTAGCAAACATTGGGTTTTTATAAAACTCTGAATTCAAAAGACCAGTGTGGGAATTACAATTTTGTCAGAGTTAGCCAATAGAATTTTTTTTTGGTGGAAAAGTAACGAAGAAAAGACCCAATTCATTTTCTTCCAGTTAAGAGAGCTTGTTGGAATTCATTTTTTTTTCCATATTGCTGGTGACTGTGGTCTAGAATTCTAACCTTTATTTTCCTTATTGGTGTTACGAGAACTTCATTTGTTACAGTGCCAACTCATTATAGTTCTTAAATTAGAGCACTTTTTGTGCGTTACATGAAAACGCATAAACATCAGTCCTTTGCAGAGTAAAACATTGAAATAGTCAGCAACTGGTACTACAAGGAACATGCACATAAGCCGCATGGTTCCCAGTGAGTAGCTGTCTTGCATCTTGAGTTTTGACCGATTAGTTCAAAGCTAACAAAGATTCCTAGACTTTGTGGATTATCTTTATTCGAGTTTTTAGTCAGAGCTAATTATCAACTTATCTATCTATTTGGTTATTATCGGTTTGGGTATTTGGTGAGTATTCTATGCGTTTATTATTCAATTAACTTCTTGGAAAACCTGGTTTTCTTTAATGTACATATATAGGTCTAAGGCTGGGTTAAGTATCTAGTATTAACACTTACAGTTAACTCTAGTAGTTTTACTGATAATCAGCTGTAGTTTTTCGGATAATCTATATTTATATTTATGCATTAATTTTTCTTCTAGCCAAAGTTGCTCTTAGTTTTGTTGTGAATCTATTCTCAAAGTTCAAGTTACATCCTTTGCAATAGGTTTTTCAATAAAATCTAATTCTTTCCATATGCAAATGTTTTTCACTGGTTGCATTTTATATACAATCACAATAATGAGATATAACTTGTCCTTGCTAAAACGAATCTTCTTTGTAATGTACAGTATTTGATATGTACTTTAATCACTCTTTGATACAGCTGTATCTATATAGCTTCTTGTAATGGATATCCATAAGCTTGTGGAAACTCCTAAGAGATTCAAGACACAGTTTGCCACAAAGAATCTTCTGCTACCCCAAACAGGAAGTCATTATATGTACAGCAATGCAGATTAGAAGGTGGATATCCCAGCCAAAGGACTGAAGCTCAACAAAGATTCACGTGTCAAGGAAATTGACAAAAACAAAATTTTGAAGTCTGATTAAACATTTTAGTTTCAGCTTAAAAGAGTGAAGGCCAAAGCAATGAAACCAGAAAGCTTCTCCCTTCCTCATTTCAAATGATATTTGCTGGAAGCTTCAGTGGTAGTAAAACCCGACATTCTTTGATTTTCAGACTCCTCATATCTAAGAGGAGGCTCATATTCTGGACATTTAGGCTTTAAAAATGACACGGAGAATCATATAATCTTTGAGCCAAAGATTAGATCAATTAATTTACTGACCCACCTTGAACAAACAAATGCCATGGGAAAGACTCTGTCCAGTATAAGGCCAGAGTGGAAGGAGTGGATTCTGCAAATAGAGGCTTGTTGTTGAAGAAGCATGTCCAACCTAGGGTAACTTTGAAAAGGCTCATAAATTCAGGAAACCATTTTTATTTTGTGTAGAATGAAATAAACGCTGTTCTAGAGAGATTCTTTTAATTTGTTTCTTTCCCCCAATTCTGCATTGATCAAACCAAACATGAATAAGGCATAAACTTCCTGACCGTCACATGTAAAAAAAGATGCTTTTATCTTTAAATCTCCAATTTAAAAAGTTAGGCTAAGATTTTGCATTTAAGACTGGCCATAAAAAAGTTCACTAGTGGCACCCTCAACAACTAATAAAGACCCTTGAAGACTTCTGGTGAACAGAGACCATTCTGAAAGGAAATCATAGCATTTTATGCTGAGACTCATTGCATATACTGTAAAGGTTTTCTGGATTGTACTTTGAAAGCTGCTGAACTTTTACTTTCCTCTATCTATATAAAAAAACCTGATTGCTTCTTGACAAAGAGCACCTGATCTTTCAGCTGCTCTTGTGTTAAGAAGCAATCAAGGTTTTTACATAGGTACAGTAGAGGACAATGGAAGTTCAGCAGCTTTCAAAGTACAATTCAGAAAACCAATATATGCAGTCTCAGCATAAAATGTTATCTTTTCCCCTCAGAATGGTCCCTGTAAACAGACATTTTCAAGGGTGTGTTAGTTGTTGAGAGTGCCATTAGTGGACTTCTTTTATGGGCAGTCTCAAATGCAAAATCTTAGCCTAACTTTTTAATCAGAGATTTAAAAATAAAAGCATCTTTGTTTACATGTGACAATCAGGCAGTTTGTGCCTTTTTAATGTTTGGTTTGATCAATGCAGAATTGGGGAAGGAAACAAATTAAAAGAATTTCACCAGGAAATAAAAATAATTCATGAACTGAGCTTAGATAGGACTTTTTAAAAATGTAATAAATGGGGGTACCAGCACAAGTTGAGGTTCACATTGTTACTTTTCAAGAGATTTTTAAACAACTATTTAAAGGGCTTGAATTCACTAGAAAGTTAAAAACTTCTTCTTAAAGTTCTACTTTAGGGATGTAACCCTCGAATACTACAGTTGTAATTGGTAATTTTCTTTATGCTTTTTTGTGGGGACCAGTTTATGTCTTACCCACACTGATCGTCTCATTTCATTATACAGATTATCTGATTAGCTTTAAATTCTTGAAGTTACTTGTGTTATATATTACTGAATTATTAATTATTCAGATTGGGTAAGTCTTTATGACCACAATTGCAATTTGTTTAGATAGTTGAGCTTTGAGTTACGATACACTCCTCATAGGAACCTACAGATCTCCTTTTACTAGGCTGCTGTATAGCCAGCTTGAATATTCCCACTTAAGTTGTTATTTGGTACATGTTACAAGTAATGGGTTCGGGGTGTAACAAATCTAATTTGAAAAAAAAAAAAAAAAATTGAACATAGCCCACCTTATATTGTAATGCCAGTCTCCTAATTCATCAGCTTTCTCATAGCTCAGAGGGACTACACAATAAGCGAAACAGCTAGTCAGTGTTGACCTGGGGAGGTTTATGGAAATAAGCTACTGCCGGTCACCTATTTCTTTCTTCTACCGAGGACTGATGTGTCTGGGGTTTCATGTGGCACAAAAAAAAAAAAAAAAAAAAAATATAATTTTGAGTGCAATAATTGTTTGTAAAAGGAAAAAAATTAGCCATCAAAATAATATTTAGGTAATGATGGGATTTAACTACTATGTATACTGTAACTAATAGCCAGGGATCTCCATCTACTGTATGTTGCGACTAAAGTTTGTCTTAAATTTAAGATTGAAGAAACTGGAAATATTATGAAGAAAAATAGT
Organism: Palaemon carinicauda; assembly: GCF_036898095.1. Taxonomy (NCBI): domain Eukaryota; kingdom Metazoa; phylum Arthropoda; class Malacostraca; order Decapoda; family Palaemonidae; genus Palaemon; species Palaemon carinicauda. Next base: position 34,271,569 of record NC_090761.1, read on the forward strand.
ATGTAATTTTATTGATTTGTTTCTATTTATAGTTTAAAAATTAACAAAATCCTACAGTTTCAAATAAGGAAAAAAATCTCATTTAAGTGGAGTTTATAATCAAATGAGGTATCTTCTATTACAGACGTTATAACAAATACAGAGAAAGATTAAATTTTCACGAAGTTTCTGTTTTGGGATTTAATGATTTGTAATAATAATTTTTTTTATCATATACTGTACTCTTACATTCAGTGACCATAAGTAACCATTGACAAAGTAACAAGTACACTACTACACTTTTATTGCTACAGTAATGCGGTTTCTTTATCGCACATCATTAAATTCCTATAACATTTTAAACACGAACATGGCTGTTATTTCTGCGATTGAATTTGTGGATAATGTAAAGAAATATATGTGATAAACTGGTACATATCACTGAAAATACTTAATCTAAGATAAAAATGTGAAAAAAATTGGAAGATTCATCCTTGAATGTGCTTGGTGAATTAGAGAGATTTGGTTTAATGTAAGCTTCCCAAAAGCCTTACTTGACCCTCATTGCTTTAACAGAAAAAGAACTGAAGGGAGGACTACATATAGTAGTAGTGGCTTTTTAAGTGACAAGTACTGTACTACATTCAGTAATGGTGACTGTGCAAGTGACATTGTTGAATATGCTGTAGGAGAACATGGCATTGTGAAGTCAGATACTTATGAAAATACTGTACAGTATTCTATAACCTGAACTTTTACATGATGCAAAGTTTGGTATGCAGTGTAAGCGCAATACTGTACTGTATTCAGTACAGGGATGGAGAAGGTTAAGAAAAATACTAAGGGGCACACCCATCCTCTTAGAGGTAGACTGGACTAGATGCATTATTTACTTTACTAATGATGATACTCGACCTCAGATTTTACTACACCCACAATACTTCATCTATGATAAACTGCAAGTACTAAAATATTCACCTTTAACCTATATAAACCAACAGATTTTAAAGGGATTGATATCCAAACAGTTTTATGGAAGCAGTGAAACTATGTGGCAAGTGCCCTTTCAGAAATCTATCCAGGTATACATTCATCCCCTCAAACAAATCAAGAACTAGGATTAAGTTGTTAAGAATGGATAAGAATAAATAGAAGATTTCTGAAGGAAAGAATAATTTGCATAGAAATACTGAAATGGACTTTAAATAAACATTTAAATGCCACAATAAGGTCTATGGTGCTTCATTTTATATATGCTTACCAAATTCATGCGATTCATAGTTTAATTATAACATTGCCCACATAAATAGAAAATAATGTTTGAAATAGGTGATCATCAACTAAGAACCAAACATGGATTGGCTTACAATAATTAAAAGTTATTTTTGGCCTATTTAATTTGATTCATGTAACAATTCTCCTATTTCATTACAACCTAGGTATTTGATTAGAATAAATATTCTTTACTATTCTTTTCAGGATGAAATGAATCTGGATGTATATCCAATAGACTAGAGTAAATGTGTTAACTCAAGGTAAATTTTGTAATTCATAATCTTACCCGAGGTCTTTATGAATATATAAAAGCACCCCCATCCTGGTTTACCCTCTGTAACTTCTTACCATCTGTTTGATACCCCGTATTTAGGACTTCTAAATCTAGTTTAGGATTTACACAGAAGTATTCTTAAGTCCTATATTTTAAGTTACCAGAGGCTCCAAGTAACTTAAAATCATCTCACAAGTTGTCACATATAAATGTCATAAGCTGTCATCACATCTGTCAGTTAAATATAAATGGTAAAGGCTTATCTGTACCTCATATCATTAATATTACCTTTCACAAACAACCCTTTTCTCAAAAGATTGCTCAAGGCAAGGTAAGCTAAGCAAGAGTTATGTTTCTGTGATGTTTTACAATCTACTTGGTGGTGGCAAAGGTAAATAAAAAGAGCTTACTGTAAACTATTTATAGAAGGAATTTTGAAGATGGTTTGTGTATAAGTCTACTTCCTTATTAGAAGGAGAAAGGATATATTAATTTTACATTTTTAACTGTTTAGGGATGTAAGCTTCAATTATCCTAATCAGTAAAATTCTTGTAGCACAGAGATTTTGTAATAAAATTGATGGAGAAATATTTTTTATCATTAACCTTTATGATCCACAGTCATATGTACAGTATACTGTTTACAGTATGTACCTTATCTCATGTAATTTTGTATTAATGAACAATACACACTAATAAAGGGATTTTGACGTAGGAAAAATCTATTTCTGGGCGAGGGACCTGTGCCGCCCAGTGAATAAGCTCCATTTAAGCACTTATTCTTAGGTAATTTACTGCTAAATATACCAGAGAAAAAATGTAAAGGAGTGCTAGGTTAACTAGCTCGCTCACCTATTGGTGTCGGTATAAAATTGGGCGTATATTCCAGAGGTCCCGCACTATTTAGATTAATCCACGACAGAGAACCCCAATAGAGGAGAGCCGTTCAACCTCACTCGGTACTACTACAATGCATCCGCTCAGAACCCAACTCCTTAGCACCCAAAGTTTGGGGACTCCAAGGGAGAGGAGCTGGGAGGGTTCACTGGGCGGCACAGGTCCCTCGCCCAGAAATAGATTTTTCCTACGTCAAAATCCCTTTTCTGGGCTCGAACCTGTGCCGCCCAGTGAATCTATACAAGAGAAAAATGTCACCAAACTTGCAAAATAAAGGAAAAAACATAAGCGTAAGAGAAATACAGGATGCTTTAATCAGAGATGAGTACCAAAAAACAATTATAAGGGTATCTTAAATATGAACATAAATCCAATAAGGTAGGTATAATAATGCCGTGAGTGATAATATATACAGATACTCAGGAGCATAAAATTTACAAATATAATAACAGTATTCAGGTGCGAGACCAACGAATACAATAGGGTATAAATGAGGCAGGTAAGAGGGAGAGATAAAGAGTCAAGGCATTAACCTGTGAGTTACTCGGGAGTAACTACGCTCCCTGCGGCTACTGTAGAAAATTTTAGGGCTTCCAAATGTTTAAGGTAGTGTTTCTTGAACACTGACGGTGATTTCCACCCTGTATACCTGGAAAGGTCTGTAAAATTCATGTGGTGAAAGAAGTTCACCGAGGTGGCAACCGCCCTGATATCATGTGCAAGAGGAAAAGAGTCAGGGTTAGCTTGTTTAATAAAATACAAAATTTGTTGCCTGATCCCTTTAATAGTAATGGTACCGCCTTGTTCTCTAACGAATAGAGGCCCCGAGGAGTTAGAGGAGGTCCGGGATAGATAAGACCTAAGAGTAGTGACAGGGCACAGCGACGGATCTTGCGTGAGGGGAACAATTTTCCAGGAGGTCCATCTGTTTTGAGGGTCTTCATTCTTAGCCAAAAAGAATTTGTTAGGAGAAAGAAGGACCTCTCCTGAAGGCAGAAAGTCAATATGACCCGGGTCTCTCGACAAGGCTGCCAATTCAGAAATTCTTGCCCCGGAAGCCAAGCTCACTAGGAAAAGTGTTTTCCTGAGAAGGGGCATGTAATCACAAGAACTGTTAATGGTATCAGAAGCCAATTTGAGTACGTCATTAAGGAACCAGGTCACCGGGGTAGGACGAGTAACCGGTTTCAGTCTGGCACAAGCTTTCGGAATTGAAGCTAACAAAGAGTCGGTTAAGTCTATGTTAAAACCCACTAGGAAGATCTTTTTCAGAGCCGATTTAATAGTGGTGATAGTATTGGCTGCCAGACCTGATTCTAATAAAGATCTAAAGAAAGTGACTGTAAGGTTCAAGTTCATACAGTTCACGTCTGAGTCTATTAAAAATTTTGCCAACTTTTTAACTGCAGAGTCATACTGACGGATGGTGGAATCCCGTTTATCTGATTCTAGGAACAAGGTGTTTTGAGGATCAATATTGGCACCATGCATAGCCGCAAACTTCATAAAGTCCATAAAGTTAGGGCGCTCTGAATGTTTGAGAAAGCGTACACAACGCGTGTTTGTACTATCTGAGACAGAACCGGATTGGGTATCGGGTGAGGGTATAGTCTCAATTCCCGCAGGAGAGGATACCAGTTGCTCTTGGGCCAGTTGGGTGCGACCAAGGCTACTTGTCCCTTGAAGGATCTCAGTTTGTCTAGAACTTTCAGCAAAAGATTCACCGGGGGAAAGAGATAAATCTTTTCCCAGTTGTCCCAATTCTGTGACATGGCGTCTGTGGCGTAAGCCTGAGGGTCTAGATTGGGAGCCACATATACTCTCAATTTGTGGTTGGATTCCGTGGCGAAGAGGTCCACTTGGAGACCGGGAACCTGAGAGAGAATCCACCGAAATGACTTTAGATCGAGTGACCATTCCGATTCTAGAGGGGAGGTCCGGGACAAGGCGTCTGCCACTACATTCCGGACTCCCGCCAGGTGGACAGCTGAAAGATGCCAACGGTTCGAGGCTGCTAGGGAGAATATGGCTACTAGAACATGGTTCAGAGGCCCTGACTTTGACCCGCCTCTGTTGAGGCAGCGGACCACCACTTCGCTGTCGAGGACCAGACGAAGGTGTTGTTTCTTGGGAAGAGCGAGACGTTTCAGGGTTAGAAGAACTGCCATGGCCTCTAGCACATTGATGTGAAAATGGCGGAACAAGGGAGTCCAAAGACCTTGAACTTTCTTGAGCTGAGAATAGCCGCCCCAACCTGATAGGGATGCGTCTGTGTGAATGATTAATTCCGGGGGCGGAAATCGAAGGGGAACTGACTTTGACAGACTGTTTGCTCTTGTCCAAGGAAGAAGTCTTTCCCGTAGAATGGGAGGAAGGCGGACTTTCCTGTCCCGGAGCTTCCGGTTCGCCCTCGAACGCCAGACACGATTGATATCTTTCAATTTTGCCTTCAGAAGAAGATCCGTCACTGAGGCAAACTGAAGGGACCCCAGAATCTTCTCTTGAAGCCGTCTGGAACTTACTTTGTCTTTGAGAAAGCGTTTGGTGTTTCTTGCAATCTCTAACCTCTTGGGTCTGGGAAGACACAGAGTATGAGATATAAGATCCCATTGCAGGCCGAGCCATTGGAACTTCGATTTTGGAAGAAGACGGGACTTCTTGAAGTTGATCTGGAAGCCTAGAGATTGAAGATAATGGATGACTTTGTGAGTGGCTTTTAGGCAATTTTGGGAGGTGTCTGACCAAATGAGCCAGTCGTCCAGATAGGCTACTACTTGAATCCCTTGATTCCTGAATTCCTGAACAGCGACTTCTGCTAGCTTTGTGAAGATCCTTGGGGCAATGTTGAGCCCGAAAGGCATCACCTTGAAGGAGTAACTTTTGTCCCCTAAGCGAAAGCCTAGGTACGGACGGAAGTGTCTCGCTATCGGGACGTGATAGTAGGCGTCTGTAAGATCGATAGAGGTGGTGACGGCCCCACGGGGAAGTAAGGTCCGCACCTGCGAGACGGTAAGCATTCGAAACTTGTCGCATTGAATGGACAAGTTGAGAAGGGATAGATCTAGAATCACTCTTCTCTTGTCTGAATCCTTCTTCGGGACACTGAACACCCGACCTTGAAACTTCAGATGTTTCGTTTCTTGTATGGCATTCTTTTGTAAAAGTTCCTGGACAAATTCGACCAGGTCCGGAGTGGAATGTTGACGAAATTTGTTCGGAGGAGGAGGTCCTTGAATCCAACTCCACCCTAGTCCCTTGGAGATGATACTGAACGCCCAGGGACTGAACCTCCATTTGTTGCGGAAGGCATAGAGCCTCCCCCCTACCTGCTGCACCTCAGTATTGGTTTGAGGAGTTGCCTCCCCGTCCGCCTCGGAAGTTCTTTCCTCTGCGAAAGGCTCTTCCCCTGCCTTTGTTCTGGTTAGAGCCACGGTGGTAGCCTCTACCTCTACCATAACTCTGGGAAGAGCTATGAGCCTCGTAGGACTGGTTAAAGGCAGGGGAAGTGGCGGAGGCACCAGAAAGCTGGCTCTTAGGTAGCAGAACGGTGACATAGTCATCCGAAGGAGCCCGAGAGGTGGAAGGCTGTGCAGGGGCAACAGAAGATGGAGGAAGAGGCAGCCGGAAGTTGGATGAAGCACTCTGTTGTTGCCTGAACTGGGTGGAGGTATATGGTCTAAGCTTCTTCCTACCCCGGGCTTGATAATTTGCGGGGTCATACTTGCGTTTAGGGATCAAACCCCAACGGGCTTTAAGGCTCTGATTAACCCTAGTGGCCTCCGCCAAGACTTCCTCTACGAGATCCTCGGGGAAGAGATTTGAACCCCAACAGGAGGACCGGATGAGTTTATTAGGTTCATGCCTAATCGTCGCCTCAGCTAGAACATGCTTGCGACATCTGCGTTTAGCAGTAGCAAAGTCATATAAGTCATAATATAACGACTGTAGCGTAGCCTTGTTGAGAGACTTAAAAATACTCTCCGTATCGTAAGTCAAGGCTATCGACTCCGTGGATGTGGCCAGGTTTAGAGTACGGCCCACACGTAGGCGGGAATCATATTCCTGTTTAATGAGAGATTCCGGGAGACGGGGAAGCTTCTCACTAAACAAGACTGAGGCACAGTCTGCTGCAAGCTTGCCGGAGGTAAAGGTGGTATGGACGTTGTCCCAACACTCAATACCTGAGGGAAGAAGGAGGGAGATTGGATCCACCTCTCGGATGGGAGGCAAGGGCTTCTCCTCTAGAGCATATTGAAAGGCAAGCTCTGCCACCTTATTGACGCATGGAGTCAAGGTGTTCTTGTCCATTAAGAACATCGTAAAGGAGCTTTTATGAGGCGTCAGCATGGTGTTAGTGCAGCCGATGTCATTCAAAAATCTGGCCCAAACAGATTGGGCTTGCTCCTTCGGGAAGATGACCGTCTCTTTGGGGACCTTGTCTAATCGGACTAAAGCTTCCTCGGTAAGTCTGGCATAACCATGAAATGGAAATGCCAGACCCGGAGGAAAGAATTCAAAGTCCTCTAGAGGGCGAGTGCCAAGGCCCTCCAGAGTCAACATTCCGTCTGAGAACGGGGAATGAAGAGCCATCCGCCAGGGGTTGTTCTTGGCAAACGGCGGGAGCTTAGAGGCATCCGGTATGAGAGAGCTTTGGACTCTCTCCGGAGCTCCTTGCTCTAAAGCCCCAATTCTCTGACCGAAGTTAGAGAACATCGTGTCCATCCTCGACTGCATCTCCGAAACCAACTTTTCCTGCATCTCCGACACGATGCGAAGCATAGCTGATTCGGAAAGGCCCGGGCTAGCAGCAGGAGGGGCGGAAGGAACTCCCGGGTCGTGAGACTTAGAGGAGGAACCAGAGGTCTTTGAAGACGGGTTCGTACCATGTTTAGAGCCATGAGAAGTCTTGTGAGGCTTGCGAGCTTTGGGTAAGGTCCTTGAAGTAGACTTATCCTTAGGGGGAACCGGGTATGAACGTTGAGACGAATCACGGTCCCCAGAAAATCCAAGAAAGGAAGAGCGATCAGAAGAAGAAGAAAGAGCGGGGCTGAGGATAGGAATCTCAGCGCCGGACACACCTGCCTCACTTACCACCCTACCTGTATCCGGCTCGTCTAGCAACATTGGTTCGACGTCCAGGTTCATGGAGGCAACATTGTCCTCCAGACCTCCGGGGGCGTCCGATGGATCTTGCTCTGGGTCGATGAAACCCGTTATAGTGGCATCAATGTGGGCAATGATGGGAGCTGCCACATGCCTAGCCACAGCAGCTGAAGACTTAGCGTTGGGGTAAACCATGGTGCAGTAGTCCTCAGATAGGACGTACGGCCGCTTAGACTTTACATTCCGGGCAAAACCACCAACCCACACCTTCAGTGTGGCCCGAGCCGCAGACTTTTGCTCCGGGGATGCCTGAAATAATAGTGGGAATTATAAAAGGGAAACTCCCAATGGTCCTTCAAGACCATAGATATCTTACTAATAGTAAATAAAATAAGAAGGCAATATAGCCAACGGGACTCACCGAGTCAGAACCAAGGGTAGTGATGAGGTCGAAGCAAATCACACAGTTATCCGGGTGCCATACCACAACGTCTTCCAGTTGAACCCCACAAGGGGCGTGAGATCGGCAGACGGAGTGGCCACAAGGCTGGTGCAGAACAGCTGCACAGGCCGGCGTCAGACAATGCACCATCTGTAAAAAGAATAGTATATGAGAAACTGTAATTCTCTTAATTAGGGGCGGGTCTGGAGGACCCGGGCCTAACATAGGTCTAACACAAGATTAGAGCCTAACTGTACTATTCTATAAGTGGCCTAACATAGGTCTAACACAAGAATAGAGTTTAACTGTACTATTCTTTTAAGTAGGGCCTAACATAGGTCTAACACAAGATTAGACTGTAAAAAATAAAATAAAAATTTTTTTTTTTTTTTTTTTTTTTTAGGGGCGGGTCCGGAGGACCCGGGCCTAACATAGGTCTAACGCAAGGTTAGAGCTTAACTATAATATTCTTACATAGGGGCGGGACCGGGGGTCCCGGGCCTAAACATAAGTCTAACTTGAAACTAAAGTATAGCCATCCATTCCGGTCAAGCCGGGAGCATAAAAAAGGATGCAAAAACAAGGAATTAAGACACATAGTGTCTGATTTCCCGGGGTGGGGTAGACCCCGGGCCGGGAAATAAAGGTATATTCAATACCAATTCCTTTAGGGACTCCGGGGTAGTGATCTGTCATATATAATCATCATAGGAAATGTTATAAAATAATAGGGGGGCGGAACTGTAACTAAGAACTGCCAATCGAACCCGGAGGGTTTCGTATAACATAAGCCAGAATGAAAAGTGAATATAAAATAGGGTACACCGGGATCCAACTCTGTAGACCGGTGGCCAACCAGACTAGACAGAGACTAAACCGCCGGGCCACCCGGAGGACAAAGTCCATAAACACTTAACTACCCCCTCTAAAAGGAGGGAAGGCAACGGTCCCTTAGTGGAGGGGGGAGAAGCCTAGCCTCCCACCTAGCTAGAGGGGGAGCGTGGGGGAGGATCACGTGATACGAGGCAGCAGGGCTACCAACTGACGATCCCCAACAGACAGATCAAACGGAGTAATGGCACAAATATTCATTATAATAATAAAAGCGTTAAATATATGAATAAACACATAGAAAATTTTTGGGCAAGGCATGCAACATAAATAATTAAATAGCAAAAGACACACCTGATGGCTAAAATAACATTGCCGCCTTAGCACGGTCGGCAGCCATAGCGATACGTAAATGATATCGGCCCAAAAATTGAACCACGAGGATTCTAAACGCTAAATAATGAATATTCACAATAACAAATAATATTTGATAATAAAAATAATACACATAGTAACACCGCAAGTGAAAATTAAAAGCTCTCAAAAACAGGAGTACCAACTGTAGTGAAATCAAGCAAGATCGGTATGAACGAAGAGAATAAACTCCTATAATATAAATATTAAACGATCTAGGTTGCTCAAAACACAGTAAAACCCAGCTTGGTACTTAACTTGGACGGTGTCTCCTGGGAAACCGACGAAGAAGCCATAATTCACTAGAAAATATCCAAAAATCGAGAGCACTTGAAAAATGCGGGTTACTGCACAAGTCGTGCTAAACGGAGTTGGGTTCTGAGCGGATGCATTGTAGTAGTACCGAGTGAGGTTGAACGGCTCTCCTCTATTGGGGTTCTCTGTCGTGGATTAATCTAAATAGTGCGGGACCTCTGGAATATACGCCCAATTTTATACCGACACCAATAGGTGAGCGAGCTAGTTAACCTAGCACTCCTTTACATTTTTTCTCTGGTATATTTAGCAGTAAATTACCTAAGAATAAGTGCTTAAATGGAGCTTATTCACTGGGCGGCACAGGTTCGAGCCCAGAAATTAAGGTTTTAAAAAGAAAATGTCTAAAGAATCCCAATTAATGACAAGGTTTGGATAAATGCTGACCTGCATGAATATGAAAAAAATACAAACAACAAAAAGACAAGATGAAAATGGCCTGTCTCAATCATATTACTTATAGAGAAATGTACTTTTGTCCAGAATGCGATGTGATAGCTCAGCTATAGCTATATTTTCACTAACAACAAAAATTATAGATTTAATCAAATAAAAATATAAGAGTACCTTTGATCTGAAACATCATCTCCCAAAATAAAAAAGATATTGTTTAAGGGTGTTCACGTTAGTGAGAGGAGGGATACAGTATAAGGATCAAGGTTACGTACCCTGTCCTCTGCCTCGCAATATAGATGTTTAGACCGACTAAGGATGCGGATTGTACAGTATGCCTACTTCAAGGGCTTAGCAGGTGAATGATCTATGTTAGATAAAGAATTTGACAAAGTGCGTGGAACTCGAAAATCTAAAGCGCAGTGAACATTCAGAACCCTTACTGAAGAAATTCTATGTAATTATGACCACTAGACATATCAGACTTATCTCCAAACAAGTGAAGGCTCCCTGGCCTTCTGAGATAAACAAAGGAATTTGAATAAGGTGATTATGAAAACTATAAGTAACTTGGAAGTTAGGGAGTATTGACATGTCATACTTTTATCCACTCTGCAAAAGACACCCAATCTCTCTGTTTATTCCGTTAGAATACTTTGTTGTTCACTGGAAATTCATTTCAAAGGACTCCAATAACATTAACTTTGCGCTTGCTATGTTCTTGAACAGACAATCAAATTTACATGTTTAAGAGGAACCCCATAATAACGCCAGACTCTTACTGCATTCATCAGGTTTTGCCTGTCCACGCCACATTCTACTAAATAACCTTGTAAGTATTCTTGGGGTCACTTCATATTTTATCAATATCATCTCAGCAGTTATTCCATTGTATACAGCGGCTTTCCATCTCCTGAGATTTTAATGATAGCTTCGACTTCAAACACACGGAATTCATTCATGGGCACATCAAGGTCTTCAGGTATATCAATCAAATTATTCCCTTTATGGCCTTACCTTTTTCATCTTCTGTTGTTAAAAAAATCCATCTCTCTTTTTGATGGGTATGTGCTTCTTCTTTGCCTCTGTAGAGATTTTATTAATAAATCTATGAGCGATTCTAACACCATAGCCACTCTGAATTAATTGCTTTGTCAGCCTTATCTGCTTTTCTGTCTAAACATTCTCTCCAGTCATGCCTGGTTTTTCTTTTGACCTCAATCTTAATACTGGAATATTTAGTATGCTCTACCTTGTAATTTTCATTAGTTCCTCAAAAACTTTCAATAATCAATTTCTGTCTTTGTCTCCCTTTTATAGTATCCAAAGTATCATTTGATATCAATGGCTTTCTCCTTGTAACTGCGTGTCCCAAGACTTCACTACCAACTGACTGGTATATGTTCTTAACTTCACACCATTCTTCATTAATTGTCTGCTCTTCATCTCTTATAATTGTCTGCTCTTCGTTTCTTAAAGTCTCTTAACACTGCAAATCGATTTCTACATTTAAATGCAAATGTTACTCTGTGCGCATCTTCTAGAAGATTAGTTGTATCAAACTTAGGATTCTAGCTACATTTTTGTTGGGAGATTTCGGTTTTAATTTCAGTGTGGTAATGAGGAGCTGGTGATCACTACCATTATCTGCCCCTCTATAGCTTCTTACATTTCTCAGAGTCCTCCTTCTCTGTGTACTAATACCTATGTTATCTTTTTGATTTTTGTAATTGCCACATAGTGAAGTCCATGGATATTTGAGGGTAACCTTGGCCTAGAAATTAGTACCTATAATGACAAGATTGTTTGATGAGCAAAATCTTGTAAAAAGTGCTCCATTTTCATATGCAGCTTCGCCAAGTTCCTCAACACACATCACATTCTCTATACAGTGATTATTCCTTCAAACTTTAGCAGTGAGGTCGCCAATCATAGTTTTCATATCTCTCTCTAGGATCTCATCTATTACACTACACTTCTTCATAGTATTCGTCTGTCCTTTCTTCAGGGTAATCATTCGTAGGTGCATGGCAAACTATAACACTACATGTATATTGTTCACTTAGGTTGCTATGCATGCTTCATAAGATAGTACATAAATCTGATCATCCTTTACATTCAAATCTTCCCGAACAGTACCATCCTGTTCATAATATCAGGTATTCAGTTAATTCTAATAATCAGACCTTCTCCATTATGAGATTCAATAATACACGGTATTCTAATAGTTATATTCCAGCTGTGGAATGATCTTCCTAA